>NC_079370.1:16570753-16942419 GCF_021018895.1 Seriola aureovittata | reverse complement strand
TTGAACTACTCTGAGAAAAATGTGGACAAGTTTGTTATTTGGAGAGTCAAATAGTTTAACATACATATTGTATAATGATGAATGATGTGTTCAAGGTCAGCAGTCAGCATTAGGGTTGGAACTGTGCTAAACTTTGGGTTAGACCTGCACTGGCTGTATTATACATCAAATGCACAAGTGGCATTTTGTTGAACATGTCTGTGCTGATGGCAGAAAAATAAACAGTTTAGCATCCGCATAAAGAATAAATGGTAGAAATGTATCTATATTGACAGTTCCAATAACAACATTCAGCTCAAACAAATCATTAAGTCACAAAACAAAACTGGTCAGGCTTGACGTTTAACTGTCATGTGAGGAAACAATGAGGCATGATGCAGCAAAATGCAAAACACCATGAGCAATTTAAATAGCTGAAGCTTGTTTGGGAGTGAGATTTCAGTGTACCACAGGCAGGAAAACCTCCAAGGAGCCACTCTCTCTCTCTTCTGGTTTCCTCACACTCTCTTTGTCTCTCTCTCTCTCTCTCCTCCTCTCTCTCTTGTTCTGTCCCCCTTGTTAACAGAATTTGCTGATGGTATAAAATAAACTTGGCTATTGCACCAGTAAATGGATATTCTATGCTGGGACCATATGGCAGGTACCTTATTTGTAAATACTACTGAATAATGCATATGACAACATCATTCCTTTCAATAACATGCAAAGATGCACACAAACTCGCTCACGTACACACAGACAGGCGACATGCGACACACGTACAACACAAAAACACATCAACATGGATATATGCAATCATGTATATTATATATATATATAGATTTACATGTGAGTTCACATTATACACTTGTGTTAGTCTACTCCAAATAAAACCAATCTGCCATGTTTGTACAGATTTAAAACAGGTTCATGACTAAACATGAAGCTAAGCGTTTGAACTCGACTGCCAGTTAGCCTAACTGAGAGTCAGTTAGTTAGTTACTTAGTTAGTTAGTATTGGTTTTAGGATAACTTTGACTTTATTTCTGTAATCGGGGATGTCAGAATTACATCTGACTCCACTTTTGTCTGCGGAAACAATCTGCACACGTCTAAGAAAACACCTCAACTCATTGTGGTGACACGGATTTCACTGCAAGGCTTAAGTGGAAGTGTACAAAGCCCAGTTTAAACATAGAAGAAAGACATGAAAACCAGGACAAAGAAAGATGGAAGAATTAGAGAAAGGGAATGTAAAAGGTTAAAAAAAGAAAGTATATTAATAAGAGGAAACTGAGCATTATTGGTAATTGCCCATTTAACATCTAAAGGTCAGAGTGAAAGGAGTGTAACGGATATAGACTATGGTGGACCATATGGAGATGCTGCAATCAGTCAGAAATTACCTCTGTGCGTGTGAGTGTGTGCTCAAGTTGCCAGGCTTGGTGCCAAACATTTGCACCCATCTGCCTTCACAAGCTCCACACACTCAGTTTCCACAAGACTATTTCTTCATTCTCCTTCTGCTTGAGTCACGTCATGTAATCCTTTCACAGCGGGAGCTCAAGTCTCATACTTTTAGTCTTCAAAAAAACATGTTATTTTCATTTTTGTGTGAATCCTACAAAATATCTTGAGACTGTCTTGACTGAGCACCCTTCACTGCTGCTGTTGAACCCAAATTTTTATTGTAACCCTGAAACATTACCACCTAAATACAAACCACATAAAACTTCATTTGGGGGAAACAGTTTCATTTCATTCGATGGTCCTCAAGGTAACAATAATTACCTTTCTATGCTACATGCTAGTATGTGTAATTTATTGATCCAAACATGCCAGTTGGCTCTCACAGTAAGGCTGCAATGAATGCAGTGTACCCTGGGAAATATGTTACTGTATCTCCCTTATTAGAATGAGAAATGACCGAACACATCTCCTTAGTAAATCAGAGTTTCTCCACTGTAGAGCACAAATATGGACAATGAATTTAACTACACCCTGTGTAGTACGGGGAAATATGACACATCTGAAAATTTATCAGTGCACTGTGAATTCTTTGCATCTGAATACATGTTCATCTGACTATTTAGTGATGTCATTTCATTCATTCCTGGCCAACACTGTAGAAAACAAACTGCGATGTGGCATACAATACAATACGCACAAATAGAAAGTGTTGAATAAATATGGATATGAGAAACCTACATCTAGATAAAGTTATTATATATGTCACTATAAATTAATTTTTTGCTGTATGCACAGTTATAAATGGGGCTTGTGAACTCACAGCCCTTATTAAATTTGGTAGGGTGGACAGTAGAGGTACGATCATCCAGTGCTACACTAGGCCAGTGTTAAGTTTAAATATGGATGGCTGATAAATGTACATGTCATTGTTGCATACTTTATCTCGTTATGAAAGTATCTTTGTTCTATGACAGTCAGGAAGGCACATGGGAATTGTCACTCATCCTGCAGGGGGATGATGAACAGATGAAGGATGCTACATCACTGCAGCAAAATGTAATGAAAAATCTGTGTATCAAAAGCATTCCTCTTTAATTGCTGATTATGTATAAATCCAGGAATGAGACTAAACTGAATCTTTTTCAACATCTTTCTTCAAAGTTAAGGGAAATTGCTTTTCAGAAAGAAAAAGTGAGCTGTGTACAAAAACATGCATGAGAAATTTACGAGATATTAAAATTAGAGTATATTTGTTTTCATCCCACTGGATGTGCCACTATTTGGTGAGTCCCTCATGACCAATCAGACAGTAAACCTAAAAGACAACAGTAGATTTTAAAGTAAGGGATGATGCAGCAGTTTTCTGAAAACCGCACACATACAAACAGGAAGTCATTAAGCCAAAAAGACAACAAAAATGTTTGGTGATAGATAGTGACATAGTACTATTATGAGAGCCTGCCAGAGTAGGTTTAAAGAAAGAAACAGATGCATACACTCATACTGTATACCTGCTCTACAAAGACTATGTCAATCTCTCTCCCTCTAACTTCCTCTCTCTCACTCCATTTGTTTTAGATGAGACAAGAGTTAAAGCCTGCATCAGGTTTTACTGCACCTACTCATACCAAATTTATATGCATATAGGACTATTCTCACCGCCTGACTGGGAAATATTTATAGCCTTCTGTCTATCTGTCTGTTTGCTAAAGTCTCAATGGAAATTAGAGCGTATGGTATCAGCAGGCAGTTAATATGCATGTTGTACCTTTCCCACTTTCCTAAAACTAGTTTGCTTTTCTGCTGCTGCTGCTGCTGCTGCATCTGTCTCTTCCTTCTAATAATCACACTCCTTTGTGACAAATTCAGACTATGACTATAATTAAGGTGGTGGTGATGCCCCTCATTATGCTCATTTTGGAATGACAAATTTTGATATCTGGTATGACCTCTCAAAAGTAAATTCAATTTAGAATTACATTTAGGATCTCAGTTTTATAAAACTCTTTATTGTTAAACTTTTGTCTGAGCAAAACTTCCATTTACAGTCATGTCCATAAACAATACGTATTTTCCTACAACGTCAACAGTGCCAAACAAGATAGGACAACACGAAGTAGTACCTACTCTTCCAACAAAGTGTGATTGTGTGCGATAGGGATGCTTACTTGTTTTAGCATTCACGAGTTGTGGTTCACTTTGTCCTGTAGGGTAGGAAGCTGTCACTTGAACGCTGTATTCTGTCCCACTCAGAAGATTCAGAAGGAGCATGGAGTTCACATCTTCACCCACAGTTGTCTCCAAAACTGGTCCTGGAACTGAGAAAGACACAAACATATATGCATAGATAAGCACAGACAGAAAGGACAGAGGGAATCAAAGAATGAGAGAAGTCTCCGAAATTTAAGGAAGCAATTTACAAACCAAATAAACATTGATTTGAGACTATGTAAAAGTATTTTAATCCCATTTAGAATTGGAACTTGCTGGGTTAGGGTTATCAAACCTGAGTCAGCAACTGAATTTCATTTTTTGAAATGTATTTATCATACTTAAAATACCAGCACTAACTAACTGTGTTGTAATACAAGAACAACGCTCTTTCCACCGATCATCAGCTGGTGGAGACGCTGCCTGTCTGGGCCATGCAGCTCGCCTCAGTCTTTGAACACGATACCTTGAACAACTGTCAGCTACAATACAGGTTGTTGACAGAACCAAACTTGATTATTAATTAACACTGATCACTATGAAAGAAAAGTCATAATCCACATCTTTCAATACAACAGATGTAACACTGAAGCTCATTACTTGTCTGGTCTGTTAATAGGTTGCTAGGTTACAAGTAGAAAAGTAACCAAAGCTGACTGATGCTTACAGATATGTGATAGGTGTACTATATTGGGAGATACTGGCAACTTACCATCTCCCACACATACACAAACCTGCATAAACACATGCATGCACAAGCTCAACAACAAAGATACTCAGGAATATGTATTCACACATGCACAAGTGTGCACACACACATTCTCCTCTAGGCCAATGTAATAAAACAAAGATATAATAATAAAAACCTTCATTAATGCAGATTTTCCAAGCAACTGCTACAAAGCGCTTTACAAAATAATAACAATCCTGCATGAATATAATAATGGTATGAATTAAAAAAGCAACAAAAGCAATACAAAGGGGAAAAAAACATAAATAAAGGAAGAGCTGCATTATCTTTACAACACACCATCCGCTGGAGCACTATTAAATAGGACACAGACTGTGTGTAAATTTGTGTGTGTGTCTTTGTGTATGCATGTGTTAGGGGATTTTTGCATTTGTTATATGAGGTGGATTTATTCTTACATTATGTATGTGCGTGTATGTGCGTGTGTGTGCGCACGTGGGTGTGTGTGTATTGGCATTTGCTCTCACAAGCACTTCTAGCCTCTACGCCTCTAAGTTTCTCACAGTGAAAACAGCAGCCTGCTGAAATTTATTTCCCTTCAACTTAATTCCTAAAATCAGATTACTACAGCCTGTCCGCTTGAAGCTGGATCCTCAGAGACACAGTAATTGTGTTTAAATGACTTAAAACAGACATGGAAACTATAAAGACTGGAGCCTTGACTTGGAAGGATGAAACAATTAGCACGGAGAAAGCAGCAGAACAGTGAAAATGGTCTTTTGTTGATGCTTCAAGACAATAAATAAATGAGGAAGGGTAATGTACTATTTCAGCTCAGGATCGCTGACGTTTCCCTTAACACTTTAATCTTCTTGTTAAAAAGAAAAATTAAGTTGTCACTTTCAGGAATGTCAAAACACCCTGAGAGTTAATATGTCCTTCTTGCAGGTTTGTCAGAGGTGGGTCCCCTGTAGCAAGTGGATTACTATGTTTAGATGAGCCTGTGTTTCAGTGCAAAGCACTCACAGAACTGACAAAACAATACTCTTGTGCTTGACAATTAACAGTTTTCTAACAGTGCTTATGCATGAAGGTGTGCTTTTGTGGAAAGGAAACACAGAATTTAATTACCGCTCTCTGTCATTTTTTGTGTTTCAATTTAACAAAAACCATTACAAAAAAAAGACTGGGGAAAATCTCCACAATCTCTGCATTTTACATGTCAATCTCAAGGGGCCTATTTTGGGATTACTGCTTTATTAAACAAATAATATTTGGATTAGCATTAGTTTTTGCCCTCTTAGTGTGTGTGTGTGTGTGTCTGTGTGTGTGTGTGTACCATAAATGGGCTGGTAGACGATCCTGTAACCCTCTGTTGGAGACTGAGGTGGATCCCAGGTGACCCTGAACCGGCTGTACCACTCCTCTGACACGCGGAGATTTCCAGGAGACAAGAGGGGCGCTGCCACAGCACAAGACAAAATCTGAATATAGGCGAGCTTCTCAGAGCCAGACTTAAATTTAGATAAAAAAAATAAAATGAGCATGGCAACACACTGAAATCTTTGACAGCTGGGGAAATAAATCAAATCCTCTACTGTTAAGGACAAGTATAGTCATTTGTTCGGACTGTATATGATTCAGGGCTGGGTATCACTCAAAATTTTTCAACACTAGCCCTGAGTTTGGGGAATGTCTGTCAGTTTCTTATATTAACTACTACAGACACATTTTGGCCGCTACCAAAAAGTCCTGAGATTTAATATCCAGCTGTAATATGATTTATGACTTTTGTTCCTTATTGCTGGTGACAGCACAAGAAAGCCTGGGCACAGCACTGCATATAGTCTGTTGATATATGAGTTTCAACAAACTGTGAATTATAAATTATTGTAGCCCCGCAAAGTTGTAGTTTTTTTTTTTGTTTGATTGTTTGTTTTTCAACCAGTGCCAGGCGTGGTTGAATTTGAGTTATCATAAAGTTGTAAATTCCTGCGGAGCCTGATTTAGGTGTGAAGACAGTGTTCCTCTCTAAAAAATATAAAATCATATCTCGCTGTACATGAAGTGTGTCTTGGCTCTGATTTATTGCCTTGCTGCTTTCCAAGCTGAGAGGGGGGTTTTATTTGTAATATGGTGAGCTATAGCACCCTCATCTAAAGAGATGACATATTTTGTCTGACATTTCAGTTCTCTGTACGATGAGGAGACAATCACTGCTGTTCATTAGGGGTAATCAAGAGAATCAATTAGAGCTGATATAATTTAATCGTCTCATTAATGAAAAGAGCTGCTGTAATTGTGAACGGCCTTCATTAAGACAATTAAGAACGCATCAGTATTTGTCATCACTTTAATTTGCATTCTCCTTCAGGAACATAAACGAACATGAAATTAATGTAATGCAAATGACCGGTCGGCTCGCTGAAATAAGATTCATTTTCATTAGCTTTCAGTTTTATCAGATGTGTTCTTCTAAACTGGGAGCTGTATCTCTGTGTGATAAAAATTGAGAAACTGAGAGCTGACCAAGAATGGTTAATAATTCAGAGGATTGTGTGTGTGTGTCTGTGTGTGTGTTGTAAGGCCTACATGTGGCTCCCAGGGCAGAGACACTGATGCCGTCCTGTCCGTCCTTGTACACTGGCGTGACTGTCACTTTGTACTGGGTGTCTGATAGTAAAGGCTGAAGCACAGCTCTCCTCTGACCACCTGGAACTAACACCTACACACACACACACACACACACACACACACACACCACACACACACACACCACACACACACACACACACACACACACACACACACACACACACACACACACACACACACACACACACACACACACACACACACACACACACACACACACACACACACACACACACACACACACACACACACCAGGATAAATGCACCATATAGCAGACTACATGCAGAATCTGTTGCTTTTCTCTGCTGGTTTGCAGCAACATTTGGAGGAAAGGATTGAGGCCAGATTTAATTTGGTAAAACAGAGTGTCGGCAAAATAGTACATATATCTTTAGGGATATGAACCACAACTGTTCAAGAATTCTGCTCACTTCAGTATAGTCAATAAAGTCACTTGAGGTCAGCAGTGAGACAGAAAAGAGCTGAGAAAAACCGATTACTGCTGAGTTTTCATTTATAAATGTTGCAGTTCGTTCTTTCTATGCATCTTTGTATAAGTTCTGAAATTGTTTTTTTTATCAGAATGAGGTTCTTTCTCATCAAAAGGTTTTAAACAAACACAAATATCAAACTTAGTGTATTAAATTTTAGAAAAAAGACAGCTAACAACCCAGATGTTGCTATTTTATAATATAATTAAATATAAATGGATGTTAACTAATTCTCCGCTTGACACGTCAGTCTTCACCTTGGAAAAAGTGGCTGACAAAACAATCTCTACTCAAGGTCCGCTTGCTTGGTTGTCCCGGAGCTTTCAACTTCATCACAAGGTTCTTTATCAGCAGATGATTTATGCCCATGTTGAAAGCTGCAGCAAGTAAGTGGAGATTGTTTTGTCAACCAGTTGGTGATATTTATAATTAAAAAACTGTCAAAAATAAAACTCAGCTTTCTGTCGCTCCTTCTTTAATCAACTGTCTTGTTTGTAAATCAAAACATTATTTGATATTTACATCAGAAAGCCTTCAAACATTCATCTGTGTGTTCCTAACAAAGTGTCTACTTTCCAAAACACGACTTTCACACAAACAGCACAGAGATGAACTTCTCTTTGTTGTGCTAACAGCACTGATCCTCAGCCAAATGTTAGTCTACGTGTGTGTGTGAGAGAGAGAGCGAGACAAAGAGAGAGAGAGCGAGAGAGATAGAGAGAGAGAGAGAGAGAGAGGTGTTTTAAGGTAAGGCCAATGCATCAGGAGGAGCTGTCCACTCTGACTGAGGTGCTGAAACTCCTTTCAGTGTCAAAGCAGGAAGGTGCCCACACCCTCAAACACTTTTAAACACATAAACACAAACTTAGGAAACACAGATTTGTCCGTGTCGTCTCTTTTGCCCTTTTATCAATCCGTCACACACATCCACATCAAAACACATTCAAACTTTCAGAAAGAGGTACGACGTGAAACAACTCTTATCTATCAGCTAGAGGACAGATTTAAGCCTTTCTCTCCATTTTGTTTAGCGATTGTTTCTCTTTCCACCACTCGTTGTTTCTTTTGCTCTTTTCTCAGCTGTCCTCCATCTCTGCTCCCAGTGAGGTAAATGGCTACTGAAAAGATAATGGAATGTCTTCTGGCTTGGCCTGGCCTCTCCATCTTCTACCGCTCTGACACCACATTGGGAAATTAAAACGGGGGCGGGGGGGTGGGGGGTGGGGGGTGGGGGGTTTAGAGAAAAGACAAGAGGGAGAAAAAAGAGAGATAGAACGACAGATGGAAAAGAAAAGAGAGGCTGGGTATGTGTGTGTGTCTCTGTGTGTGTGCATCAGTGATCAGGGTCAGTACATGGCACCGAGCTTAAGGGCTCTTACCACAGATAGAGGGATCAGGAAGGAGAGGCCGAGTGGACCGGGACTAAAAGTGTAATCAGTTTTCTGATTGGAGCAGATGACCCGACACTGACCGCTGCAGTCGCCATCCAGTTGGCTGGACGTGTGAAATAACAACGATCCTCCTCACAACTCCACTGTTGTCTCTTCCACGTAATTAGTGTCCAGACATTTGTGTGTGTTTACATGCATGTGTTTGAAAGCTGCAAAAGCCTGAGGTGGCACAGGACTAGAAGGAGGGAGACTTCTGAAACTATAGACATGTAACAGGGATCTAAAAAAAAGACCCCTTTTTTTTCTTTTTATTAAAATCAAAAACACTTGCTGCACAAAACCTCCAAAACTAAATCTGTATTTGATTATTTCTGATCTGTAAATGATTTTGCTTAAACTTAAACAGCTCTGAACTTGATCAACTCACAGACTCCTCTTTGTGGTCACCCCTGAGGCCAGCATAGGAGACCCTGTAGCTCTCCACATGGGGGTCTTCCATCTCCCATGATGCCTCTAAGCTCTGGGTGGTCTCGTCGCTCAGCTGAAGGTTTCTCACAGCCTGACGTCCTACTGCGACATCACATCACAGACAACAGTCACTATACAGAGTTACTGCAGGATTTACACATAAACAGTGACACAAAATCTTGGCTTGAGCTGCATTTTCTTCACACTTTTAATGTGGTTTGGTAAACTGTGGATTTGAAAACTGTCAGTCAAAATGCCAGTATGATAAAAGAAAATCATAACAGCTACTGTCAATGTGCCAACATGCTCAGTCAGCTGTGCTGTGCTGGATGATAAAAAAAAAGTTGCAGTAAAATCTGCCACAAACTGAGGGAAAGTGTTTTTTTGTATTTTTTTAGTTTCATCTGTCTCAAAAATGGCTTTAAACCAAATTAGACATGTTTTACAGTCTATGCAGTCCTCTTTGGATGAAAATCAGCATGCAGGTTCAACACATATTGTAGCCCTAAACTACAAGCGTTGATTTTTAAAAACAGAGACGACTCGCTGGGTTTGAGTTGTGATTTTCACAGAAGCAATTGGAGTTTTAAAGAAAACAGATGTGCTTTTTAAAAGTTTGAAGGATAGTGAGCAAGGACTTAAGTAAGGAGACGTGTTGCTTTTCAAGTTTTCAATGCCGTGAGTGAAGAAAATGCTCTGACTCGATTAGCTGTAGCCTGTTCCTCATACAAAACACAATCCAGATGGCCTCTGGGTCGCCTCTGAGATAATGGAGTTTGAAATAAAGTCTCGGGGTGAAGCCAACTTGGTAAACACACTTTTAAAAACAGAGAAGATCTTCCAAACTTTTTTCATAAGGTGGATCCTGCTTGATGATGTTATCAGTGTTTCGATTTTAGATTCATCAGCCTTAGTCTGAACAGACTTTTTTAAGCCCTCAGTAATTCTGGTTTAGCTTCCTGAAACTAAATGAGCAACAAAGACCAAAGCTCTGCTACAGGAACTTTATAGAGCTGTGGTTGCTCTCTGGCAACATCGGCATGCGCTGGCAACTAATAGAGACTTTCACATTTCAATGGCAGAAGATCTTCTAGACAGATGCTTTGGCTTGAACTGTGATTAAAATTTGGCCAGTCTCTCTGCAAGGATTTTTTTTTCATTTTAAATGAAGTACAAAGTGAACTTAAAAGTCTGCTGCTTGCTGGACACATGCAGCACAATGATTTAAAGCAACACTCTCCAGATTCTAACTGCTAATATTATGAAGAAATACATTTTACGGCATGATTTTAATCAAACATGGCACGTCCACTCATGTCACATGTTTTCAGGTTAATGTTTGGCCAGTATTATACATGTACAATATTGAGAATGTGTTTGTTTGGACACTTTTTGCTCCTGACATTTTGGAATTTTTACTCAAAAGCAATGTGGACACTTCTTACCTGTGGTTGTAGCAATCGTTGTTGTCTTGGCCACTGGGGAAATACAGAGAGCATAAATCAGATAATTGGAAAGAAACTCTTCCCAACAGTTCTCTATATCAATAACTAAGGTAATTAGACAGAAATACATAACAAACCATTGATGGGGAAATAGATTTTCTTCTTTTGAGATAAGCAGTTACAAACAAATCAATGCAAATAGGCTCACACAGAGCTACGCTTTGAACTCAGAAATGCAAATTTTATTATCCTAAAAGGCATATGTGATTGGACTCGTCTGTTATTCTCAGCAGACTGTGGCACTTTGGTGAAGAGGGTTACTCAGGTCACAGGCTAATTTCGACATCAGTGCAACCAAGGGGATTTTACTATATGAAATTACACTGGTCTTCTCTTATCTGTGGAAAAGTTTTCAGACTCTGACTTTTGTCAAATTTTGTGTTGATTAGATAAAGAAAATACCACAGCTCTCTGAGTTTGTATAACAACAGCTGCACATGTTGCCAGTTACACAATCTACTGTCACTTACATGTGGTCTCTATAACAGAGATGGTGTCACTCTCTGATTCATCTTTGAACACAGCCGTCAACATCACTTCATACTCGGTAGACGGACTCAGACTGTTCAGGATGTATCTGTTATCACTTCCACTCAAGACCACCTACAGAAGAGAAACACACACACACACACATACACACACACACACAAGTCTAAGTCTCATGTTACATTTGACTTCCAGCAGTGTCTTCTTTCTAAAGTCTACTTCTGAAAGATGTTGGCTGATATCACAAAAATGTCAACCATGTGCTTCTGCTGTTTCATAACCCGTTCTCATCATTTCATTCAGACATACACATAATGTCCAGACACAGCTGGACATTATGTTGGACAGCTGCTAGTTGATATTTATAATGTCATTTTTAAATTTTTTTTTTTTTTTAAGTTTTACCAGTGAAAATATAAAGATATACTGTGTATAAAAGTTCTCTCGAACTTGCCTAGGTATTAGTGAAACGTACAAAATATTTTATTAAATTTTGTCATGTTGTGTCTCAAAGTGCTGATAACATTTTAGGTCACCTTCTTATGTTTTGTGTCTTCATTTGTTGTTATTATATTTGCCAGAAGATAATAAATAGGACAAGTTTCCTAAGTTACACTAAAGATGTGATAAAAAATTTGGGCAGTAACCAGCAGTGTGACGGGTTTATTTATATTCTAAGTGCAACACCAGACGTTCAAAGCCAAGGTAATCACTGCGCTTTAGTAGAGAAAGCTGCTAAAAACATAACAAATTGTCTCGGTGCTCATAATTTCAGTCATGAAAACAGCAGGAAATGGTAGCACATATTTTAAAAAGCTTGTGTCTGTGAAAACAAACTTTTATATTTTGTACATACAATGTGTTTTAATACTGTGCTGAATAAATTACAAATTGTAGAAATTCACTTTAGGAAGAAAACATTTAAATGTAGCCCACTCTTTGTTATGTTAAGCAAAAGTAAAATTTGAATAAGGCCATTTATAGACTTATAAAGATGATGGTTACAATACAAGTGACTCAGAAAAGTGGCTTTCCCTGAATATGTCAGGACGGCCAGTTGGATCGTTTGCTGCTGCAGAAGTCCAAACGACCACTATAATTTGTACAACACAGAAACGAATCAGACCCCAAGGTAAATACAAAGAGGTCATCACAAGTACAGCTTGTTCCACGGAGAGCTACTCTGAAATTGGAATTTACTGTAGATGAGTCAATAACCAGATTATGTGCAGGAATTTGTTCCTTCACTGAGCCCTTCGGGGCACAGTTACATGCAAATTTCACCAGTGGGGCCAGACATTTGTGATTTCCCGGGAGCAAGTGCATCTTTACATCTTAGTATTCTCTCCCTTTCCTTTTGACATTTCTTTTGCATTTAGTGAGAGGCATTTCCATATTGTACAGCATTGTTTCCTTCATGCACATAAAGAGCATTGCCCTCTGCGGTATTTGCCTGATTAAAGACAATCAATGCAACATTTTATTGAAGAGCACAACAAGACCCAAAACCTGCATTCAAAAAGGCACCAGGGTGCCAGTAAAACAAATGAATCCTGACAAAACAGTGCAATGCATAAAAAGAATCAAAACTGATATGAATATCAAGATGATCAACTTTCAATCTGGGTAATCTTTCACCCTGTTTGTGAATCTGTGTCTGTGTGGCTGTTGGATTGTGTTGTGTTTAATCTCCTTTTAGATATAACAATACAGAGCAGTCAATGTGTGTTTGTGTGTGTGTGTGTGTGTGGTGTGTTTGTGTGTGTGTGTGTGTGTGTGTGTGTGTGTACATGTTTACAGTACGTAGGTGAGAGACAGATTAAAGCCCTTTTTCTATTCTGGTGGTATTACCAGCCCACCTCTCCAACTCCCCAGAGTGTTATTTTCAGCTCTGATGACTCTCAGCAAAACACACATACCCGCTCACACAACATGCACACACGAACACACACACACACACACTTTTACAGACCTAAGGGCTCTATCGCTTCCTCCCAGCTGCCTCTAAACCCCAGATCATGGTAATAAAACACCCAAGCCATTAATTTCTAGATTTATTCAGCCTTTATTTATACTCAGCCATGCCAGGGGTTTTACCAGCCACCAGTAGAGTGGTTAAGCTTATATGAAACTCTATGGAGTACAGGCTCCCTTTATCTGGGCACATGGAGTGCAGCCACTTCTTCCTCTGGAAACAGAGATAATAAGTTGACCTCTGGCTAAATGAAAAATTCAGAATCCATGTAGGTTATTTATCTTTTAATGCTAAAATATTAATTTTATTGCTGTAATATTTGTCAGCTTGAGGAGGAGAAAATACAAATTTGTAGCTAGTGCATACAGTAGCTGTGCCAAAGGCTCCGACTTAATGTTTCAGCCCTGCAGTGTTGTCAACATGATCTATGAGGATGATCTTCACTGTCACATTTCAGTTCTTCTTGAAAAAAACATCTTTGAGAAACCTGTGTCCAAAGCAAACGCATAACATAAAGTATATTGGTGGCACTGACCTCTTTGGTGTCGCCACCTGTGAACGGTGCCCAGGAGAGTCTGTAGAGGACGATGTCATTGGCTGAGTGATCCCAGCTGACCTCAAAGCTGTCTGTGCTGACATCACTGGAGCGTAGATTCAGAGGACCAGGAACTGGAGCTGAGAGACAGAGACTTCAGTGTTTTGTACATTTCTTTTTCTTATGTTTTTCTAACCTCAACTGTAAAATATTTACATATTTCAATGTATCATTTGTAATACCGTTACGATTTCACTGTACGTTTATGATGATATTTACAGTGTTAATCAGCTTCTTTTTTTTTTTTTTTTAAATGCTACATAACTATGAGCTAGCTTCAGTTTGGAGCATAATCACTTACCGGGAATTGCGGCTTTCCTGACTGTACGGTGCCATTTATTGCACAAGTTTAAACTGTTTGTTCAGCAGTTATCTTGGTTACATCTTACAAAAACAGCATTTTGGCGTGAACTCTAATCATGCAGGTTTCCATCATTTCTCGCACCGCCACTCAAAAGCATTAAAAGAGCTAACGCATTTGTGTTAGTTGGTGAAGCTCCCTCTCTTAAACCTGGACCATTGAACAAAGTTTGCCAGGAGATAGATAAAAATTCACACAGCCCTTCAGAGTGAGGAGTTTAATAGTTGCTTGCCAGAAATACATTTCTTTCAGCTGACTCAGCACTGGAGCCAACCTGCTTGTTGCTTAAAGGGATATTCCTACAAATCAATATCTGTTAGCGTGACAGAATAGCCAGGGACAGTGAAATGACCTTTTAATGTGACTGGGCTATTATGCTGAGGTGTAAATGAGATGGGCAGACTGCCAAAACAGCAAAGGGACCAGTAGGGGTAATAAAATTCAACAGTTTGACACTGAGAGAGAAATGGTTTGCCTTCTAATTTTCAGAAAATACAACAATTTTCAGGAAACTGAGACCATATTGTCCTCAGCAGAGACAGGGAAATGCAAGAACACCAATGAGGAAAACAATTTGGACAAATCTACTTGATAATTACCACTGGTGGCAACATTGCTCATCTATATGTGCCCAAATCTAATTTAAGGTTTCGCAACAAGTCCGTAAAACTAACTACTGCATCTTCTTCTAATGTGTTCTCACAGCCAAACAGTGACAGTGTCTTACTGGTAGTGAATCCATCGTTGAGCGGCTCTGACTGGCCGTTGTCATACAGGGCGAAGATGGCCACTGAGTACTCCATCAGAGATGTCAACTCGCTGAGGTCATAAGAGCTCACTGGACCGACCTCCACCTGAAGGACACACACAGACACGTCATCTATCTACACAATCTGTACAATTAGAGACTAGGTCAATCACAGGAAGCTGAAAAGGCTACGAATCCACTAAAATGTGATAAAAGTTTCTTCTTCTTGTTCAAACCAGTCAAAACCATGTAATGTTACCAATGTTTCCAAGAGAATAACCTTCAGCAGCAACATGTAAGATGTGCTGTTGGCATTCAGTGAAGACACTGGACACAGGCACTAATTTCTATCGACAAGTAACAGTTTAGCCATTTTGCACCTATGCAAAAACACACACACACACACACCCACACGCACACACACACACACCCACGCACACACACACACACAATATCCCTGTGTAATTAAAATATCCCTCTTTATTTTCCACAATGATTTCTATCTGTGCTCGATACTCATTTTAGTCTGACCTTTTCATACTGAAGAGAACAATACGGTTAATCTCCTCTTTGTCCCTTCTGTCCTCTTTTTTTTTTTTCTCAACTGTTCTCATCCAGACACAGATGCTCTCTGATACAAATTCTGTCAAATATAATTATATCATCTTAAATGTCTAAGATCACGGAGTCACGCATGTCACACGCACCTCCTCTGTGACTAGTTCGTCTGTCTTGACCCACATGATTCGGTAACCTTTTACTCCGCTGGGTGCGGGGTCCCAGCTGATGTGGGCGGAGTTATGGGTGATGTCAGAGAACTGGAGGTTACTGGGAGGACTCAATGGTACTGAAGGGAGAGAGAGAACAAATGTTTGATGTGTGTTAATATGCATGAACGAGTTTGAATTTAAGACCCTTGAGAGTGAGAACATTTTTGGAGAGAGGGGATGTTTTTGTCCAACCCTGACTTCTGCGCAGGGCTGTTTTGACTTGTTCTGACTTGTTTTTACAGCTAAGGTTAGAAATAAATTAAGGTTAAGGTTAGAATAAAAGTTTGAGAATGAGGGCTCTCATAAGGGCACAGGATAAAAACAGTATGTGTGCATGGGAATTACTCACATGTAGTTTCCTGGTTTGTAGTAGGGTCACTGGCTTCCTCTCCATACATGGCATAAACAGTGACGGTGTATTCAGTGTGAGGGATCAACCCATCCAGCTCCAGCTCTGTCACTGCATCTGAAACCTTGATCTTTGGACAAATGCACGCATTACAGTATTTAACACAAACATTTGGACTCTCTGTTGCCAAGAAGCTATTTAAAACTATGAACTGAACAAGCATTTATCTATTCAGTATATCTCTATTTCTCTTTTTCTGTCTTTTACTTTCTTTCACTACCTCCTTCTCGTCCAAGTCTCCGTCATCTGTAAGAGGTGTGTAAAGCAGCATGTAGCCAGAGACGCCGTCCACGCTGTCCCATCTTGCTCGCATGGTGCTGTGAGTCACATCAAACAGCTGCAGGCCAGTCACAGTGGGGAGGGCAACTACGTATACACACAGGCACGACCACACACAGACAAACACACAGCACAGTTAAATGGAGAAATGATCATTCAAGCAAAGTTGTAAGCTTTTGTAACTTTTATTTAAAATGTAAAAAAAAAAAAAAAAAATCTTATCTTTGTGGATGCTTTTATCTGCCACTATTATGAATGTATCATTTTCAATATGTCTGGCTTCCATGGCTGTCAAACTTTTAAGTGACTGTTATTAACTTGTGATCTCAGCTGTTGGTGTTAGGTTTTGCAAGCACATTTCTGCGTGCATGTTTGTGCCTGAGAATAAACTTACGGGTTGTTTCTGATCCTCTGAGAGCTTCACTTGCCTCGTTTGCATACACAGCAAACACAGCCAGCTGGTACTCAGTGAGAGAGCTGAGATGCTGCAACACCACTGAAGTTTCACTGCCGTCCACTACAGCCTGGGGTGCAGGAGGGTGAGTCAGGGAGAGGAAGAAGGGGTGTGAAAGATGGATTGGAGGGACAGAGAAGAGAGATGAGGTGTGGAAGTGGATGGAAGGAGGCGGGGTGGGAATAGGCAGGAGGACAAAGAATAGCAGGGGAAATGGAAAATGGGACAATAAATGGGAGAAGATGAAAATGACAAATGGAAGAGGGGAAAAAGAAAAAGGCAGGGCAGGAAAGAGAGATCGAAATAGAATGGGTGAGGAGGGGAAACACAATCGATTTATTGAATAGGATAAAGCACAAATGTCTAACGCTAAAGAATATTTTTCATTCTGAACTGAATGGATGACAGTTGTGATACAGATTAGATGTGGGCTGAGCCAGCTGGAAAGGTCTCCTCACACGCTGCTCCAGAACATCTGGTCCCTGTAAACCCAGCTAAGCAAAAGATTTAATAGTTTCTGTGGTCAAATGTTCTGGAAAAATCAAGCAGGTGCCTGGATCAGCCAGGGTATCATTTCTTGTGAGCCTTCATTACCTGCACGGATGTTGTGGGGAGTTGTGAATGGAGAGAAGAGAGAGGGGTATGGATGAATGATACCACCAGCGTCTCGAGGCAAAACTGAACTTCAAACTACAAACCTGGCAGAGGACCCCGGATAGCTCCCACTGGTGTTGTAATATAATGGAAAAGTAGAGTGTACCCTGGCCTAAACCCACCTCTCTGTTCTCTTACTGAGGGTCTTGACCTCAGTACTGTTTAGTGTTTGCTTATGCTTCTAAGAGTTTGCATATATAGCTTTCACATAGCAATGACGTAGCAATGACTTTGTTTGTACTGTTTGTTTCCTCCCTCAGCTTTTCCTGATTCAATTTAAAGAA
Source organism: Seriola aureovittata (assembly GCF_021018895.1). Taxonomy (NCBI): domain Eukaryota; kingdom Metazoa; phylum Chordata; class Actinopteri; order Carangiformes; family Carangidae; genus Seriola; species Seriola aureovittata. The sequence goes on along the minus strand of NC_079370.1, from coordinate 16,924,542 downwards.
AAGCACATTTTCAGTACAATCATTCTAGTGATGTTCACAGCAAAGAAAAAAAAAAAAAAGCTTAATCCTCACCTCCTGTGGTTCTCCTTCCTGAGTGGGATAATAAACCACTCTGTATTTCTCAACATTTCCGGGGGCGTCGCTCCATGAGACCCTGAAGCTCCGGGCTGTGACCTCTGACGTCACCAGGTCAAGTGGCGTTCCAATCATCTCTGGTATCTGCTCTGAAGAAATGAAAGGAGAGGAAAAGGTATAAGAGTAAGTATAAGTAAAACAGACGGCATCAGATGACCTAAAATCACTCCCAGTGAGGAACTGTTAAGTAGAAAAACTCACATGCATTCAGGATCAGAGTAACGGAGATAGTGTTAAAATGTAATCAAAACACATTAGACTGGATTTATGATGTCCCTTTAATGACATCCTCTTTCTGTGTTTCCCATCCTGTATCTTTATATCCACAGAGGTGGAAACTTATTGGCGGAAAAAGTGAGAAAGAGGAGCAGGATGGAGTGTCCTAAAATAATCAACATTTTGTAGCAGGATATCATTTCCATTTGGCTGCTACATGACCTTATTCCCAATGGAGCAACTTTGCATTAAATACGACCAACTCTGGCCATCCACCATCTCTTATCTAAATATACACGGTTTGATTCACACCAAACAAAACCTGCTTTATCACTGCGGCTGCTGTTAAGCTTGTCATTTCAATGTGACTTTTTATCATCCAATCATTTAAGGATGCATTAAGCAGAACCAAAGTGATCACATTGCACATTCTTGACCTGACTATATATAAAGTTTTATTTGGTCTCAAATAATTGGAATAGTTCATATTGCTTATCTGATGTATATATAGTCATATACTGTATATGACTGCACAGTCTCTCTCCTCACTCTCCGTCTCATTGTCTCCTTACTGTCCTTGATGTCTTTATCTTGCTGCTCCACTTGTTCACACACTTTTCTGGTCAGACCCTCTACTATGGAGCTCATGATGTTGAAGTCGGCCACATTGTAGACATGAGTGTTGTCTGGTTCTGAGGCGATGGAGCGCAGCTCATTCTCATCAGCATTCTTCACACCTGGGAGGACAAGAGCAAACATATGATTGTTGGTATTTAATGACAATAACAATCTGACTATAGCACAGCAGGGCGGTACGATACAGTTATGTTCAAAGAAACATCATCAATGGGAGACAAGGAGTCATTCTTGAACTCACTGTGGCACAGATGTGAATCTTGTACCCATCCTTACCAATAGCAAACAGCTCAACCCCAGCATTACGTAGACTCTCTGCAGGTGGTATAACATCATCCTGAGACTTCCCATCCGTGATTAGAATCCCAATCTTGGGCACGCCAACACGTGATCCAGACTCAGGCTTGAAGCAGTTCTCCAAGACATAAGTCAAGGCAAGGCCTGGAAAGAGACAGAGAGAAAGAGAAAAGGGACAAATGAGGAAGATAGAGGCAGAAGGACCAGGGTGGACGGAAGGAGAAAGTCAGGCAAAAAGGGAAAAGTCATTTAAGGGAGAAAAAAAGAAGGGTACAAGGGGAGCAAGATGACAACCAAGAAGAAAAAGAGAAACAGACAAACAAAAAGCAAAATAAACTGGTAGTATCAGGGAAATGCAGCACCTGTGAGAGTGTTTCCTCCTTTGTACGGCAGGTTCTTGACAGCATCAATGACTGCATCTTTAGTGGAGAAAGCATTTAAATGCCACTCTATCCTTGGATCACCACTGTACTGAGCCAGACCTACAAACACACACACACACACACAAACACATTGAATTTACACCTGATATTACAATATGTCATTTGCTTATTTTGCTCCTTCAAAGTTAAATACCCAATACAGCCAACATAAAAAGGATAACATTCCTTAGCAAACATGAGGAAATATCTGTATCAGTGTAATCAAAATATATTCACAAACATCAGAGGGCCATATTGTTCCTATGGTCTACCCATCTGTTCAGGAAGGAAAAGTAGCAGGGACTCACCAATCCTTGTCTTATCGATGTCAACATCAAAGGCATTGACCAGGTTTTCCAGGAACATGCGGACCAGGCGGAAGTTGATCCGACCGATACTCCAGGAGCCGTCCACCAGGATGACAATGTCTGCGATGGCTTCAGTGTGGCACACAAACTGATCGACTGGATGAAGAAGAGAAAAGAGGACAACCGGGTCAAAGGATAGCCTTGACTGTCTCTGTGATGGTAACACAAAATACTCTTTAGAGAAGAGAGGAGAGATGAGAAGAGATTTAGATTGTAAGTGACATGAATTCAAGTTGACCACAGCTGGGGATAAAGCACTAATGAATAGGTAACTCAAAAATAAGTAACTCCCATTGAAAAAAATAATGATTTTACAATTGATTTTCAGGTTTCTCAGACAAAACTCAATAACACAATAAATGCACAACTCAAGTCGGCAGGTTTCAGGTTGTCTTTATTGAACAAAACACAAACTGTAAACCAAACAGCCAGAAACAGAACATTAAACATGTAAAAAGATACTGTATTCTTTGAATGGCACAGCACAATGACGTGATGTGAACATTAGTCGACCGCCGAAACTCTCACATATACTCACTTTTTTTTTTTTTATCTTGCTCCAAAAACATGAATGTGAAATGTGATGTAAAAATAGCGTCCTGTGAGCCTCATTTGAACTCTGCAGTGCTTTTACCCGTAGGTCTCCTGACCTCTTCTTCTTGGAAATAATTTCTGTAGAAGTTGTTGCAAAAAGTGACTCACTCTTCATGAGAAAGACATTTTTAAAGTGAAATCTACGCATGAAACCTCCCACCTGAAAGTAATAGAGGATAAATAGGAGCCCGTATTATCAAGAGTCACACCCACACACTCTCGGATTAGCATAAAAACACATGCAAAAATACCAGATGTACAGTATATGTTCACAAATACAACACTCTCAACATCTATATTGTGATGCAGTGCAAATTAAAGATACAACTACAGAGCTCTCTCTCTTTCTCTCTCAGACACACAGGCACACACATTTCCACGAGGTCATTTGTCATAATTCCATGCTCAGCTTGTCATCCTGCCCAGTTTCATATCCAGAAAATGAATACATCCACTTTTGTTGCATCATAAATCCCTTATCTGTCTTCAAACGTAATAGTGAATAATCCAGAACATGCTGGTAAGGTTGGACATTTGTGTCTAAATGAAGCAAAGCAATAAAAGAGAACGCTGACTCAAGGAAAATCAATTATTACCTTGCATTTTTGTTCAGTATAGCACATTTAAAAGATTAAGATTAAAGACTGTGGAGTGATACCAGGGAGTGCAGTTTTTTTAAGATTTTCCATTAGGACAAGAGAGTGTAAGGTTCAATTTCTCACTCTGTTCTAACAACAGATGTTAGTTTAGTGGCTCAGGTGCACACTGGGTAATTGCAATGGCTTGGGTTAGTCCCAAGACCTTTGTTCCAATTCTGCTTCCCATGTCTTCCCCTTTTGGTACGCTGCCAATTATCAACTGTAAAAATATGCAAAACAGGAGAAAGTGCTATTTGGCGGCAAAAAGAAAATTTCTTTCCCAGTCTTATGAGTAGTTGTCAGAAAGCCCCACCAGCATGAAAAAAATGCAATGTAAAACAAGAAATCCTTTCATCTTCATTTTTATTTTTGCCTGAAAAATACATGTAACATTTACTCTACCACTTGTACTATTTGTGCTATCATCTCAGGCCAACACTATCTCAATCTTGAAATTCATAAAAGACACGCTGTCTGATGATAAGCCACGCAGGTATTCGTTTCAAGGAGTGATTTTCCAGACAGAGCCTTCTGTCTGCTGTCTGTGTCTGTCTGACTGTTTGAACCATCCATCTGCTACAGACGGCAGACGAAGGAGAGAAGAGAAGACAACAAGGTCAAGAGCGATAGCTGATGACAGTCTTTGGTTTGCAAATGTAATGTAATGTAAAACTGAGATGCTAACTCCTCAGGTAAAGCTTTTGAAAAAGCAAAGATAATTAGTACACTGATCAGCCACAACATAGAATAGAAGAAGAGAAGAGAAGAGAAGAGAAGAGAAGAGAAGAGAAGAGAAGAGAAGAGAAGAGAAGAGAAGAGAAGAGAAGAGAAGAGAAGAGAAGGGTTGTAGCTTAGTTTGGGAGTTTCAATAAATGGCAAAAGGCTGAGAGGCCAAAGAGTGAAAAGAGGATTCTTTGTAGAGCCTCCCTTCTCACAAAACAAACAAGCATGGCCTTTAAAGAAACTCTTAGGTTAAAGAATAGAAAGAACGAACCGTAACTAATCACCAGAGAGGCTTTTTTTTTAAAAGCACACACACAAAAACACAGATCCACTGAGAAGCTGTTCTGTGATAAAAAAAAAAAGCGAGAGACATTCAGAGGGTATTAGTATCTATAGTAACTGCTGTTGACACTGGTTAAAACCAAAGACGTGGATCTTAATGGTTAAAGATGAAAGAGTCGGAGAGGGAGAGTTGAGTACTGTGCAATGTGAAAAGCCATCAAGATTGACGAGGGAGATTGTAAACAGAGGATTAGAGGGTCGGTAATTACAGCTAATTGCAGCTCGCTGGCCATTCCCGAATCTTCTGTTGGCAGGGTGGTGGGAACGTCCTTCAACTCGGCCAACACCGGTGTTTTACATCTGAACCAATAATCAAGGTCGTCCCCTCTCCCTCACATTATCCCTGCCGACCTCTGTTTAGTTTAGTTGGATATGAGGGGTCGTTTCAGAAGAAATCGTTTGCTGCCATTTAGTCTTGTGCAGTTTGAGAAACAACTTCCATAATCCATAATGTAGATAATCCATCCCAGTAAACATGAAACCTTGAGACAAAGTTGGGCTTTACTGTTATTTCACCGTGCCCAGGTTGTGCATTTTCTCGGGTCAGTCACCCAATAGGACAGAAAATGAAAAATCAATCACCTTATGAACGTAAATGCATTTGTTCTAAAACTTTTTTATGTGGGTAGTAGTTCATTTCAAGCAACACTGGATTTAATGTAAGGTCTGTGTTTAGTAATGAAATACTAGTGGGATTGCATGCTTTGCAAGTTTTATTGAGTTGTGTTACTTAGTTGTAAAGTTGTGATTCTAAGTGACGCTGGTGGTCTGATCTGAGATTCTTAAGCAGCTGCTCCGCTGAAGTGACAGGAGGAGCTCATGTGTCATATGTTACTTTCACACGTCATTTTTTTATCTCTACTATCGACACTCATAATCAAAACTGTCCAATACCAATCATGTTCTCATTTTGCTACTACTAGGAAATTCGTTGTACTGCACAGACTGTACATGTTCATCGACTGCGTGCATTTTTCCAATGAATCAGTTGAAGCCGCCTCTCAGTATTTTATTTAAGCCTAGTTCCAATATTGACAAACATTTAGAGAAAAGATGCATCTCACTAACCCACTAATCAACAACCCATGGCAACATAACGGACTTTACACACAAATATAATGAAGGATTTACAAATAGCAGCTGCAGACAAATCCTGATCCTGTGTCACACTTTCTACAGGTGCAGAGCACAAGACGAAATATCAAAGTCTGTCAAAGTTTTACATCACATCATTGAATAGAACGATTTCCTCCATCTGCAGAATCTTACTGACACATATTTAGTAATCAATCAACTGACAATTTTTACAATTAAATTTCCTCAGCGTTTTGGAAAATAAAACCACATTCACATCAGAATCACCTCTGCAAACATGTCGCAGAGAGACAGGAAATCAAATCCATGCATGCATGGTCCTACACATGCGCATGATGGTGTTTCCTTCCCGACAATGAATGTCATAGAGAATGCCTCTAGTATCTTACTACTGTAATTGCTATTGAATCCCTCCTCTCTGCTCTCGGCCCAACTGCTAGACAACAGCAGGCTGGTCAAAGGTCCCTCCGCTCCTCCTAAGCCCCATCTGCCTTTCTTCTTCTCCTCCTCTTCTCTACCTCTTTCGCTCTTTTCTCTTCCCATCTTAAAGCATTTGCTACAGGTCAAAGTGCAGCTACTGGGGAACAGTGAGGGAACTGTGTCTGTGTGCCCACATGAGAAAGAGAAAAAGTGTGAAAGAGAAGAAGAGAAACAAGTGAAGCAGGAAGAAATGAAGACGGTCAGATGGCAAAACACTGTATTTGGGTTTGATGAAAAACCGCAGATATATTGACAGATTCTGTAGTGCCAAGTCTTTCCTTTGTCCAAGTATAAAATTACTCCTGTTCCTCTCTGCCTCTGTCTCCACTCCTCTACCTCACTCTGTCCATCTATGTGGTTCACTAATAAGAGACAGGCTGTCTTTGGCACCAAATCTGTCTTAAACACTCCACTAAGTAAAACAAACTGCCATTGCAGAGCACAAGACATGTCAGTCTGTACTATAATGTGTGTGTGCTCTTGTATTCCTATTCATCTGGGGACCAAATGTGTATTTGTGGATAAAAAGAGTTATGGAAATCCTATAAAGTGGTGACATATTTGACAATTTCCTGTCCATCTGTCACTGTACTATCAAAAATAAAGGCAAAAAAATGCCCAAAAATATAACTTTAATTTCTTAACAGGCCCTTTAAGAGTAGAGGTGTCATGGTTAAGGTCAGATTTGATGTTAGGATAAATGTAAGAGTTAAAGACACACTTGCTAACATTTAGACTTATTTGCACATACCGTATTAGTCTTGGGTTATGACATATCTGTACTTGAATAATCTCCCAAATCTCTGCATGGGTATTAAATTTACTGTATCAGCCTTTTTAGTTCCACTCGCCACTGACATTTTCTAAATTCGTGCAGTGCTGCTACTGTCGTAGAGCTTGGCTAGGTTTCTTGTCTCTGCTGGATAGTGTGTTGCAACTCAGCCAGCTATTGGAACTGAAGCCCAAGTTTCACTCAACCAAACGGACGTCTTGGTGAACACGACAGGAATCGAGTATTTAAGCTTTACTTGTTTACCATGTTGCAGTGACTTTCACTATGGAAACTAAACTAAACATGTTTTCATGTTTGAAAGTATTTGGAACCTTTGTTTGGCTTGAGAGAGGCTGACAGCTGAGAAAGTGTTTCTGTTTCCAAAGGCTAAGTTGCCATTTGGCTTGAAAGGTAATAATATATCATTTACTGTGGTTATGATACAAACTACTGTAGCCATGTTTAGCTAACAGTAGCAAGCAATGACTGTATATAAGACGGACGACACTCTGTACAACTGAAGCCAAAACATCCTGGTACGGGCTCTGCCATGTTGCATTAGAGACGTCATTTGGAGCCAGAGTCTGCACAGTAGTGACTCAGTGTTGGCGCTACGACATTGAGGTCCCACCTGACCCAGTCACGAGTCAATCACAGCTGTCAATCATGACAGCATACCCCACTGAACGTACACTGTAAATCAGTGTGATAAGAATTTGGTCCATGTCCCATCCGCTAACATGGAGGGGGCCGGGTTTATGACCTATGCTGCAGCCTGTGACAAGGGGGTGATTGAGATGTTTTGTCTTCACTTTTAGGGTCCTGCCATGACGTCCATCTTTAAGTACAGTCATTGGTAACTAGTGACAGTAGCACGGCAATTATATTCATTATTTTCAACAGCTGTTTCACAAATACAAAAATGCAGTCTTCTTGGAACCAAACGTGCAATTGTCTTTTTACAAACATTCAGGTATAAGCAGAAACACTTGGTTTCCATTGCAGACATAATAAGGAATTTACAAACCAGTAAACACACCCATCCTCAACCTCAGCAGATGTTAAATGTTCAGCATATAGGACTTCCTCACAGCAGACATATCACAGTGACTCAGCATGCACAATACCAGGACGCTACAACCAAAGCAGTCAAATAGAATTCAGCCATTGTTAACTCTATTATTTACACCTAAAATCAAAAAAGACCAACTGAAAACTTCCCACACAATGAACTCTAGTACATGTAGCGACTGTGGAACAGACTCTCTGAGCAAAGACACGGCCAATCTCTCGATCAATATGAATGGTGCTGAAATTAGCACTGTAATTTTAATGGGTTACGCTGGAAAAGCACAAAACCATTCAGCTCTATTTCAGACCAGTTCTGTACACACCCAGTATTACTAGAAAATGTTATGTCCTCAAGCCGAATTTACTGATTTGTGTATACAATATGTGTCTGTATTTACTGATTGAGAACCATGAGGTTGGCTGAACTGCATTTGAACCTTATTTTAATAGACACACATGATTAGAAAAAGGTGCTGCCATTACTGAACCTATTTACATGCGAGCACAAAATTGGACAGACACCAGCTGCTTATTGCCACACGAGCACGTGATTAGACACACCATAAACCTAGTGTCCATGAGATCGAGCAACCACATTTTACAACTCACGGTACAGTCTGCAGAGCTGTGGGAAAAAAGTATGTGGCTCCCGCACAATTGAATTAACTTGTGTGGGAGTGGAGAAACGGGGGTATTAAAAATGTGACTGCAATAACGGTAGCCACTGTTGGCTCCAACTTGTAGCAGAGCAAAGACAGACAGGCAGTGACAAAGACTGGGAACAGCACTGAAAACTGGAAGAGAGAGATGATATAGACAAGTACAGTCGGTTAAGTAGCAGTTAGTAGTGTAGTACTAACTGTTGTGGCAGTATGCAAACACAATTACAGCACATAGGGGTTTAAACACATACACATATAGGCTACAAAGCAGACCAGTTCAATTAAAGCAAAGCAGATTGCTCTGTAATCTCCTATTCCCAGGAAGTAACACAAACTCAAAGATATGACTATAGTTGTGAGAGTAATGTATGCACATACACAAACAAATACATGCAGAGACAACACGTATTCAAATACACTTATCCAGTTGAGAAAACTTTTCCACTCTCTCCCTCCTTGCTCTCTTTGTCTCTCTCCATCCTCATTAACAGTGGTTCTTCCCAGCCCGCTTTGATTTATTGCTGACCTCTATTTAGCCAGGGATCAGACAGACTGTGCTGTCATTTCAATCTTTCCCCAGTTAAGTTAAGTGTGATTGTGTTTCACTGTCTGGAATTAACATTGAGGACAGTGACAGGCATGCAGATAGATGGATAGCCGCGGCGACAATGAGCACATTTCCCTCAATCTCTCGAGCCAAAATATGATTTCCTGGGTGAACCTTCTCTCAGAAGAGCACTTCACCTCCAACATAAGGCTAATTTGTTACAAAAATAATTGGACACTTATTCCCAAATAGTTTAACAGAAGTTAATATGTTTGATTTTGATATATTACTCTGCTCAGGATGAAATATAAACTTAAGTGAAACGATGAAAATGGAAATGATACCATGGAGTGGGTGAACTGCCTCTTTTCTGCTCACCCCTGTAAGACGTTTTCTCAATATATAATTTCAGGACGAATAGTAATAAGATCCATTTCTCCCTCCTGCTGTTTATCATGTAGAACCTAATGTTTCAATATAAGCAATTTTCCTGTATATTGTACAGAAAATGTCCACTTTTAATCAATACTGTCTGTTGCTTTCCACCCCATCTGCTCATGTGTAGGTGTGCTGGCTAAGTGCTCCACAAAACTGAGATGAAAATGTGGATCACATTTAAAGAGACAGCCACAATGAAGCCAAGTGAAAAACTGACCCTGATGGCCAGTTTTCCATATCATAACTTAGCATGCACCTGTTTAAGCACATGTGCCGAAGAAGGGACATCATTTCTCATAATTTTATATCAAAATTCCATTGGTCTCATTTCCTAGAAAATAATGTCCCTATAATAGGTTCTAGATGTACAGAACTTTTAGTTAAAAATTAACAGGACATAGTCTTTTTCACAGCAGACATATAAACTTGTCAGAGTAGAAGAAGCACAGACGTTATTAATTAGATTCATAAGATTAATGATGACTGAAGTGTCCCAGTAGGACGTGTCACTGAGTCAACGTGAACAACACCAGGACCTTGAAAATGAAGCAGCTAAAATGGAATTAATTTTAATATTTGGAGGACACCTGTGCTTTTCCTTCTGTGAAATGTCAAAATAACTTGTGCCCTTTGAGTTGTCCTTTAAAAGCATTACCTGGTGTCACGTTAAGTTTGGATGATTATAATTAACCTGTCATCACTGCTGACAGAGATCACATGATTCAAAACTCCAAATTAGCTACTTAATCGACCTTGAGATTGTGACAGGTGAGGCTGTTTTTTCTCTGCTGTTTGAATGAAGCCAGGAATGAACTTTAATGCTCTGCCATTAGGTCAGCGTGGACCAAAAAGACCTACAATTCCATGAGCGTAACTTCCAGAAGCTACTAAATGGACTGTGAGGTGAGATTGTTTTGTCAATAAACTGTAAGTTGTTTATTGGCTCTTAAATTGAATGGATAAAAAAGAAAAAAAGAAAAAAACACCAGCCAGTAAGGCAAATATCTGACTGCTGTAGAATACTGCAAGGAAAGAAAAAAATACTAGGGACCATCTCTATGTCACAATTTCATACCGAAGGCTTAGAACAGCTTAAGCATCAGCCCAGAGGGCTGTTTTAGCTTACCAGGCGGTGCCTCTGCAAAAAACACTGGTGCTACACAAGAGCTTGAAAACAACATTTTCTTTGTTTTTATTGGCTTGTTTATTCAATCAAGAGACAGGCAGCAGATTGATACACCTGCCGTTTGCTCAGTGGCCCTCAGAGCAACTCAGACAAACTCAGCCAGGAGCAAACATTCATATTCATCTGTGAGTCCTGTCGGCCCACAGTACGTGGGTGTGTGAGTGTGTGTGTATGTGTGTGTGTGAGAGAGAGAGAGAGAGAGAGAGAGAGAGTATATGTGTGTGTACGTAGTGTGATCCGGTGAGTTTTAAGGTGTAATCCGACAGCTGTTGTCAGACAGTTTGTGTCGTTCCACCAGAGACCTTTCCTTGCTTGGCCTCCTGATCTTTAATCCACTGTCTTGTTGTAGGCTGCATCGCTGAACACACAGCCGTTCTGACAGAACAGACGCTGTATGTATGCTGAAAGCAACACATGGCCTCTCTACCTCTCTGCTTGTTTCTCCATCTCTACCTGTCTCTGTTTGCCTTGCCTTGCTCTTTTCTTTCTGTTTGTCTTCCTCTAATCTCTGTCTGGTACACACATACACACTCACAAACACACACTTGTTGAACTGTGTGGGTTTCTATTTCGAAAGCTGAGCCCCTCTTATCATATCTGGTTATTTTTTAGCTCCATGCACACATGGTAAGAACTAAAGAGATGGGTGTGGCTCTTGAACTAGGCGTTTTGTGTTGCTATATAATACAATACTGGCTTAATTATTAATTCTACAGAAGGTAGAGTTAGCATGCTAGCCCCCCCATCTCTCCTCACCTCTGTTTCCATCTTTTAGTTCGTCTTAGTCAAACACAGGCTACCATTTGTTGGACCGATGTATACGTTTATCAACTCAAGCCAAAGTAACTATAAGCATAAATAAGCCAGGAAACGGTGTAAGGAGGACTTACTGCAACTAAACTACTTATTATGAGCCACTGGAAAATCATGGAAATTTATGCAAAACAGAGCTATGGTTTGCCTGTATTCCACAAATGATACAATGTCTTTTTAACCAGAAGCCTCTAAGTAAAGAATGAGCCTCGCTTCAAAATAGGGGGATGTGGTTAATTTTGCCAACCTAAAAGAATATCTTCTGTCATTTCAAAATAAAGTTCAAGGTCTGATACGCTTTGTCAACCACAAAGTTTAAACACAGGGGATCACAAGAGGCTGGAGAGCAGAGAGGAGAACGAGGAGGAGTGGATGGTAAGAACAGGTTAAGTCAGGTCAGGCAGTAAAACAAAGTTGAGAGATAAAATGAGGGGGAAACAGAATAAAGACGGGATGAAGAGGCAAAGAGCATAAATGTGTCATAAAAAGACAGAGGTAGTACAGAGGTAAAAAAAAAAAAACTAGAATGAATAAACAGCAGGACAGGAAACTTATGAAAAACAGAAATAATTCAAGTTACTTAATTGAATAAACTTCTGATGAAACACATCAGTTGTCATGCTGGGTATTCGTTTCTTTGAGCAGGTTCTTCTGCAATAACCTTAACCCATTGTAGATACTGTATATTTTGTTGCATGCACAGCGCGAAATCTGCCTCCTTCCAGACACATTTTCAACTACACTATTGGATAAACTACACCTGGACTTGTTTGTGCAGAAAACAGGGTAAGGCTGCAGAGGCATCGCTCATACCACAGCCACAGAATAGTACAGCGTGGCATAACTTGTCTTTGCAGCCATGAGGGAACACAAACTATGGCAGGGGAAAATCAGAGAGGAAGTGAATGCTAATTATCCTAATTGACCTCTGCACTTAAGGAGTCCTTGCCACTAACGACCGAAATGCCATTAGCACATCCACACACACATGAACTTGTTAACCACTGTCATACAATTAGCTCAACTCAGCCATGAACTCCCGCTCTTAATCGAGGACAAGGACAGAAGTCTGGCTACCACAGAGACCACACACACACACACACACACACACACACAGTTGTCCAAGTGAGCAATGGATGATCTGCTCCCAAGTCTCTGAACACACATCCGACATGTGTTAGGATGATATTTCTTTACTTCCTTTCAACAGGAATAATTCAGTAGTTGGCAAATGTCCAAGACAAAATGTAAAACACAACTCGAGATGATGGAAAAAGCGTTTAGTGAAATGAGACAAATGGAGACGAAGTGTGCATTTCTGGAGGACATTTACCTGAGATCGCTCTTTGTCACCTCACTTTTCATTTCGGTTTATTTTAATAGTTTCTCTTTAAACGCTCTCCTTACTTTGCCCTTCATGCTGCTCATATTCAAACTGTGCATTTTTACATCATCTGCGAATCACGTCCACAACATTAATTTTAACTTTCTTGGAACCTTTCATGCTTTTAGCCATGACATACATGTCTGGCTCTGGTTCTCAAATGGAAAGAACTGATGTAATGTTAAGAGGCATTCAAAGGAACTGATAACTCACCAGTCAGCTGACTGGGCTGCATGTATTCACTGTATTTGTCTCCTTTCATTTGTGGTATCGGTTTTGGCCTCCTCACTCAGTCTGTTCAGCTATTTGTCAGCTTAGTGACACATCTCTGTGGCCACAAACCTTTGACATCTCGTGTAGCCACTGAGCATCACATTGACTGATTGGTGAAGGCTAGGAATTAAATTAAATGTGGGCCACAAGGCGCGAAGACAGAGGGAGTCTATAACTGCTAATTCTGGAGACTAATAAGCCAATAAATAAAGCAAGACACACAGGCACTCATACAGACAAGCGCACATAGCACACGGGCACAGAGATGGAGAGATTTAGAATAAATTAATGTTAAAGCTGGGAATTAACAAGGTGATAAATTTAGAGAGATGAACACACACACACACACACACACACACACACGCACACACGCGCACTTAGCTAGACAGCGCCAGAGCTGAAATAAATGATAATGTTAGGAATTAAAGTTGGCTATAAATACAGAGACCTCGCTCTCCAGGTGTGTATTTGTTAGCCTCTACAGATGTGATGAATAGTCTTTCACTCTCAGAGTGGCGAATGTCAACAGAATCTCATTGGCCTCCAGTTCAACTTCAACTACGTCTGTCCCTTGGGTTCAATCTGTGTGTGTCTGCTTGTGTGTGTGTGTGTGTGTGTGTGTGTGTGTGTGTGTGTGCTGGTTTCAAGCTTCAGTCAGGGAGTGAGGAAGGCAGCACTCCACTCATATCCTATTAGGTAATACGTATTGAAAGCGGCACCAAAGCATGGAGGAAGGCAGAGGCTTCTGTCCTGTATTGCTCAGTGATCTCCACTTTGTGTGTGTGTGCACTCTGATTGCTCTATGTACAAAAGCTAAAACAAAGCAAGTCAACCATTTATTATCTAGTCAACCATCAGACATCAAAGTCTATCCAGTTGGTAACTGAACAGTCCTGAAAGTCTTCAGTAGCTTTTTATTGATATCTGCTATTTTTATTCGGGTGGAGGCAAGAATTTCACAACAGAGTGCAATTGTTAAAGTTTAGTTTGTTTAAAAATATTTGGCTGTTCCACTGGAATTCACTGTTATTATAAACTATTTCTTTTTGCCTCTGTGGTCCATCCAAAAATGCAGCACTCAGCTTTGACTAGCAGAAACCAGTGCTGAATTACAGTATCTGTTAGATCTTTATGGTCTACAGGGCGACAACCATCTGTTTTACTACTGGAGGCTACTGACCCACATTTGTTACAAATACAGTCATTGACACACCTACAGCGCACGCATACGCATACAGATGTCCTCTGATCTAATATTACACAGCTGTCCAAATAATGGCTATTATTTTTGAGGAAACATTGTTCAGGGCCAATTTCCAATGAAAATATATTACTGTGTTGCACAGGGGACGACTAATGGATTTGTTCTTGCTTTGATAAGCAAAACTCAGATATTTATTTTTATTGGCTGCAGCATTCCTCACTGTCTTTGTTTTGAATGAATTGTGGATGAAACCAGCAGCAACTCTTAATACACTAAATAATGGAACAAAAATCTATGGGTTTTAAATTAATATGTGTAGGGCAAAAGAAATTTGCAGAATATTGCTTTTATTGGACAGTTAACAGTAAGGACCAGGAGAGAGAAAGAGAGTCCTCCAGCTAAATGACAAAATATGTTGTCTGTCATTGCTCTCCATTACAGAAAAGCTTCATATGAGTGTTTTCTGGTTTTTCTGCTACCTGTTAGGTTTAGGAAACTAGTGTTAGAGACACTTGATTAAGGTTGAGGATTAACCACGATTCCGCTAAACTCTGCTTCTCTATTAGAAACAAAGTCATTAATTCCACGGCCACAACAGGCCACGTGTCAGGAATATGTGATAAATGTTCTAGTTTTTGTGGTGATAACATTCTCTGCAAGGTCCTCTGAGGATATCTGGATATCTGTAACAAATTTCATGACAATAGACCAAGAGCTGTTGAGATGTTTGACATAAAAGCAAAAATGTCAACCTTATGTTGGCGCTACAACAAAAGGTCCTGATCTGATTCACCAGAATTCTTCCTCTGGGGACGATGAATATCTGTACAAAATTGTATGGTTATCCGTCATAAATGTATTTGCCAGTCTTTAAAAACCAATTGCTATAATCACATATAGATATCAAATGTGACTATGAAGAGAACATTGTTTTCCTTACAAGAGAAGCTGTTGAAAACATTCTGGCATAGCTTTCTGTAGGCAATTAACCATGATGGATCGACTGAATGAAGTGAACAAAGATGGCAACCTCATGAAGTAACGTCATTTGGTCCCAGTGTGAAACAACATTACACAGTATTTGCTCTGTCTCATTGTCTCAGACCAGAATGCAGAGAGTATGTTGATGTTTTGACATTTTGGACTGTGAGAATTAAGTATGAACGTCAAGCACTGAACCTGCCATTTATTAGTGCAGCCAGTTGATTAAGTAGCCCAGAGAGAGTTTTTTGTTGGCAGAGATAAAACTGACAGAAACAAATGGGAAGTGAAGGTATGAAGAACGTTGCTTGGCATTTCAGCTGACAAGGGGTTGAAATGTTTTTTTCACTCATTATTATTATGTCTCTATTTTTTCATAATTTTGTGGTTATGAGGGCCTGCCTTTACTGTAACTGCCTTTTTTTCAAACAGTTTGGATTAAATCTGCCTTAACGTTGTAACAAACAGATTTACGACAATGTCTAGAAATGTCTTTGAGAAATGAATATTTCTATGATAAACGTGAATTGTTTTTAATCAGCGATGAGGTGGATGGAAGAGAAATGAAACCAGTTACTTGTGTGGTTGTGGTCATTCTGTCCTGTAGTTCTGCAGCAAAAACTTTCTAAATAAACAAATACACTAATCTTATCAGCAGGAAATAGGTCACAAAAAGTGAATATATAAGACTAAGAGTACAGTTACCTAACCACACGCACACTTCAGTGCTCTCAATAAAGCAGCTTCTCTTTTTCAGTCACCAATCTGCTGGAATATCATTATAGATGTATGGATGATTCAAAACCATGGACATTTTCATAAGGAAAATTGATGTCTTTTCACTGCCTGTCTCTGTTGCTTTATGATTTACCAAATCTGTGTGTATGTGCGTGTGTGTGTGCGCGCGCGTGTGTGTGTGTGTGTGTCTCTCTCTCCTCCCTTTGAACAGTGTAAAGAAAAAAGCTCTACACATGATACTGTATTTGAGTTTTCAATTATCACTTGTAAAAGGAAACAGTAGGTGTCCTGTGTATTCATAGTAATTACCGGAGGATAAGGCGAATGTGTTTCACAGTAATTATGCTTCTCTGATGTTACTGATGTTACTCATTAAAAAGGAGTACATGGGAAAATAGCTTCGCTGATTTGACAGAGTGATATATCACCTTATTTAACAGTAGAAAATGACTCAGGCTCAATCGGAAATTTCAAAGATGAATTTGATTCAGCTGTTAATGTGCAAACTATAGAGATGTCCTGTTGCATCACAGTAAACCTGAGTTCTCTCAGATCAGAATGAAGCTTTTGTCTTTTATAATTTGAGCGTTACCTCTATCCTGAACAGTAGTCTGAGTCTTTCAATCATTGTAGCATGCAAAGGTATTTTATCCTGCTTTTCTCTGCAGACAATGACACAGCAAAAAAAAAAAAAAAAAGTCAGAAAAAGTCAGACACTTCAACTGAGAAACTGATATTCAGGGAGAAAAGGAATTCTCTTCACATCTTCCAGCAGTGAGCAGCTGAATCCGGTGCACAGATCACTGATTGATTTAGAGGCTGTAAAAAAAATGCTTCACTCATCTCTCCCAACTGAGATTTGACTCTGGAGTCCCTGACCGATGATTCGAATCATTGACTTTTAGGGTGGAGAACTGCAAATGACTGACATCAATATGGGAAATCTGGACAGACTCCAAACTACAAACCAAGATAAAATATCCCTTTAAAGCCTTTCCTGTTTGCTCAGCGTCGGTCTCAGTCAATGACACCCCTAAAGCAGACAGAAAATTTGTTTCATCTGAAGAACCTGGAACGGAGAGTCTGTACTTAGTTCAGAGCAGTTTGTGTTTATGCTCTGCAAGATACGGTTAAGTAATTTGTAGAGTATCTTTAGAACAAAAGTGGGTGGCTAAGGTAGTTATTTTGCCGAGAGCGGAGGAAGTTTCCTGACGCTTCCTTTAGATAATGGCCCTCTCCCCTCTACTTTAATCCACCTCACTAATGTGCTCAGAAACACCCATGCACACATGTAGACACACACACACTTGCCAGGATTCTTTTCTTCTCTGAATTTCCTGCATTTTTTTGACCTTGGCTAACCAAGGTAATATGCAAAAACAATACTGATAGTATTTAACGCAGGGAATTTCATATCATTGCAGGTTTTATTATCATTTTTTATTTATAAGCCATCCAAACTAATTTCTCATTACGTTAAAACTGCTCGAGAGAAGAAGATAACATAAATGGTAGTGTACACATAGCTGGCTAGAGTGCAAAAAGACAGCTGACTTATCTGAAACACAAACACACACACACATGCACACACACATCAGAGAAGGGATGAGAGTATGAGCCAGCTGTTAATGAAAGGTTTTGTAAACAATCCACCCTGACATAAAAGCGAGCTGATTACTACTCTGGAACAAAGCAGTGATGGAACCGGGTTAGCATTGCTAATACACAGACAGACACAGACACAGACACACAGACACACACACACACACACCACACACACACACACACACACACACACACACACAGAGGGAGAATTCATACAACACCATCTCTTTGGAGCACCGTGGGACATTACTATTATCACATAAATACACACAGAGCATGATAAAGAGGGGGGAGAGAGAGAAGCAGTCACATGTTACAGTACAACACAAAAGAGTACCTTCTATTGATCTACTGTGAGACATTATCATCTTCACTACAGTACACAAAGCTGCACACACAGGCACTAACGCACACACACACACACACACACACACACACAGCACATTCACAGATTCTATTGAAGCACAGCAGGATATTATTATAATCCCCAACAGGTACGAGGCAGAACACCAATCAAGGTCACGTCTGCCGCAGTGAATGGTGAGTGGCTCTGATAACAGCAGACTGAAGGAGATCCAGCTTTATAAATCTACCTACTGACAGGAAGGAAGGGAGGAGGACAGCAAGACAGAAACAAAGAAGAAGAACATCAAAGATCTAAACCTCTGTGTGCCTGTGTGTGTGTTCCTGTGTGTGTGTGTGTGTGTGTGGGAGAGAGTCATTACTTTACTTCAACAGTCTTTCATTAGTTTTTACTTTATCAAGTTACAGTTTCAGTCTGGGTTCGGTTGCAGTTTAAGTTTCTATTTTGTGATCAAGTGCACTGCAGGCAGGTTCACCGCACGAGCTCACATAAAAGATTCTTGGGATGTGTGTAACCAGATGTGTTGGACCAGAGGCACAGCTGTGAATTTTACCGAAACAATAACAGCCTCAATTCTACTCTAACACATCATGTTGTTTTCTACGGTTGAAGAAAGCACAAATCAAAAGTATATTTGGCTTTCGAAAACACAAAAATAAAAGTCACTGCACAGTTTATGATGCTGAGATTTTACTGCAACACCTGATTTTAATTGCCACAGTGAACCACATAATCAGTCAGTGGAAGCTGAAAACAAATCTGCTGAAATCCCCATCTCTGGTAAAATAACAGGGCAGATTTTACTTATTCATAAAAGTATCACTTTTAGTTTTTTATTGTGTGTCAGCTCATGTTTTAATACGTTTTGTAAGGATGTCATAATGCATGATGGTAGTGCACTATTGTCATGATATGAGGAATCAAATCATTTATTGTATGTAGTGTAGAAACACAATACTGTATACTGCAGGTATGACTATCACACACTATTTATTGTGAATCCAATACACTCCCACAACCATTTTGACAAGGCACTTTAAGTGTTACCACAGCTTGCCCTCACTATGACATTTGCTTTGCTTCACTATCGATGCGTTTCCATCTCCAGAACCAATTCATTATGTATTCACAGATTCAAAGAAGTGTCTACAAATAAACTTAATAACATGGCTAATTGCTTAGTGATTCTCCCTCTCTTTTGTGTGTGTGTGTGTGTGTGTCTCTCTTGCTCCATCAGCAACTTTGAAGTGCACATATAGCATTACAGAGTAAAATTATATTGCAAATAATATAAAAGGGTTGCAGTCCCTAAAAATGATGGCATGTAGTAAGCAGTTCAGTGGAGGCTGGACTTTAAACCAGACTCAATTATTGTAACTTCCTGAATATTTCTGAGCCCCCACATTCTTTTAGTGCCCAAAGACCAAATAATAAGTCAGCCTACAGCCAGTGTACTTAAGTAATAAGCCTCCTACCACCGAGTAATGAGATTCTGTCTTTGTGTACACATTAGGATACAAAGTTATGGTAACATATATGGTTGACATTTAAAACTTGTAAAAACAATCATATTCACACATCATCAGCAATTACGATGTCTCAAATTCAGCCACAAGCGTCGTTCATGTCTGAGTCTGAAAATTACCAGCTACTTTACTTTACCAGCTGCCTCACACACACACACACACACACACACACACACACACACACACACACACACCACACACACACACACACACACACACACACACACACACACACACACACACACACACACACACAGAGAGAAAACCATTTTACAAGCGATCAATTATTCCACAGTCAAAGATTCACCCACTGAACTCGCAGTTATGGTAAAAAAATCAACAGATAGAGGATTGTTTCTATGAAAGTGCACTCTCAATCAAGAAAATGAATGCATTCCTTTCTTCTCTCACATTTCACAGAAGTCGAAATGTTAGACATTTAAATATGAGAACATGAATGCTGCCAAATGAAAGAACATCTTGGTTTCAATAACAAACAGACAGTGAGCCAGACGTTCTTGTCAAATTAACATCCACGCAGACACAAGCGAACAGTTTGGGTCACTAATCGTCTAACAGCAGTAGTCACAATATCACTCAGCATTGAGTATGCTAAAGAGTTTCCACAAAGCACCACTGGGAATGATTCACCAGTGAGGTATACATGGTTTTGGCATCGTTACTCTCACTACACCATGTCTGTCTAGGTATTGTTTCAAAAGTTGAGTTTTGCTGTTAACCGGTTGCACATTAACTCTGCATGACTTCACAGTCAGATCCAACCGACATGGACGGTCACCAGACTCTGATTTTTCTGATCTATGGAGCTGGTGTCAGAGACAGCACCAGCGGCTGTTTTTCCTACCTCCAAACATCACTATGGCAACTGACTGGAGGACTCTTTAAGCAACAGTAATACTCAACGCAGTTCACTTTATTTATACGTTTGTGTGAGCACAGGATTTGTGTATAGCCTCCTCTCCTGGAAACAGTATTTGTGTGCATTTGTCCTACCTCCAGAGATCTCGTTGGCATCCTCTGGAGGTACAACTGAATCAGTCAGCCTCTGGGGCTCGGTCTTGTCTCCTCCGTCAGTCTTACCTCTTTCAGCTACAGCAGACAGAACAGATCAATGACATGTTAGCAAAATCCCATAGAATAAAGAGCAGTTATTTTAGAGAGTACCTTCGCTCTCTGGGTCTACATATGCTAATAAGGAAAGCACATACAGTATATACAGAGTAGATACACAGAAAACTCATTAAACTAGAGCAGAACATGGAGAGAATGGAAGATTAAAAGAGCAGAAAATAGACCAGAATATGGTAAAGAAAAGTAGAATATGGCGCATCAGAACAAAGCTTATTACAGAGAGCAGCATTACAGAGAGGAGAGGAAGGAAATTAAGAGAAAGGAGGAGAAGAAAGAGGAAAGGAAAGGAAAGGAAAGGAAAGGAAAGGAAAGGAAAGGAAAGGAAAAATTAGGAAATATAATAAGAGAAGAAACAGGAGGGGTGGAGAGGAAATGGGAAGACAGGAGGAGAGAAGAAAAAAGAGAAAGGATAGGAAACAAGAAGACATGAGAGGGGAGGAAACGAGACAGGGGAGTACACTCTTTCATATCAGAACACAGTTTAGAAGAGAGGAAAGGAAGGAGAAGAAACAAGAGGAGAGGACACGAGAAGAAGGCAGAAAAGATTTGAGAGAATAGTATAGTAGTGTAGTGTCAAGTAAAATTGATGACTAGAGTAGTGCAGGGCATAACAGAATAGAGAGGAAGAGTAGGGTACAGTAGAGCAGAACAGAGTATGTGGAGCAACACAATACAATACACGAATAGAATAGAATAGAAACAAACAATAATAAACATGAACTAACCTTTATGTCTGCCCTGAAGTGGTCTGCTCTGCTCGCTGCCACTGACAGCGATGACATTGACAGTGTAGTCTTTTGAGGGGTTGTAGTCTGTTATTAACACCTTAGTGTCAGATTTAGACACGATGATCTCCCTCTGCTGACCACCTGACAGAGAGAAGAAGAAGAAGAAGAAGCAGAGGAGCAAAGGTTAGACTTGTGGATATGTTGAGCCAAGTTTTTCTTTCCTTGTTCCTATCCAGTTGCTTGGAAGCAAAATATTAGTATTCTCATGACCAAGCCAATATGAAGTTAATTCAGCAGAAGAGCTGATTATCATTCTCCATTCCCAAGACAGGCAAACCTTAGGCTCAAGGTCAAAATATTTTATTCTTTGTTTGTATTTCTGTCTTTGTAAGAAGTATACTGTGTATTCTCACAAAAATTGGGAAGTGACAAATAAAGAGAAAAAACTCCAAAATTAAGACATTTTTTGGGTCCCAACTTAAGTCTGATTTTTTTGCTGTTTTTTATTTTTAGAGTTACTGGGGGAAGCTTGGAGAAATAACAAAGATTAGAGTTGGTTTTAGGTTTTGGGGTCAGGAAAATACAATTTGTCCCTGAAATAAATTATCGATTCTCCTGAAGGAGCAAGTGTGTGTGTGTGTGTGTGTGTGTGTGTGTGTGTGTGTGTGTGTGTGTGTGTGTGTGTGTGTGTCCTTTTCTTAGCAGTTAATCCCCATCAGGCCAACAAGTCACATTATCACCCCATTGTAATTCTGACCGGACATCAATAAGGTTTGTGTGTGTGTGCTTCCCCGGCTCTTCTGTCCCCTGTCCCGGCAGGGTGATGACTAACAACACTTTTAGGAGAAGGAGATAAATCCTACTGAAGGGGACGGCAGGTCAGGTGGGGTAAATGCATAGATCAGTGCTCACACCACAAACTGGAACCTCAATCTGTGCAGGTCAACCAAACCACTGTCAAATATCAGGAGTGAAGTTGAAGGGCAGACATTCACTTGGTCACCATATGACAACTGCTGCAAGCAATAAGAGTGCATGTCTCAGTTTTCTCAGAGCTAAACAATCCTGTTTAAACTTTCCTCACAGTCCTTTCCTGAAATGGATTTATTAGGTAACATCAGTAATGGATCAAAGAGTTCACCTGCAATTACCTGGTTAGACTTCTCAATGGAAACCACTGGTTCTTATCATTTTCTACACGTGGTGGGTGAATCATCCTCTCTCATTTCTTTCTCAGGCTGAAAGTGTTGAAGAACGCCTAATGTGTGGTGTGAGGCATTAAGACTTAGAGGAATAGTTCAAACTTGTGGGAAATATGTTTATTCAGTTTCTTACTAAGACTTCAATGGAAAGATCAATACTGCTCTCACATGTGTGTGCTAAATATAAAGCCGCCAACAGGTTGTTAGCATAGCTTAGCACAAAAACTGGAAACAAGGGGAAACAGCTACTGTAGCCTAAAGTAAAGTAAAGTAAAGTAAAGTAAAGTAAATACCCCTACCAGCACCTGAGAAGCTAACAAATTAACACAATGTGTCTCAGTTTCTGGTAATTGTTACAGCAAGTAATTCTCCATAAAGCCACACCTTTCCAGTTTTACATTTCAGTTTGCAGATTACATTAAAACACAGATTTAATATGCAAACTCCCTGTTATTTAATGTATTTAAGATTGTAGGGTTGATTTTTATACTTTGGACAGAGCCAGTCTAGCAGTTTCCCCCTGCTTCCAGGTTTTATGCTAAGCTAAGATAATCAACTCCTGGCACCAGGAGTGTTGCTGATCTTTTCATCTCTTGGCAAAAAAGCAGATAAGTGTATTTCCCCAAATGTTGAACTACTCATTTAAAGTAGTTAAAAGTCTTAGAAATTTGCTTTCCTGTGGCCAAGGACTGAAGCTGAAACAACATAAATGCTGATCACATTTATTTCCATGATATCCAAACTGCTTGCATGTGGGATGACTCATTTGTGGAAAACTCATTAAAATCATTATCTCCCCATATTAAGTTTAATTAAGAAGATTTTAGAAGATTATAGCAAAGAACTGATCCTTTACTTGTTTTCAGAGCTGCAGTCAGAATCATTTTAAAACAGAATAAATATAAAAGGTTGGCAGGAAACTCATGGCATCCTGCATAACAAGAATGCTTCAGCACAAATGCATAACAGGCCTGGTTTAACCATTAGAAAGCAAACACAGCCATGTTGTTTGTCTTTATAGTGGTCAACAAAATGCATTTAAGGCAAAAATAATTTACAAAAAAGCCACAGGTAAGGGCAAAATTAGACATAATTAAAAACAAACACTGACTTCACCATAGTCTGATCAATTATAGAATAAATAGTATGGTCATGCACATGATTTAAAAAAAACCCTGTACACCTATATATAAAGTGACACATCCTTCCAGTGGTCCTGGGACCCAGTTCAACTGTAGCATTAGCATTGCTTAGCATCTATTTACAGGTAGCATTGGCAGCCAGGATTGACCCTCAAAGCACCAGGTGCTGCTGCTTTTTTTGTGGGTTGGTTAAGCAGATGTATGTTTACCAAAACAGCTAGTTAGTCTACACTAAATAAACAGCTGTTAATAGTAACATTGGCTATGTAGCGGTAGCAAAAACTTACATATAGCACCTTTAAATAGCAGCACACATTTGTTACCTGAAGTCCCAGCGCCACTGATGTTATGCAGCTGTTTTTACAGAATCTCAAACAGTCCATCTCAGACGGATCCATCCGTCATTAACAGTTTGAAGCTGTTAGCATAAATTCAGCGAGCATAAGTGAATCACCAGTGACCCCACTTACCACCAGTGTCTGGGAAACTCGTTATTCTGATTGGCTGTCTACATTTTCCAAGCCAGATGATACGGCAAAGGAAAACTTGTTTACACAAAGTTAAAAATGTCATAAGTTAGTATGAATAGTTAAAATGTGTTATTATGATGAACTAACTTGTGTACTCATGACCACCAACTCCAGATTTGCAAAACAACACCAAAGTGCTGCAACTGTCTGCACATTTATGTTCACTTCCCAGTAGGCTGCTGTAGGTTCTACTGTCTATTTTAAACGTCAGACATCACAACTGGTATCCAGACCATTCCTTAACCCTTCCAGTGCTTGAAACCAATTATTATGCAACCAATTACATGCAGCAACATTATAACAATACATTGCAGTTGCATACAGTGAAAACTGGACTTTTTTCTGCTAGGTTTGGCTTCATCTCCACTGAGATTTAAAAGAGTAAATATAGACATCTGGCGCTCATAGCTAACACACAAATATGCAAGTACACACAGACACAACCCACACGATTTGAATTTCAGAATTGTTGGCAAGCTATAGAACAGACTTCGAATAAGTGCTTATTTTAGCTTAATTCATGCACTGTCATAAAATACAAAAAAATAAAACCATTGGAAAGAAAAACAGAGGATAAAGTTAAAACAATTTTTGATGCAATGAGACATGGGCTACTACGTCTACAAGGGACAGTGTTTTAAAGAAAAAAACATTGAGAAAAAACTCAGCAAGTCATTTTTGTTGGCAAAAATGAGACATCTTCTTCGACCTTAAACCTGAATCCTTTTCCAGCTGCTCTTTGGTTGCTCTTTTACATAAACTTTGAGGGGGAAAAAGAACATTATGTCGAACCAAAAGGTTAGCTGCCACTCTGACAGCACCTTTTGTGATATAAGATGGTGTTTAGAGTCTCAGCAAAATGATTTCAGCCAGTTTTAACAACCTTAACTATGCCTATTGGTCACTTCCTCTGACTCAGACAAACTATGGGGCAAATGAGACAAGACATCAGGTCACAAAGCAAGTATTTGTGTGCTCATCCTTCTTTTCATCAAATAAGACGTTATTAACCAAATTGTGTATGGATACACTAAGGATGCTGTTAAAGTCCAATTTCGTACTGAATTTGCTGAATGCCTACTGCTGCACTCTTCCCTGAGAGGAAAGGGTCATAAATTTCAGTTTTTGTTATTTTCAGCTGTCGGAGGCAGCAAGAAATTGTCAGACGAGGCGGTTCTCGCAAAGGGTTGTTTGCGACAAACAAGTTCTATGTTAGAGAGTGCTTATTCAGTCCTACTTGTTCATTCTAACAATGCCTGCAAAGGAACCGTCTGCAGCACAGCACAGCATTAATACAGAACAAATGCAGGCAGTGGTGCGGCAATAGTTAAGGAACTGATGTAAGAGGAGGTGTATGATTGTGAAGGTAGGTGCACTGTGATAACATGAAAAAGGAGATGACAGTGGTAATTACAGTGATTACTGACTACACTGTCCATGCCCAGAAAAAGACAAGGCCATGCCCCGTGTCTGCACAATGATAAACTCCTGACAGAAGCAGGATAAAAGTAGGACGTCAGGCGTCCATCATGGTCACAATGCCACACAGTGAAAATGCTGTTTAATTCTAAATGAATGACTACAATTGCTGCCGCTGTCACTCAGCTGTTCTGGACTGAACTCCATCATGAGTCTTCTGTCCTGTGTTCCTATCAGTCCCATTTCCAAATATGCTGACAGGCTCCACCTATGCAGCAAAAACACTCCTTTGTCTCAAACTTGGCAGAGGTGCAGGACAAACTTCGAGTCCCCCATATCTCTCAAGAGTGTAATCCCTTCAAAGGAGCTTTGATAAGAAGTAAATTACATAATCCTTCCTGACAGACAGAAAATCCAAGTCATGATGGGATCCTCCCCCCAAAAATTCAAAGTCAAGTGTCACTTCTTTTCCGTATTTTCTCTGCATGTGCGTGTTCTGCATGTGTCTCTGTACAGCAAAATCATCCTACCTGGTATGCTGTTGTAGAGGAACAGATAGCTGTCAAAGTCTCCTTTGGGCTCCTTCCATGAGGCAAGGAGTTTGCTTGGGCTCAGCACCTTGAAACGCAGCCGCCTTGGAGCTGGAACTGAAAATACAATTAACCACGTTTAAATCGGCTTCAATAAAGCCAGGGAATTGATTTGAAATAAATAACACGCTGCTGAAAGAAAATGGTTTTAATTAAAATTATCCCAGCCACCAATCAATACATGTTAACATGACAAGAAGCCAATAGTTATGTGAAACCCAGATACACCACCAAGACGGCAAAATCTAACACAAATCAAAGTGACTCAAACAGAGAAATTAATAAATGGATGGACAAAAAGACAGAGAGAGGGCTGAGTGAGTTTCACTTTTGAAGTTCCAGCAAAAATTATGAGAGCAACACATAAAGCAGGTCAATATGGCATGCAGCTCAGTTTTAATTTGCTTCAGCTCAAAACAGCATGAAAAAGGTTTAAAACGGCAGAGATTTAGATGAAACTACTTCCAGTCAAATTCTCTTCATAAGGTACATTCAAAAGAAAGTTTGTACAAGGA
Organism: Seriola aureovittata; assembly: GCF_021018895.1. Lineage (NCBI taxonomy): Eukaryota > Metazoa > Chordata > Actinopteri > Carangiformes > Carangidae > Seriola > Seriola aureovittata. The sequence goes on along the minus strand of NC_079370.1, from coordinate 16,897,754 downwards.
CGGATGATTTAAAAAAAAAAAACAAAATAAAAAAACACAGGGGCTTTTACCTGTGCTAGTGTGTGTGTGTACGTGTGTCTGTGTGCAGATTTCTGATCTATACTGTATTGTGGAGAAATAAATGGCGTATAGCGGCTTCCTCAGGAGCTCGCTGTTCCTTCCAGCTCTCTGTCAGTGAAAACAGATCTGCAGAGTCCAGTTAAAAATGGTGACAGCAGCCATTCTCCACATTTGTCTGTGCAGTCTGTGGCTTCTTACAAAAAGTGGTAGAGAAGCAGAAGAGAATTTGACTGTTGACAGACAAGAACACACAGCGGCAACACAGCAAGCAAGAGAGACCACAATGTAGTATCGGGGAATACTACAAATTCACCTCAGATGAGAACAAAAGTCACTGGCATAAACTTTATGTCTGCGACACATATCACCATTTCACCGTTTTGCTTTATTGTTCTATGTTAGTTTATATGCACAAGGAATTCACCACAATCCACTGGTGTTTAATATTTTTCTACGTTTCTATAAATGAGCGGACACTGTCATCTATAAGTCTGATGACGCGGCCGATGTAGAGCCTCTTTACCTGTCAGCACTCTTTAAAAACAAGGCAAACTGGATGTGTTCAACAAAGATCTGACGTGCACTCAACTAACTCTGGGGTCCTAATGTAGATGGAGTCGCAAAAGATTTGTATGACTGATGCATTAATTTTTTTTATTACTTTGTAATAAAAACTGAATAGGTTTTAAATAAATCCCAATTTCTCTGTCATCATTTGGAACTCCATGCTCTATTTTACTTGTAACTGCGAAGAGAAATATAACTGAGAAAACCTGACATGTTTTGACTAATATCCCCCACTGGATGCATATCAGTCCCAGAAAGAACTTGCGGGAATCTGTAAGTGGAGAACCGGAGTAAAACTCTGTGCCTAGAGAATAATAATAATGAACTACAATTTTAAAAGTCAAAGAATCCCTTTAAGAATAAAGTTTGAATGACCTCAGAGATTAACCCAAATTAGTGATCCTTCAGTGTACAGACACAGACGCTGCTCTGTCAGATACAGGAGTGAGTGCAGACATGTAAAGACTGTACATCAGGCATTTAGGAGAGAGAGCATCTACAGAGAAAATAGGTGATATGATGTTGACGAACCTGAGGTGTACTGTGCAGGATTTTCACTTGCTGATGAGGACAGACATCGAGACATCAAGTCAAGGCACTGTATTTCCTGAAGTGCTTTATATTGTTGGTGGAAAAGTCAGAAGTGCGGAGCTCAGCTTGGTTAACTACCACTTCACGGTTACCTCTACTTACTCATCATGAGTAATTATTGTAAAAAATAGTTTTTTGGGTAATTTCTTTCCTGGTTATACAACAAATAAGTGATTACATGTAACTTTATTGTTCAAGTTTGTCCTTCAAGTTTGTGTGCTAACTGAGTGACAACTTTTAGGCTATATCTAAGAAAGGTGAAACAAAAAGTATCAAAATTTAGGTCAAGCTGGGACAAGAAAAGTTATGAACTGAAGATTCAGTCCACTTTTGTTATCATAAATATGCTAGTATGCTTATTATCTAGTTGAATCAGACACAACTTTCCTTCCAAACATCCTTAAAATTTTAGTCATGGTATTACCTCACAAGTTAATGTCAAGTCCCAACTTTTCTGGAAGCCAAAAGAAAAACAACTGAAAAACAGAATCCAGTCTCAAGTTGCCAAACGAGGACAACGTCTTGAACTTCTCATCACCAGATCTTCTGATGCTGCTTGATCGTATTGCAGAGACACAGTGCAGCACTTCACAGTTTTCCATTTTGCTCACTCCTTTCAAATGCTCAAAATGCATAGGATGAAACGGTATAATTACACCACACAATAAGAATCTATGAATAATTTAAGTCTGTGATAAAGCTGGGTAGATTATTACCCTGGTATCATTGAGTTTGTGCTTGATAGTAGGTGAATTGAGTTGGCAGACAGGGTACTAATAACCAGGTGAAAATTGCCTTGAATAACTTGATCTTTGCTTTGCATGTCAATGAACACACACACACACACACACACGCACATGCACACGCACACGCACACACACACACACTAATTTGTAATAGAAAACTGTTGTAAAAATGTATAGGCCGACCGTGACTCTCTCCTATGCTGTGAATGCATGTCAAGGTCTATTAGACGGAGGCAATTCCTGATACAGCAGCTATGATTAATGAATATGGACGCTATACGTCCAATAGCTGTGGATGCTGACAGAACATGGGGGTCTCTGATATAAATTACCTTTCACTAACCGCCACGTCTGTTCTTGTTTACCCCTGTACAGCCATAAATATCATCCAGGAGCTCAACATTTCACACACACTCTCTCTGAATCGAAGTGCCAAGACGCTTTTGTGAAACACATTAGACATCCACTCTCTGTATCTCACAATAAAATACTTTGTGGAATTACTGTAGAAACCCTGGCAAGATAGCTTAAACTCTCCCCTAAATTTACAGAGCGTATACGTATCCACGTATAGTGCAACAGTATATCACATAAACCAGAGCCATTTATCTGAAAGAGTTGCACCCGCAGAGTCAGCGAGCCCACAAGAGCTCCTTGTATGCAAGCTTCTTGCCAGGTAGTAAATGCAACTCCAGCCATTTGGCAGAACTTTTGCGACTACTGCTAAGCAACAACTTTTAGCTCCAGTAAATAGTCTGAGTCACTGAAAAAAAATTACAAACCCAGAGAGCCAGAAAATTATAGAAATCCCTTCTTAAATGATATTTAACACGTCCTCGCCTCATGCAGCTGAACCTTAATTCAAAGGGTCTAATTTGAAGCATGAACTTGAGTAATCTCCTGACTCTGTAGGGAGTGTAAACCAGAAAAGTCTTTTAACTGGCGGCCCAGTATGAACTGGAATTATCTGGGTTAAGGCGATACAAGCACAGCTTGACGCCCCAGTTTGAGAAGGGATGCCTCTTCCCAGGATTAGCAGCAGAGAAAGCTAGCAGGGACTCCTGATGGATGAGTAAATGCTCGCTGTCCAATCCTCTGCTTCACTTCATCTCCTCTCTCCATCCCTCCCGTCGTTCCTTGTCTCTGGTTCAACTTCTGCAAGCTTCTTCCCATCTCCTGGTTTGGCTCACTAGCTCTGCTCCATGTTGGCTTCCTTTCATCTTGTTTCTCTCATCTGCAATCCCTTCTCTTCCTCCTCCTCCCTTCTTCTCACTTTTCTTTCTTTCTTTCTTTCTTCTTTCTTTGCCTAACAATCTCTCAAATCCAACTTCCATTCGACTCCACTTCATGTCTTTCCCTTGTCTTCTCTGAGCTTTCTGGCTTTTCTCAATCTTTCTATTTATTGCCAGTTGCCTCTTTCCTTCTGTCTCCATCCCCTCCTCACCTCTCCTTAACCTCCTTTTCCCTTCTCATTCCCATCAACTTTCGCTCATCCCCTTCTCTCCATCCACTTTCTCCTCCTACTGTCTCCCCTTCTCCTCCTTTCCATCATGCTTCGATTTCCCCCCCCACTTCCAGTCTTTTCCTTCATCTTCTCTCTCCCACTCTTCCTTCCCCTTCATTTCCCCCGTTTTAATTCGTTGTTTTCCTCCTCCTCTCTCCAGATTAGCCCAATACCGACTCCACTGCCAGTATTCAAGCGACAGTGGCTTCACTAATACTCGGGATTTATGGATGACAACTGCTGGGTTGCACTGTCACCACAAGATAGCTACCGTACTGTACATGAGGGAGGAAGATGAGGGAACTGTGTGTGTGTGTGTGTGTGTGTGTGTGTGTGTGTGTGTGTGTGTATGGTGCCTATTCAGCGCTGCAGCACGCGTCGTTTGATGTGGTCGCTGTCTCGTTGCTACAAGAACTCCTCTGCTCACCGAGATAGCACTTAACCCAGATCCACTCCTTTTCTCTCCACCTCTCTGCTCTTTTTATCTCCTCTGCTGCTCTCATGGAACACTCCTCTCTTTTATCACATCTCTTCTTCTTATCCAGGGGTTTAAACTCTCTTCCCTCCTCTTTCCTTGTCTTCACCTCTGCTCTTTTATCCTATCTTCTCCTCTTCTGCACTCTTCCACTCCTCTCCTTTAGTGGCTTAACGCCTTTTTTCTGTCTTTTATCACTTTACCTGTGTAAGTGATGCCTTTTTCCCTCAACACTTATCTCTCTGCTGCATTGTGCACACACTGTTTGTGTGAGAGTATGTGTGTGTGTGTGATCTCTCTTAAGGTCTTGCTGAATATTAAGAGTCTGCTGGATGATCCCTCCTCATGTGCAGTCTAAAGCTATAACATTCTGCATGCCTGCCAACCAGCGGTGAAAGAAAATATCACCATGAAATCCTAACTAGGTTAATTCTGCACGGTTGTGGTGATTGACATCAAACAAGGATGAAATATTAAATACCAGAATACGCTATTCTAACACACACCATTTCAAGGTCTGGTTAATATGTTGGGAAGTTATTAAATTCTGTATTCAAAGGATAATTCCAATAATTGGGTCATATTTTTGTAGCGTTATCCATTACTCTAAGGTTAAACAAGAATTAAATTATGTTATTTAAATTGTAGACTGGGATTCAAAAGTAAAATTGTTAGAGAGTAAGAAACACAAGCAAACCAATGATCAAACTGGCTTTGAACAAACCCAGAGGTTAATCCGACTTTTCAGAGGAGTAAATGAAGGCAAAAGGTAAATGTATTACCCAAATTTCTGTAAATATTCATTACAGTTTATAGTTGGCAATACATGCAGCCTAATTTCCTGGTGAAATAAGACATTATTAGCAGCGTTTTAGGAAGGGTCACTTTTAGTTTTACCTTCAGGTAATGGGGTATAGATAATCTGGTTGCACAGTTCTTGTCTCTCTGATCATATTTCTTGCTCCAGTAGACATCAGTGGGGCGATACCGCCCCTCCCCTCTCCTCAGTACCAGTTACTTTAGTTAAAGTAAAATTAACACAATTGATAAATATAATGGTCAGACCTTCGAAGTTAAGATCCAAGTTGCAAAAACAACAAACAAAAGGTAATTATGCTTTAAAGACAGCTCTTAAAGAAGGTGCAAAAGACCAATGGGATTCAAATTCATTGTTTTCCATTTAGTTTCACTCAAGTCAAGAGTTTTCTTTAATTATATATGAACAAAATCCAGATCATCTCCACTTATTTCTAGATTTGTTAGAAATCTGAAATCTGAGTCACTTCAGGCTCTGTACAATATCCCACTCTCTGATTTTGGGAAACATGTATATGTCACACTGCAACTACTTTACCTGACACTCACTATCACTGTCGACACCGTGGCACCCATACTGTAACATTTGGAATATGCACATATTGGCTGCAGTGTACACTCTGCAGTCCTGGTCCAAAAACCGTTTTCGAAAATCATCATCAGCTCATGTTCCAGTTAATTAAAGTTAATTTTATTTATTTACAATCACAGGACATTATCTACATGCTCCGACAATAACAAGAGGGCAAAATTAGAGAGCCTCCTGCACATCACATCTCCCACGATTCAATGCTCCATTTAGTCCAAAGTGGCTGATGATTATGACAAGCTGGATTACCATCAACAACAGCAGCCCAATGGTGAGGTGACGGCAGTCGAGGTTTGGATAATTTAGCCGTTTTTAAATTCAAAACAGGTTGTTCCATCTCATCCTCTCTCTTATGTTTATGAATAAATGATTTCTCATCATTGGCTTCTCTCCCTGTTCATTATAACTGAAATTACTGGCCAACACTTTCACTCATACTAATTCACCAGGCTGCCGTCTAACCACAAATTCACCACACAAACACACAAGCGCATCGAGACACGTGCAGATGTACACACACTAAGACAAAAGGTGCAATAGCTTTGTAAATGTGCTCTTGAGCGCATAATGTTGTGATGTGTTCCCAACCATGGAATTGACCCAGGCTGTCAGCCAATCAACAAAATCAATTACAATAATTAACTATGCACACGGTAAGAGCTCGCACACACACGCACACACATACAGCACTACATGCACACATTTAGCATCTTTACAATGAATATCTGACTCATCCAGAGAACAGGAATGAATGTACAGAACTTAAGAAAGTAAAGCATGACAATTATTTTTTTCTTGACAATGAGGTCAGAGTTTAGATGTAACAATGGCAAACATCCACCATCTGGCATCTTTACTCCATCAGTCCTACTTCTGTCACTGCTGCATTGGAAACAGCAACACAAAGTGCCAGGTCACTGCTTGCACCCTCTGAGGACTGAGCAGAGAACAAAATCTACATTTCCCTCTTCAGTGCTTTTTAAGGCCAAAGTAACAGCCAGTGAAAGAAGAAACAGCAACAACAGTCCACTGTGTTGTGCACTGCTCAATTTCTGCATTAAGAACAGCACCAGAGCCGTTCACGCAGATATTCAAACAAATGAGTGTCTAATGTAACTGAAGCTTTATATGCAATACAGACTATATTGTGTCCTAAAAGATCTATTCATATACAGGCCAGTGCAAATAACGTGCATTAGCAAAGGTGATTATATAATGCTGCTGAGAGTATGTTAGGCCATGGTGCTTCAGACGGCGGTCTGTTTTACTGTCGGTCCATCACTTTCATCCAGAGTGAGATATCTCAAAAACAACACAATGTATTGCCATGAAATTTTTGTAAAGACATTAATGTTGCTCTCAGGATTAATCCCATTTAATTCAGTGACTTTTCATTTGGGAAGTTTTCACAGTTTTTGGTGATCTCCTGACTTTTCATCCCTTGTGCTACCCTGAGTCTGACAGTGTTGGATTCGAGTGTCTGTATCTTGACAACTATGTGATGGATTGCCATGACATTTTTTGACAGATATTCATGGTTCCTGGAGGACAAATTCAAATTACTTTGTTGATTCGAAAATCTTTCTTGTAACATCATCGTCAGGTTTATTAACAAAAACTGGCAAAACTAATAACTTTCCCCTCAGACTCTGCAGCCAAACCATGATGCTGAACCTGGCACAGTGTCAAAGCACAGATTATTGTTGTAAATACAGAAAATGTAATTCCTGATTTAAAGCATGGGATAGATGACGGGATTGGTTGACATAAGGAAGTCACACTTAGTACAGTAACCTGGAAAAAACAGACTAGTAGACTATCAAGTTAAGTTCACAGTATTTCCATTTCAGCATTGCCATTTCATTTTGGTAATTTCACAATATGTCACTTCAGATGTTACAGTAAAATCTGTTCAGTTATGTGTTGAAGCAAATGTGTCACAACTATCTTTGAGAGATTTCAAATGCAACAATAATATTAACACTTTCTTAAATATGATGTAATAATGCATGAATGGAGTAACATTCTTGGACTTAAAATATTACAAATATGCCTTGTTTGGTCTAAATAGCAGGTCAGTTGCTTCATTTTTTGCAGTATAAGCCTTCCTGGAATCACCCACGCGATAGTAGTGGGAGTTCCTGATGATATCCAGACATTTGTGTTGTATATACAAACATCCTCAATGGGTAGAACACACTCTAATCCTTAAGCTCAAATCCCCGCTGACCAGATGTTGCAGCTTACAGAGACCGGCTGGGCAAAAATTAATGGCTATCACATGCTCCCTAATGAAGGGATTGGGCAGGGCATGCTCCCATAGTGTCTGGGAGGTCGTCCACGTTCTGCTGTGATTCACTGGGATCAAATACCAGGCTAATTTATGCCTTCACAATTTGTCTCACCTCTCTCCTTTCTGTCTGACTGCAATGAAAAACATGACCTACAGAACTGCTAATGACAACTAGAATAAAAACTTCTTCGAGAAATAGAGAACGAGGGAAACAGAGATGAGAAAAATAACTGAGGAGAAACAGAGCGAGAAGGATGAAAGGAGTGAGTATAGAAGAAAGAAGGGGGGGAAAGCAAAGAGTTAGAAGTAAAAGAGGGCAGGAGAAAGAACGAGGAAAATAGAAAACCAACTTTCATTTCAAAGCAATCAATACAAAAAAATACAAAGCAGCCTCATAATCTAAAGCAAAATGGATCTGAAACAAAAACTAACCTCTCAAAGATCAATGTAATAAAATGAATAATTTTTTAGGATGGAATTCCCCATTCATTTATCCATAAAACAGATCAATGAGAGGCTTGTGTCATATGTTGGTTATTGATTTTAAACAACTTCAAAGAGAGAAAAAAATTCTTGATTTGATTTCTCTGTGTAATGTTCCTTTAACCAAGACCTGTCGCTTCCCTGCTCCTCTGACTCCACATCCTGGAAGGAATGTGAGCCACACACACACACACACACACACACACACACACACACACACACACACACACACACACACACACACACACACACACACACACACACACACACACACACACACACACACACACACACACACACACACACACACAAAGGAGGGTCAGCTCAATGATTAAGTGTCCCTCTGGGTCATTTTCATATGATCTCCATCCAGATAACTACCTCTGCACTTCATAGGTTGCATATAGCAAACACACACTCCATGAACTCATGTACAGCACACAGTTGCACACATAGCTGAACACAAACACAAACACAAACACACGCGCGCACAAACACACACACACGCACACGCACTACCGTGATAGGAAAAGGAGATGGGATCTTTTTGCTGGAATATGGCGCTGAACTTTTTCAGTCAAAAATAGTAGTCAAAATAATAACATTCAACATCTACATCACCTGAACCCCAGACCTTGATCACAGGATAAGAAAAGATTAGTGGGTACTTTGGCTTTAGGTCTGAAGCCAATAAAGTCACTCTATTAAAAGATATGTAAGAAGAGGAGGAGTGTGTCACAACATCTGAATCTCATTCAGAGAAACACACATCTGTTGCGTTTTAACACATGATATGCTAATATAGCCACATAATGACATATTAGCATACAGTATGTTCAACTGGAACTCAAATGTGTGTTTCTTGTGAAGACTGCATCCAGATTTGTAACATCCATGACAAAAAAAAAAACACACTGTACAAAACAGACAACAGCCCACTTTTTGATGATCACTCAGTTTGATTAAATCAGGCTTGCTGAAGCAAGGCTGATTGCGAAGCACACTGGAGCGTTATATATTGCGCAGCAAATCACATTTTGAAGCGCACCGTTACAACACATTAAAACACATTTATCAACACCCCTCAGGAGCATGTCAGCACTGGCAGCAGGGTGGCAAGCATTGCCATGCTGCCACGGTGAAATGGCTTAATGATATGGAGGTGATACGATCATGAGTGTGATGTAATCTGATTGGATTTTGCCTCCACATGAAAGAGAAAGGATGGACAAAGGAATGAGGAGATGACACAGATGGATCTGGTGAGGGAAAAGAGAAGGATATGGAGATAGAGGAGGTCAGAGAGGTGAGGCTTGAGGGGAAGAAGAGGAGAAGAGTGATGAAGGGAACAGATGGAAGGAGGGTGAATGGCCAAGGTGGGAAGTGGAGGACCTAAAGGCAAAGAAAAGTTGAATGGGGTGGATAAGGGGAATAACAACTCGCGTACGAGGAAGGGGAAGGGAAAGAGAGGAGGAGGGGGTAGCAGTGGGATGGGAGGGTGAGAAGCAGAGCGAGGAGAAAGAAAAGATTGGAGAAGAGGAAAAATGACTTACCTTGACCCTGTGCCTTACTGGGGAAACTGGAAACTACGGCCAGTAATACCAGTGGAGCCCACAAACACCACCTGATCTGCTCTGTTGACAACATCCTCAAAACCAGCAGCCTAGACCTGCACAGAGAGAGGAAAGATTATACTGAGAAAATGACGAAAAAGCAAAGAGAAAAAATGTGAGATGGAAAGGCAGGGAGGGCAGAGAGAAAGAGGGGCTTCAGTGACAGAAACACCAGGAATGCCATTCAGCTGCAGAGAGGGGGTCAAGAAGACCCACCTTGCCCACGCGGCCCTAAGGCGCTGATCTGGAATCAGTTACTACTGTCCAATATCCACTTTGATACAATTACAAAGCTGTAGCCTAACAGTCTAGACTGACCGCAGAGCAGCGGTCGAGCCTCCCGCCTACACAGAACAGGCCGAGGGCGAAACAGTGGAGGACTTTGTTTGAGAGAACAGAAAAGAGAAGAGAAGAGAAGAGAGAAAGGCCTGGCAGAAAAAAGGATGGATGACGGACAGAGTGATAGACAGACAGGGAGAGAGAAGTTTGATTGACAGTGAGAAGAGGGAAGATTTTGAATGCCATATTCCAACAACAAGAGCAAACACAACTCCTCTCCTCTCCCCTCGCTATCTCATCTCCTCCTTTCACCCCTCACTTCTTGCTCTCAGCACCCTCTCCTCCACATTCCCTCCCTTTCTCCCTCTCCTGACCCTCTCCTCCTCCACCTCTCCACCTCCTCTCCAGTCTCCCACTCATTATTACACACAGACATCTTATCATTCCTCTCCTGGGGAAACTCTCATACACCTTGCTGAGAGTCCTATGAATAAAACAGCACGTGCAACAAAAGTTGTTCCAAGATTGAATCATTCTCTGATGTAGAGGTAACCCGGTGGCAGTGGAAGAACAGCCAGCTCCTTCAATTCAGACAGTGTCAAAAGGCCAGAAAAATGACAGTGCATATTAATAAGCATAAAATACTCAGTAAAATAGGACTGATTTTTTTTTTTTTTTTTTCATAGATCAGCCTTAGGACATGAAGAGGGAAATGAAAAGGATTGAAAAGAGATGATTATCTCCCATCTTAGTCTCTCTCTAACACAGACACACAAATAGAAATGCAAATGTCCACATACACAAATGAGAGTTAATCTCACTAAATTGAGATTATTAGAATTATACCACTTCTCTCTCTACTCATGTAGCTAATCCTCAGGGTATAACATAACTCTTAATATAATTAAGCAGTCTATACAGGCTGGATGTGCAGGCTTGTTAGACTATTTGTGGGATACAGTTTTGCACACACTCAAATGCCAATTAATTACGGTACCAGACCGCAGACGACCCCAGCACACATGCACCATGCAAGTGTTTTTAAAGAACCACATTTTAAAGGGCTAAAGCAACAGACATATGATACTTGTTTTATTCTGAGAAAAACGTCTTTAGCCCAGTAAAATCAACACGTTTTATTTTTAAATGATTTTTTCCCCCACCTGCTTGTGAGACTGCACAAGTTTGATTCACCGACCGCAGCCAATATTTGTCTTCGGTGATCATTTCAAAGTGCTGCTGACTGGTGTTTAATCTAGTTTTTAAAGCCAGATTTGGGTCAATCCTATCACATTCATTCAAATTAACTCGTTGTGTTCAAACACTCCTGCGCCGCACACCTGAGAGCGACGCACTCAAACACACGCACCATGAATGAAATCGCCTTTCATACCTCTCCAGTCATCAATTCAAAGCGTCCTTTTTATCCCCAAAGGAAATCCTCTGAATACCAAAGATTGCTGCTGTTGCCTCCCAAAGGGTCCCTCTTCCTTCTCACGCTTTCTCTCCCCCTCTCTCTTTCTTTCTCTCACTCCTTCTCTCCGGATACAATTCAGTCAGTCCGGAGTGGGTGTTTCTCTCCTCGTTATTCAGCCATCCCTCCCTCCAGCTATTCCTCCCTGTCCCAACCCTTTCCTTCGCCCCGGATCATCTCAGGGAGAGAGAGAGAGAGAGAGAGAGAGAGAGAGAGAGAGAGAGAGAGAGAGAGAGAAGATGCGACTCAGTGCCGCTGCGCAAAAACCTCCGCTGCCAACCTGCAGGTTTCAATTCGGCTCCAGCCCCTCGGGGCCCTTTATGTGCGCCTCCGCGATAACGACGGACTTGTGGGGGACATTTCCGGAATCTGTGGCTTTAAAGGAGCCATATGGTCAATGCTGTAACTCTTTATTTTTTGTAGTGTTTGATTTGTAGAAAAAAAAAAAAAAAGTCCGGCTGAAAATGGCTCTGTGCGCTCGGGGCAGGTGCCTGGCCATGTCCTGCTGCGCTGCCAGCTTAGATGTTAAAGGCACAATGACACAGGCTTTCATCGCAGCTCAAAGTTAGAGTTACAAAAAAGAAACAGCTGACTTTATAGTTATAAAGGCACATGGAACATTTCACAAGTTCACAGTTTTTCTCATTTGCAAATGTATCCATAAATGTCAAAATAGGCTCAGTCAGTTTTGAAGTTTTTTTCCAGCTGGGAAGTTGCTGATGGAGCCCATAATGCCAACAGACTGCTGTTAATGTTTCCAGTATAACAATAATCCTGTCAGCTACCTTTTGTTAATGAAGTGATCTTAAAGTAAGACATATAACTTTATCGACTATTAGTCTAACATTTTTCTTGGATCAAGAGAATTGTCAAGACTCAAATGTTGGATTTAGAAAATCTGATTCAATACCAAACATATTTAAAATAACTGTTTTTGAAGTGGGTGTGGGAACGGGAAAATATTAATTCTTCTTAACCTGAGACTGAATGCTGGAAATCAGGGTGCGTATGCCTTTATTTCTAGTGATGTCTGTCCATAAGCATTTAGGATGGTGTTTGATAGTTGTCCGGCATGTTGATGATTTTAAATCAATAGTTTGACATTTTTGGGAAACACACTTATTCTCAGTCTTCTCTGAGAGTTAGATAAGAAGATTGATACAACTCCTATGTTTGTCACTTAAATATGAAGCTAAAGCCAGGAGGTGATTAGCTTGTAACACAAGATGTTGTGTTTTATTGGGGTTTACATGAGCCAAGCTGTTTCCCCGAGTTTCCAGTCTTTGTGCTATGCTAAGCTAAACATGGATAGATATGAAAGTGGTATCACTCTTCTTATATATCCCTCTGCAAGTTTCTTTTTCCCAAAATGACAAACTATTCCTTTATTCTAGACTAAAATGAGCATTGCAATGGATTGGTCAACACCAGCACTTTCCTCTGTCAGCCTGAGAAAAAAAGATTTGAGTGCACTTTGTAATCCTGTTTATACACTCAGCTCCTCCGCTGTTGAAGAGACTTTGTGACTTGCCCTGAGGGGGGAGGAATGGAAGTCATGAGAAACAGAGGCTGGTGAAATGTGCCAGTGGCTGGCTGAGTTAAAAGACAGAATAGCTACACTCCAGGTGTGTCCCTGAGGCACAACATACACAAGACACATACATGGTCTCAACGCACACATGTACGCCTTAGCTAAACAACTGTCCAGATGCCATAAACACTATAATCAAGAGGATAAGGCTTCTCCATCCTCCTCCCTCCTTCCTCCTCTTTTTTCCTTCAGCCTCTTCCTCCCTTCCTGTCCTTCTGTCATCCTCTTTTCCCTTCATCTGTTGCCCGTCTGCGACAGACCACACACAAAACAAATATACCACATGCACACACCACTACAAACAATGAGTGGATGGATGTTATGACTGAAGATAAATGATCAGGTCTACCTCAATAACAATAAATATACAAATATATTTATATTTTTATACATCAGTTCATGTATTTTCTTTCTTTTTTTGGACCTCTTCTGATATGTTTGTCCTCTTTAATTAGAGTGGTCTGGTTGTGCAGCTATTGTCAGTTTATAGACATTTATTGAAAATTGCAATGTGAGTAAATTTTGGTCAGCAAGGGATTCATAACAAGGGCATTTGATGAATTCAATGTATTGTCCTAACCTACACATCTTCCTAAGCTGCATTACTTTTGCACACAGTCTATGTAGCCATTGTCCTAAGTCATCATTTCTGTCTTTCTAATGCCTTTTATTTTCTTTTAAGCCATGCTAAATACTGCTTAGTCAGTCCTCCACTTTGGTCTATATAACTATGGAATTTATAAATTTGCTATGAAATTTTGTACAGATATTCATGGTCCCCAAACAATTAAGTAAAATTGACTTTTCCTTTTTTAAGTTCCCTTTAGGATTTACTTTAACAACTTTGTCACTCCTTAACTTTATTATAATAATAAATACCTGCAAAACTAATGACATTCCCATCAGCCTCACTTGTGATTTATGTGCAGCGCCACAGTATTAAGCAAATGTTTTCACTGCACTGGTTACAATATCATATTTAAGACTCCAGGTGTAAGCTGGTGACTGTATTCTCATGTCTGGTCAAACAAATAAATAAATAGCAGGGCATGGAAATGTGTCACTCTGGAAATAAATCAATGGGACAGGATATTATAAATAAGTGAGCAACTATGTTATCCAGACAACTTTGTAGTGAATAATAATATTCATAATATTTATACTGAAGAATGATGACAACCCAGCCATTTGGTTGCAGGGCTGCCGACAGGAATTATGGCAGTGGGACAAAATTTTCCAAATTCAGCCTTTCATCCACACCCACCCTTAGCTTTAAAACCAATACCGTCAATTTCAAACAAGCTCTTGGCCATTAGCCTTGTAGTGACACAGACGGAGTCTCTGACAACCATTTCCAACCATAAAAGGAGACATCACAGGAACAGTCTGGTCATTTTCTTGCAAACTTTATACCTAGCAATTCACTAATTGCAAGCATTAGTATCATCGGGTTGTAATATAATAACTTTCTATGAACAGTGCTGCTCTGTTTTTGTTAAGTGAACGTGCTAACGTTATGTCAGTTAAGTTAAGCTAGCTAAAGTTTTACTTGCTAGTCTACGTAGCTCCTCACCTCTGCCTCGGTCAGCATCGCCTGTCATACCTGGTGGTTCACATTTTGGCTTTTCTGTTGTGGACCTGATCGTTAACGGCTCAGCATTTTGACTTAGCTAGTCAGTTCGCGGCGAGTTCTTCGCAGTTCACTTGTCAAATGTTTCGACCGCACCATTTTCACAACAGGGGGTGGGGTTTGAGAGCAAAAGTTAAAATGTGTTTTCAACACATATCTATATTTAAATACAAATAAACTCTATTGTCTGTCACTTAAGTTAGTACGTAGACTATTGTACTTGATTTCATATAAGGTTCAGCCATAGATATTTTCATGACCTTTGTATACCCCACCCCCCGCTTCTTGGCCCGGGGTCATCTCTACCCTCAGACCTTCCTGACAGTGGGGTTCTTTTGTTGACAAAATAAACAGCATTAAAATCAGTTAAGCTCGGCTAGCTGTGCTCTTTGAAATACTGTTAAAGTTGGAGTGTGAATGCTTTAAACTGTAGGTTATATGACAGAGACTGTGTTTGATCATTTTTTGTTTAACTTTGTATTCTGAGTCGCTGCAGTCCCAGGTGGTTTATGACTGGCAGCTGGTCTCTATGGACTCAAAGGCCAGCAGACCTAATGATCTGCCCGGTGGATGAACCACATTGCTGTTTTCCCTGCGTGTCCCCTTTCATTTTTTTAATCACTTTTTCATTTCTCTTGATGTACTCTCTCTTCATTCTTTTCCTTCCTTCTTGTTCTCTCCCTCTCTCTCTCTTTTTACCCTATAGTCCTAATCTGTTCATCCTCCTTCTGTGTACCTGTCTATCCCAACTGTGGCTCTGTTGAATAAATGCATCAGTCACATGGTAGAGTTGATCCACAGGTCATTTAGCTCAGCACCATATGGTCCAACTGTGAGGCTTCATAAAGTTTTTAAAGTCACTGCACCGCAACAAATATCTGTTTATCTCAGGTACTCCTCTTTCCTAGTGCTCAGGTTATATAGTGTTAGACTGTAACATTACTGTCATACATACACACACACACAAGAACAGTTTCATACTTCAGTAAATACATCAGATTTGCACCACAGTGATTCCTGACAAGTTTGCATACAAGGTTGTAACAGTTTGGTGGCATGGAGTCGGGGTACATCCGTTATACACCTCACAGTGCGTGCAGTTTAGATCAGCTGTCTCACTGTGTGCGCATGCAGGTGATATGTGACAGATATCACATTTGTAAAACCTGGATGGTACAGCACTGGAAGACTTTGTGGTAAGACAGTATGGATAAAAGGTAAAAACTTTGACAGCCAATTATACTCAGTCTGACACTGAGAAGGTTTAGGGAATTTTTATCCACACAAAACACAATTTCTTCTTTTTTTAATGAAACTGTAAGCACATACAGTTTTTCATACATAGTCTTTCCTCCAAGGTGCTATGGTTTAGGAGAACTGAACAGCAGTCGACATAATTGATGTTTTCCTGATTTTTGTGACATCTGTGGTGATAAACAGTCTTTGGTGTTTAATACTCCCTGTTTGTGCTGGACCAACATATAGTAATAATAAAAATGATCAAGCTCCACCGCAGCCTCTTGTATTTCCTCTACCTTCCTATAATTATTGCAAACAATCCACCATTGTTGCTTTGACAAACAGAGAAAGCATGGGCTCTGTGTCGAGAAGGATATCTCCCAGGAAGCAGGAACCCCCTCATTGGTGCTTAGAAGAGCACATGTCTAAGCTTGAAGTTGCTGAAAGATGAAGGTTTATTGTGTAGCATCAATCAGTGGAAGGCAGAAGGAAGTGAAACTCGCTAATATGAAAACGCATAAAATGTAAAGTCAAATAAAATGCAGCAGAAGAATTCTGCAACCTCATGCAGTTTCAGGAACTGCAGCATTTAATAATGTGAGTTTTACTTTTTTTATTTGATTCAGTTTTTCGAATCAGACTCTTGCGCGCGCGCGCGCACACACACACACACACACACACACACACACACACGGTAACTAAAGTCTGCAATGTGCAAACACTCATATTGCATTTAAACAAAGGACTCCCCCACTTTTCATTCTGTTCCGCTTTCACACATAAACATACCAACTCACACACACACACACACACACCTGAAGCCCCCAGCCCTACATTTTTAAGACTCAGGGATAACCCGAGGCGTCAAGCTTAGCCCTCTGCCACAGTGACAGACAACCCAGTTCATCGTGTCACTCACACACACAATGAGGTGCATTTAAACCAGCAAAAGAAACATGGTTTGTTTGTCTCATAAGCTCAAGCAAAAGACCTGGACAAGTTCAAATAGAGTTGACAGATACAAGGGTGTGCATGGTGAAACGAGACGCACAAACTAACATCTCATGCTGTGAATTTCAACCTTTTTTCTGCTGGACACACACACACACTGCTCTTGAGCACTGTGTTAATAACAAACAGCAGGTTAATATGAGGGCAGCAGTGGACTGAAGTGACCGCAGCCTTCTGATTAGTCCAACTAGTCACAGTTATTAGCAGGCTTGTCATCTGGTACCAGGCCTATCGTTCCCAGAGAGCTGCTAAACTGACAGCTCTTAAGGTCATGGTTCATTATGCAGCTTTTTATGGTGGAACTGTACGGATGGTTGGAAGTGATTTATTCAAGAAAATACTGTTATTTATTTAAAAACTAATTCAAACCCACAGACAGCTGTTTAAGTACTTATGACCAAAGGCATCTTTGACGTGCAGGGTACATTGACCAGAGCAGTCTAAAGGTTGCACACTGTGAGGATTTTTAATTTGCCATTTTTAGTCATGCTAGCATGGTCGATCAGATTCTTTGGTCCAGACTGAAATATCATAACAGTTATTGGATGCGTTTCCATTAAATTGTGTAAACTGACATTCATGGTCCCATGACTTTAAGTCTAGTGACATTTGTCATTTAAGTGAAATGTTGCGACAACTATTGAAGAGATTACAGTGCCATTTTGTGCACACATTCATCTGGACACACATGGGGATAAAAGCAAGGACATAGCACATTGGTGAAATCACTGAGTTTCAAAAGTAAAAGAAGCAAATTAGGCTTCCCTCACTCATGACGTGCATCCTAATCAGGTCCTGAAAAGTAGCCTTTCCATTACCCATACAGTATCAAATTTATTCTTCCAGTTCCACCGCTTAGTTGGTAAAACAAGTTTTGAAAAAGAAATGCTAGTTGGACAAAGGTGTCTCCTTCTGCCAGAGTGGCTAGCCAAATTCACAGAGCCGGCTGACACAGTCCAAGAAGCATTTGGCAGGTGGCTAACATTTCTGCTTGCTGTGACTTGTCCTGAGCTCCACGCCTGTGGGGAGGGAAGCAGAGGACAGGAGACAATTCACTTGAAAACATTGTAATCATGCCTCAGAGCCATTCAGTCCATCAACCTGAGTAGGCACTGAAACATTCCTTTTCTTCAGCTGTGCAAGTCTTTTCTTTTCTTTTCTTTTCTTTTCTTTTCTTTTTCTTTTTCTTTTCTCTCTGGGTAATATTTCCCACATGGGATAACAGTGATAACCTTTATTTAATCAAGGCAGTAGTCACACTTACTGGCGCTCTTTGTCAAAAAGCTAATTAAACTCTTCAGAATATTGTGTTTCAGTGAATCCTATTTCATTTTTGTTCTGTCATAATGCAAAGTAGTATATTAAAGAAATGATATGAAAATATAGTAATAGCCTGAAACCATATCTTTAATACCACCCAGAATTAAGATAAACATAAATTATTTTGAGAGAAGAGTTTTTTTCCAGCAGATTTTCAGTTCTCAGAGTAATAACCTGTAAATATTTCGTATACAGTTGCAGACCCACAGTAAACAGAGGATATTAACAAACAAAGGATAAAAGAAAAAGTAGTGTTCACACCTAAAATAAAATAGGTACAAACAGTCTGTACAATGTCACATCTGTGTCAAACTTTCTCCTGGAACAAACTGAAGAGCTGCTACTTGAGCTTTGCAAAAAAGAATTCCAACACATGTGATAACCACATTTTTTAGATTTTTTTGGGGTCTTTTTTTGTGGTTGTGTCATACTTTATTACACGTCTGAAGATGTGTATGCTTAAAGACACTCACTTGTTTAAATCCAGTTCAGCCCTGAATTAATTTCCATCACGTTTAATCATAATCAAAGAAACAGTGATGTGAAGAGTAGAGTGACGACAGAAATGAGGGACACATTGTGTTTTTTCTTGTCCTTGTCTGACACTAAGTGAAACTACAGCACAACCTAACTGCTTTCAATGTACCTTATACTTCCCCATAACTCCCTTATTTTGGCTGCTGTCACTGTCATGAGAGAGATTTTTTATATGTATTAATTACTTGATCTTGGCTTATGCCGGCTGCATTGGTGTTGCTTTAATTGGACCAACTGGGCTTTTCAAACCTTAATATGATCTTATAATATATGCCACTTGGTGAACACTTTCATCCCAGGCTTCTCAGAGCGCCTACATTTTTACTGTGTTGGCCCCAGTTGGAATTGGACTCCTAACTTTGGCAGTGTGACTGTGATTCTGTATGCACCCAGCTACAGCACGTTGTATCAACACATTAGTCTCCAAGGGCCCATGAACAGAACACAATTTGCTAATAGAAATGCTCACGATCCCCCCCAAAAACATCATTACTGTTTGCAACTTATTTGTTCTTACAAGTACAATTTTGAATAATTGAATTTAAAATGAGAAACCTACACAATTGCTGAAAATGTTGTCTGTTTCGTTACACTCATTCTTTTCAAGAAACACATTTTCATTTGGTTGAATCACTGGAGGTTTAAATATTATACCCTCTTCCTTCCCTTTCCCTCAAGCAAAAATGTCCAGCAGTTTGTCTCTTTCAGCTTTCAGTGTGTGTGTGTGTGTGTCTGTCTGTCTGTCTGTGTGGCATCTTCTAATTTCCTTCTAATGTACAGCTCTGTGTACTGAGCAGAGGTGCGTGTGCATGCGCTCGCACACACACACACACAGGACTGGATGTTGTTGAATGAATAGAAGCATCTCGAAGGTTATAGTTGCTGAGCTATTCACTGGATGTGTTCATGCAAGGACAGATGAATAAATGGACAGATAAGTGGATGACAGGTAGTGATGGTCTCATCTGATAAGGCCTTTTCTAGTTAGTGTATCTGTCCTGGAAAATAAAAGGGTGGAAAAGAGAAAGAGAGAGGAGAGGAGCTGTATGCCTGTGTAGCCATCGTGAGTGACTGTGAGTCACTACAAAATCACAAAACTGTCTGCTGTATAGTTCACCTAAATGATCTGCTATTAGATTATGGACAATATGTAATAGTTAGTTTGATACCCTAGAGAGAGAGAGAGCGAGAGAGAGAGAGAGACAGAGAGAGAGAGAGAGAGAGAGAGAGAGAGAGAGAGAGAGAGAGAGAGACAGAGAGAGACAGAGAGAGAGAGAGAGAGAGAGAGAGACAGAGAGAGAGAGAGAGAGAGAGAGAGAGAGAGAGAGATTAGGAATGTCTTGAGGAAATCTGCAGAGGGGTCACACAGTTCAGAGGATTACCTAGCTATGCAGTTATAAATGTCATCAACACCCAAAAACACTGAAGACATGAGATAAGAGCAGGTTAATAAAGACTTAATGGGGATGAGCAGGAATTAACAAAAACAATGTCAGCCTTGCATTTTTTTTCCATTGTTGACATAATCTATACTGTCCCTCACTGAAACCATTGTGTCAAGACAGTGATATGGAACATAATCAGAATAAAACACTGAACAGTCTGGAGTAGCTTAAGACTACCCCCTGCTGGTAGCTCTGTGGTAGTGCATCTAAGAAAAGAGGCGTCACAATGAGGGTTATTTGTTATTAGCCCTGTGATCAGAGACATGTTCCCTTTTGGTTTGAAACCAGTCAAAATAAACCAGTGGCTACTCGTGACCCCTGATCACAGGTCTTATTGTGGACAGTTAAACCAAACAGCGCTTTGTCCTTCTCAGACACACTCTTATTTGACAAATTTTATTAAATCCCAAAAGAGGTAAAAAGTGTTCTGTACTTTATACAAGTGCACTAAAATGAACTAAAACAGTAATGCAATTGCAAGCTAAAGCAATATAATTTTTCAAGTCTGCACTTTCTATTCTACTATTATTTCTATTTGTCTGCTTGTGTGTGATTCTTAAATTCACACAGTCAGTGTCACTAAATGCGAGTCTAACTTATGCCAGTTATTAAGTGCAAAGACTTCAAACAGACCTGAGGATGGATCCACAAACACAACGCAGAATCAGATCAGTTTGTTTATTAAACACTTGTTTAACTGTTTAATACATTAAAACATCTGAATGAGCTTCATTTGCGTTGTCAAAAACAGACTGTGGTACTGTGAGCTTATATTGTCTTCAAACCCAACATTCAATCTCTGATAGCGGAGAAGAAAGAAGTGAACACACATCTGTACCTGCTGAAAATGTTTGGGCCCTCACTCCGGCCTCATGAGGTGAACGTGAAGCAAAGAATCCCTTTAATTGAATGAGTCATTTAAGCTTAAGTATAAAACCGACAACAGCACAATGTGGACTATGGTGGTGAAATACATTCTTTCAGAGCCTTGCTTTTGAAACCAAAGTTGTACACCGATTGTCAATAGAACAGAAGAAGAGACTTGATGACCACCAGCTGTGATGGGCAGCAAAATAAAATCTCAAGGCAAATGCTTTCAGGCTTATTGTTGAGCAGTCAGTGAACTATGACCACACAGAACTCCTTCAACACTTTACAAAAATACACGACACATTTCTAGACCATGTGAAGTGGAACATTTGTCACATCTGCCTCCCTTCTGCATATTTCTGTTTCACGAAACCCTTCTGAGACCATAATCGATCCCTGTCCACTTTACAAACTGCCTTCAGACAAACACGTAACATTTTCCATGTCCTTTATCAGAATCACAACCCTTTAACCAGATCATTTTACAAACACAGTAAAAAGAACAAATACCAAGTTGAAAAGTTCAGGTAGGCGAGTTTTTAATTAAAGAAAAACAGAAAATTTGAACCCACGCTGAGTGTAGACATTAACTCTTAAAGTCTAATGGCATCTCTACAGGAGGCTAATGAAAAATCTTGATTCCAGAATTGCTAATGTCTGCAGTGATTTTTGCCATGTTACCAGCTGAAAGAATATTGAAAGCTATGGGACACCCCAGTAACTCACTCGATAGCGCTCGACCGCAGCGGCCAGGGTTTGAATCCAGCCCAGGCCCTTTGCTGCATGGCATCCCCTCATTCTCTCCCCCAACCTTCCTGTTCCTGTTCTCTCTCACAGTTGCTGTCACAGTAAAGGCCAAAATAGCCTTAAAAAGTAGTTTTTGTATTTAGGGTCCCTTATATAAAGTATATAAAACCCTACCAACAAAATATTGATCAATATTACACAATCAGTAATACAAACGATATATTATGTGGCATCATTCAACAACATGAGAGTTTTGAGATCAGCAAATAAGACAAAATGTCATGAATGTTTATCAGAGTCAACCAGAGATTATCACCGATGTCTGAGAAGCTCTAAAATATTCTGTAACAGTTTTATACCAATGTTGGTGCAGAAAGCATGTAGAAACAAAGACTGGTTAAGGCCCAAATCGACTTTACTTCTGAAACGGTTTGTCAGATAATACATTCCTATGAGTCAATAGACTCAAGAAGTGCTTTGGATTAAGAGCTAATGCTACATAAGCACAGATTTGCAGGAATCATGCATTTCACTGCTTACAACACCAAAGCACACTGAGAAACACCAATGACATGTCCACTGAAGAACTCACTATAGGACATGTATGGAGGCAGTTTGATGAGACAGATTAAATTCAACCTCTTGGTAATAAAAACTTCCCACCACTTTGCAGCACTTGTGCTAAATTTTTTTGTTTAGTAATAATTTCACTTCAGGACTAAACTTAGTACAACAAGGCAGTGTTGTTTTGTCTAAAACAGACAGACACATACTGTATGAGCACTATGAGCATCATTTATCCATGCTCTCTTTTAAATAATTATAGTTGGATCTTTTCATGCTAGTATGCCTGAGCACATGATGGCACTGTCTATAAACATACATTTAATTCAGATGTTATTTTGGAGGCTAATGATGTACAAATCCAATTATATAAACCTCAAGCTTGCTTTTAATCCAGCAAATTTTCAGATCTAGACTAGATTAGATCTAGATTTTTCTTCTAAGTTTCATTTTATCCAAATTCCAAAAAATAAAACCTTTAAATGTTCCTCATTTCCCTGTAGTTGTATCTAGCCAATCATAGTTTCAGGTTTTTTTCAGTACATTGGAGATTAATTAAATTTAGTTTGTGGTCTTCAGAGTTGAAAAACAAGATCTTTCTGGAATCTGATAATTTATGGATTACGCTGTCAACTGGTTTGTGAGGAGGTATTGATTTTTCCTCAGTAGAAAGTAGCTGCAATGAAAATTACTTACAAAGTGCCCCTATATTGGAAATGGAAGTTGTTGTTAATGATCAACACAAATTAAGCTTTTTTCCAATCTATCTGCATGACAGACTTCTTCACTAGGAATGAGTGAGCAGATGTGGGTTTTGGTGATTTGAGGGAAATGACTCTTCCATATTAAATTATCCAATATTTGGAATGTGCGGTTGATTCAAATAAATACATGATACCATGTATAGATTTTACTGCACTGCCTTCAGGGGCCAGCAGGAGATTATTATTTCTTATTAGTTTCAAATTGGGGATGTCAGATTGTATACTCACAAGATACATTTACATTCAATTCAAAATCCCAATGTTATTCCAAAAAAGAAAACTTTTGTCACCTAAGTGCTTTTGTCAATTAAAACAACTGTTTAATAGTTCAAGTGCTCATATTGTCATTCTACTCTTTAATATTCTACTTTTTACTACTGTTGACTACTCAATAAAGCTTGTTTGCATAACATGGCTCTAATTATAGTTTAGGACTTATTTGGCATTGACACTGGTATAAAACATACCTACTGTTTTAATTTTAGGTCAATAAATGTTACACTTCTTAGAAATATTTTCTAAAGGTGTTTCAGAACTGAACTCAATAGTAAATATAACATACAATATTTACTCTCTCTTTTTCTCTTAAACAAGCTCTTACAAATGATGACAAATAATGACTTCTTGTATCATTATGGAAGTATAGGGTCTGTATCATATCAGGCATCATCTTAAAAAAACTAAAAACTAAAAGATACTAAAGAGATCAAGGGAATTTTTTTTTTTTTTTTTTTTTTTTTTTATAAATACAGTCACCGAGCTGTTCTCAGTGCTGTAGCAGTTTTAGTTTGCAGATTAAAGGTGGAGTAAGCAATTCTAAACCAATACTTAGTTAATCTGGCACATGTTAGTGGATAGTGTCAATTTAAGGATTACCAGGGAAAGGCGCAGGAGCAGTCTACCCTTCTTTTGCCACCTGTCTGTTCAGAGTTTTTGAATGGGATTGATTGGGACTGCAGATGAGAGACCGGCGGTGAAGGTGCGTGCATGGAAGAAATGTTCACGGGAAGCGTTGTGACGCTGGCATACACTCCACAACATGATCGCACTGTCAGTACAGCAGCAGGAGAGTAGTGAGTATCGCTGTCTGGAGCTGGTTTGCAGGCTATGGGAAACTGCGTCGTCTTCTCTGCATGTTAGCTTTGCAGCAGTTTGCCGTCTCGTTGTTTACTCTGTATCATGATACTGGTCCATACAACGTGCAAAAGGTTTTATAACCACAAGGATCTAAAAATACAGGTTTGCTAGCGGATTGGATTTATCTGGATTGATGCATAATTTGAAATGCTATGCCAGGTAACATTACCTTCCTTGTTAGCTTAGCTACAATCCTACATAGTCCTCTCTAAAACAAACTAAACAACTATCTCTCACTAGTTTGTGTTTTAGATGCTTGGATGTTTGGAAGTGTTTGTGTGCGTGTCGTTTGTGTGCGTGTCGTTCGTTTGACGACGTCTTATATTACAAGGTTTGTTTTGCTTCAGCTATGAGACAGAGTATCCACTTCCACAGGGGGCAGAGCTTCTGCAGGGACACTGAAGGGAGGGGTGTATTTGTTTTGCCGTTGAGCTCAGATATCAAGTCTTTCTCCAGCATTGCTTACTCTACCTTTAATGAGGCTTCATCCTGTAAACACAATTTTTTCTAAAGCAGGGCCTCTTCGTTTGTTTGTGCATAAAGTTTTTGTAACTTTTCTATATATACGTTGTGCCTGTTAATGTCATATGCAGTTTATTACTGCACCTTTATATGTACACTTACACGTTTCTAGCAGCTATGTATAAATCTACCTGGGCATTCACAGTTGTGAATTTGCCAGTGCAGGGTTTTTCACATGACAAGGGTAGAAATTTGTATTTTTTTCTATTTAACATGGTGTTTCCCAAGCAAGGAAAGAAACATTTAAACACTCTGAAACCAAAGACTTGTGATTTACTGTTTGTAGTAGTATAAATGCGCTCCCTCTCCGTGTCTGCCTGTCCTTCCCAGCAGAGGGCAGTGTTGAGCCGTCAGGAGCTTCAGTCCCTGGTTGGAAACTAACTGGGGGAGAGGTCAATGTTCTTTTCTCTTACAGTTTCAGCTTGTACTTCCTCATCTCCACGTTCTAATGATAAAAATTGTGTCTCACATCCTTTGACATGTTCAGCAACAGATTCATGAAGCAGTTCAGGTTGAAAACTCAAACAAAAAACAGGGAATTTGGGTTTTCTTACTCCACACATAAAGTCGTAATACTGACAGTCACAATGAGGCACAGCTGGATCACCATCTATAGAAGTGGTGGCTCCTGCACTTTCCCTCTGTAGTGCATGTGCCTCGAAATTCAAAGAAAAACTAGAACAACCTGTGTGTTTTAGCCACAGGTTGAATCATTTACTTGACTCAATTACCCATATTCCTGAACACATACAGTTTCTCAGTCATCCACCTCGTTCAAACAACGTTGGAACAGCGAGAGTGCGAGTTGCGTATCAAGTTGTCTACGTTCTCCGTGTGGTTTTGAGGTCACGTATTAAACCCTCTCGTCCCCAACATAATTATTATACTGCTCTTCTACGAGGCCTTCTCTTGTAGCTGGTCTCAAACTTATACCTCCTCCATCACTTCCATGACGATTGTCCTGGGTCCAGTTAAGATGAGGTTGCTGACGGTCCGGTAGTCATGAGAGAGGACGTTCAGTCCGTTCACCGACACCACAAACTGACACACCTGGAGAAGAAAAGACAGAGAGAAGAGAGCTGCTTGATTTGATTTGATTCAAATTTCATGCCAGCAGTTATAATGTCAAGAGTGAGGTGGGGTTCGAGGTGATGGAGAGAATATGTAGAGACACGAGGAGAAAGAAATAAAGGGACACTCCACAGTAAAGTCTCATTGCCTGTAGGCTTGAAGGTACTGTAGCTGTTAAAGTTAATCGTTGCCTGTTTTCGGTGCTATGAGAAGGCAAGGGTGAGATGTATTCGTCAATGTTGCGATTCGAATGTTATGACCATATGGTTCAGTGCTGGAGGAGAATTATATTTAAATGTTTCTATTGATTAAGTTGTGGCTCTGGGCCGTTATTTGAATCAACTGTAAAGCTGGTTGCTCTTTCACAGCCCAAGTCAGAGGGTGAGTGTTTCATTCTCAAAAGATAAATATTTCATGCATTATTCCTTAGTCTAGTGTTTTGGTTTTTTTATTAAGTTATTTTTCTGGCTTTTTATGCCTTCATTCTAGCTGCAGTGTGAGAGAGAGAGAGAGAGAGAGAGATGACATGCAGCAAAGGGCCACGGGTCGGAGTCGAACCTGGGTCGCGGCGGTAAGGACCAAGCCTCAATGATTCGCCCTACCAGGTGAGCCACCTCTAGAAGTCTATAGTTGAGTTATTCTTTATGCCTGCACTTGATTATGGAGATTTTCTTTACTGTCATTTTTACCCCATTATTACTTCAGCAGTTAAAACTTGTCCGACAGAGTGTTATTTTATGCTTTGTGCTGGTTATGTGATTGACAAATGTTGCCTCTCATCAATAAGGCCGCATGATTAAATCTAACTATTAATTTGTCACAGTTCAGCTAGTAAAGACTGACGACAGCTGCAAAAGAGCATCTTTCAAGACTTCAGGTTGGCATTTGATTGTTTTTTTGGGTGGAGTTTTCCTTTTAACACCATAGATCTGCAATCACAGTGCAGCTAATAAACCCCAACAAATTTAACCTAACAGAGGAGGCGGCAGTGAGCCAAGGTGAGAAATTGCAACAGGGTCATAACTCCAACAGTAAACACTGATAGTGCGAACTGACATGAGATGGTAAGTGCAGCTAAATTACACCAGATACAACATGACAGCCATGCTCCAATCACTCCCCCGTCACGCCTGATCCCACCTCCCTTATCGCTATTTAACCACCACTCCAACTCGGCAGCTGATAAAAAAAAAAAAAATAAAAACCACAGGAGCTGTATTCTAGCTGTTTCCCCTTACAACATGATGCTGCTGTTCTTACTGCTGCTGCTGTGGTTTGGGTTTTTTGCAAGCCATTACAGTATCACACTCACACATGCAAGCGCACTCTCACTTCACTGGCCCCCTAAAGTCTTCCAAAAGCTCTGCAAGATGCCAAAAAAAATGATATATGATGGATGTCAGAAAGAACAAGAGAACATAGTTATTCTGATTCTTATATTGCCTATAAATCATCTGCAGGCGTAGACTGCTGAGTGAGGATGGAAGAAAAACTTTACAGCTGTGTTTCATGTGCCTCAGGTGCAGAAAACATCACACATACAGAATCATCTCACAGGGAGCAACTGTTCATACCTTGCCTGTTCCTTACATAAACTGGTGTTACATACGAAACAGAGAGTAGTGAAAACATGCAAACAGTTACTATTTTTGGTCATTTTCACAGAAATTGCTTCTAAATGTATTTTTCCGGTGCTCCTAAATGTTACAGGAAACGAGATCAAAATAGGCAGAGGGAATGAGTATGAAAGAGAGATTAAGAGTGATAGAGGGAAGGAAAAAAAAAAAAACCCAGGCTGTTAATCCTGTGCTGCAGAGGAATTTCAGCCTCTCACTGTAATCACATCTAAACCTCTGCAGCCTATATCGCGCTGCTTCACATAAGTCAAAGTACTGTCCATCATGCACCTCTGGACACGCTCTCTCTTCCTCTCCTTCTATTCATTCCTCTCTCCCCATTCCACCTTTCTTTCAACCTCTTTAACTCCCTCCCAACACCTCCCCCCTTCTTTCTCTCCCACCGATGCTTCTCTCCTTTCAGTCCGTGGGGTTGTTAGTCTTGGCAGGGGCCCAGTTGGACTGAATGGCTCCTTGCACTCGGAGGGTTAAAATCGCTCTCACACAGAGAAAGGAAAGAGATAGAATCCGGCATGAAGAGAACACGTAGAGAGAGAATAAACATCACATGTGAGGAGTCCACACTGAGATATTTCACTTACATGCAGTGATAACAGCTGTGTGTTATGTAGAGTCGCTCTTTACAAACAAAGTACCGGCGAGTGACGACGCAAGGCTACGTTTGAATTCTTGTTACTTGAGGAATCAGAAAGCCAGAGAAACAATAACTGAGTGGCTTGGACCCACACACTGGAAGGCTCCCTGGTTGGTTTGGTGTTTAAAGGATATCAGTGTGAAGCTACAGCCAGGGGATGGGTAGCGTAGTTTTGCTTCGCACAAAGATTGGAAGCAGGGGGAAAAACTTACCCTGCCTCTATCCAAAGCTAACAGGGCAACATTTACCAGGCGCAGTGGAGACGCAGGCATCTGTGTTTTCAATATGTGTCATTTTCTCCTTTGTTTCTTTTACCTAATCTAAAAATAAGACTGATTCATAAAACTGGTTGTGTTGGGGCTAGATTCAAGGGTAGACATTTTTACCATTAGCGTTAGTTGCACATATTCATATTTTTTTGGCAGAAACTTGACTTGTTCATCTTTGGATTTTCTGCGTTGCATTATGAAACTAGGCAAAACAAGCAATATTAAATGTTACAAGATCATTTTTATTAGGATTTACATGAGCCATGTATTTACATTTCTATCTACTGTAAATATGTTTTATGTAAACAACTGACAGCAGGCATGTGAGAAATCAAACTGTAATGATCACCTGGGCAACGAATCAGACATTACGATCCCCTAAAACTGAACAACAAATTAGTCAGGGGGTATAAATCAGGCTTAATCCACACGGTGTCTGCCTGGTTTACAGCTCACTAATTGACACACTATATCTTCATCTTCAAATGTAAAAACGACAAATTGTGGCTTTACAGAGAGTTCGATGTGGGACTATTTCTTGGCCAGGAGCAGTGATTTCCAGGAGTCTGCTAGTTGCCTGGCAACTTCTGAGTGAAGAGAAGACTCCAGGAGAATCTCAGCAAGAAAGCAAATAAGCCAATATCAATATTTTCCAAAATGTGATAGTATTTCATCAGGCCATTAGATATCTATGTTTTGCACTCTGAAGTGTTCATAATTGTGTGTAACCAATCCGTAATTGTGCAGAATCAATATATTCATAGACAGAACTAAATCTCCTGCATATAAATGATCTTATTACAATTCAATTCTTGATTCATCTGACCTTTAAAATCTTCTCATGTCTAAATGTTCGAAATCTTTTAAATGGAGGTTAAGACACTTGACATATATATCTATGTGGGCCAAATACTGTATCAGAACATACTGTTCAGTTCACACACGTAATGGTGTGCAAACATGCAGCACAGAATAGACAAATGGACGCAAAGTGAGACAAACATGAGACACCCTGCTCTACCTGCGGCCTTATAAAAGTGCATTAGAAGTGGCTCTAAGAGTGATGTATTGCACAGTTACATAAGTGCTCAAATCCATTATGGTCAGGACAGTGCTGATGTGTATGTCCGAGTGTGGTGGAAAAAAAGAGGCACAGAGAGACGGAGAAGCAGTGTTTGAGAGCATGTGTGTTTGATGAGAAGCGAGAAGAGCTTGGTGATGAGTTCAATGGGTGTAAGTTTCTCCTCTGGCCTTTTGCCTGGACCGCAGTGCCAGCACCTTACAACACAGCATTGCCTCCACTAGATTGTGTTACTGCCTAATTACACATCAATAAAACTACTCAGGTGAGGTGGAACAAGACTAATTTTCTAGGAGCTGCAGGGAGTGCAATGAATTCCTTACAAGAATTTAATCTACAATGATGATACTGTTAGAATCTGATATCTCTAACATAATATTCTGGTTTTGTCTCGTTTTTATGGCCCTGATGGTTGTAAACTTTAGTCACAGCATATAAAAAGTAATGTTACATTCTAAAAACAAACCTCACAATAAAGTTAAAATGACAAGATTTGGAGTAAAACTGTTACATGACGTCCTCGGTGAGCATGTAGGTCACACAATCAGTTCAAGACAGCTCCACTAACTACTCGCACAAAGACATAAACACACACACTTTACAAGTATGCGGACACTTTTATGACCGACTTTGAACCATGAAACATATTTCCATGGTTAAAAAAACAAAACATGACAGTTGACAGTAACCAGAGCAGAAGTGATATTATTTTGGACTATTTCCTCTTTCAGTGCTCACATTTAAGCTCCTCTACATGTGCGTCCTTCCTCATCCTCCACATTCTTCACTGCTCATTCAGCTCATGTGTCTTCTCTCTGACCTCACACCGAGTTAACATTCGTTACTTAGTCGGCAAAGTTTAATTTTGCTGCCATCATGGTGAGAATACAGCAGCAGCTTGGCTTTTTGTATTTTTCTGTTTTCTCTATACGTAAAAACCCTGTAGTCGTCACCTTTGCATTCCCTTTAAAAACGCCAAGACTAACATTTTAGACACTTAATAGGTGATACTGAAAGCTGTTTTCAACACCTGGGGAAAATGTGCACTGGACATTAGCGATGTTTTATTAATCAATTAAACTAAAACACAGCCAATAGTTTATTATGTGCTTCATAACTTCATGTTTTCTCTTCCAAATTTCTCCTCCAAGTCACATGCTTCGCTGCTCCTCCCTATGGCTCATGCTCCTCGCCCTCTCCATGTTGTGGTTAAACTCGCTATGTTCTGCATTCCCAGGATTCCTTGCTGCAACTCTCCTTACATACCTTCATGCCCGCTGTAGCAGCAAAACCCATCATTGCCCCATTTTCCTCCTTCCTGACTTTGTTCCTCTCACAACACTTTTCCTGCTCTCACAGTTTCTCTCTGCTCCCGTCCCGATCACCCTCCTCATGCGGGATGACGTTACACAAAGCATCTTTCCTAACACCTGTCTCGCACTTCTCTCACAGTCTGCACTTAAATATAACATTATATATTTAAAAGGAAAAGCCTATGTTACTTTGCAACTTAGCCACGGAGCACAGGACGCTCGCTATCTGAAACTTCCAAGGAAAACATCAAGTTTTGATTTTAATCTCTCAGAATTAAATAACAACCGCTCCCTTCTGCACTCATTATATTGCATTGTTGGTCAATAGCCATGAAGGAGAGCAATAGAGCACAGAGGATAAAGACATAGTAATTTCACTGGTAGCACTGAAGCCTCAACAGCTTACATACTGTAACAAACAAAACTACAACACATCCTGTTTTTTTGTTGTGAAGATGTTAATTGCAATTTGTCTTGGAAACATATGGGCATGTTTTTGAAAAGTAGATAACTACTAGCAAAAGAAGGCAGGTTGAAAGAACATGCATGTACCAGTTCAACTTATTACAACACACTCGTAAAAAAAAAAAAAAAAAATGTCCCATTTACTATTTTTATGCATGCATCTCACAGATGTAACTCTGCATCAACACTATCAGCCAAGAGCTAGGATTTCTCCTTTGCTCTGCCTCTTTAGCCTGTGCCCCTCCTTACCTCCCTTCATCTAACCTTCAGGCTTCAGTCCATTAACGCTACGGGCGATGACATCTACCCTCCTTTCTTTGGTTCATCCCTTTATCCCATGGGTGAGCTGAGGGAGGAAGCGTACATCTTACCTTCATTCCAGCAGCAGCTGCAGGTCCACCGGGGTCCACAGCCTGGATGTGACAGGGTTTGCTGCCTCGCACCACGAAGCCCCAGCCCACAGCATCGCCCATGATCTGAGGAACACAACGAACATCTGGAATATTAATATGAGGTGAGATACTACTGTTTTTAATGCACATGCGTAGTGTCTAATGCATGTAAGATTAATGTCCGCTGTCTTTAATAATTTTGTGTGGTGTGACGCACGTTAAGCACCATTTGGCAAACACACTCAAGAGCAGAGTGTAACAGATGAGCATGTGTGTGTGAATGTGTGTCTCAGCGTTATGCATAGACACATGACTTGAGTACACTCCCTGTGTGATTGTGAGTGTATGTGGATCCATGCCGAAGTAGTCTTTGTTAAAGCTCAGCTCTATCTGTGTGTGTGTGTGTGTGTGTGTGTGTGTGTGTGTGTGTGTGTGTGTCCTACGGTGAATGTCTTCTTTATAAAAGGTCCTCCTGGTGTCTGCAGCTCCTCTGGACTCACTTGTCTCTTCAGAACTGTTGGGCAAAAATATTATTTGCTATCATGACAGTCAGACAGGATCACACATAAAGGCCAACATGCATACACACGGTTACAGAACACGTGTGCAAACGAGCATGAACATACACACACACACACTGAAACACATAAGAGACACTATACTGTGGGTTAAAATGTGTCTGTATGTGTTTGTGTAAACGTTGCACGTGCTAACAGGCCTGGAGGCTCGCTGCTTCCTGAAACAGTAGAGCTCCTCTTCCCCTCCTCCAACTTCCCCTTACCATTACACACTTCAACATGACCCTACACAAGAGGAGAATGTAATCCAATTAGGTAATTTATGTTTTCAGCTAATTTCACTGCATGAATCTACACATCTACCTTTAATATGCCAATAACAAATGTTTAATTCGCATCTCAAATTCGTTCTTCCACAGTGTGATTATGATTGACACATCACTTGTGGTCTGTGTAGTACTTGATTCTAATCTGATAAGAAACAGGATGATATGGGAGAGACCTTCTTCTCCAGCTGTTTGGCTTCATAAATTCATACCAGAAATTACACAACACACAAAGCTCCTCATTCACTGGGAAACGTTTGTACCATGTCCTTTGAATGTTTTATATTTTTGGTCTCCTTATCTTCCTATCATGTGATACACACAATTACTAAGGTTAATGTTAGGCAGAGGGGAAATACCCTAAGAGTGTGCCTGTGTGTGTGCCTGTGCCTGTGTGTGTGTGTGTGTGTGTGTGTGTGTGTGTGTGTCTTCCTTTTCCTGTTCATTGTGTACACACATTGTGTGTGTGAGTGCCCATGTTGAGGGGGAGCTCTGCTGGTACAAAGAGACTCCTGTCAAGGACTGTGGTTGGATTGGACACATCAAAAGAAATCTGTCACAGTAGTAACAGACACACACACACACACAGCTCAAAGGTGTCACTTCATTCGAATCTCCATTCATAAGTTTAAGGAGTCCATCTCCGCATTATATGAATGAATGATTATCACTTCCTGCATGCAGCACACATCTGTCTTCCACTGTAGTTGGCATCTCCTCAACATTTTCATAAAAGATGAACAATAAATAACTAATTTTAACTGACTTATAAACTAATACAAGGCACCTGAAACAAAATGAAAAAAACTTTTCACACCTCTAATACTTCTTCACATATTACACTCTATGTACAGTTTGTGCATGTCCTTGTCATCGTACCAGATTTGGGGTTGCAGAGGACAGGTGGGCTGCTGCTGAGCGTAGGACTGCTGCTGTAATAACCGCTGCTGCCACAGCTGCTGCTCATGCTGCTCCGACGAACTCCGACCGCCACCTTTATCTCTTTAGTGGGACTCACTGAGACAGACACAGACAGACAGAGGCGTTGGACTAAAACACAAACAGCAGAGAGAGACAGAACTAGAGGGAGAAAATATACTGAGAGCTGATTCTGATAAAAACTGCCTTTCACTTAGAATAAACTAGCTCATTTTATTTTTACATTTTCTTATATTTTTTTAAAAAGAGTTGGCGTTTCACATTTGTTCAACAATTAAAAGTTTGTTTTGTTACCCCTCTTTTCCAGCCATCTCTATTTACCCACTTCATTAAGTCAAAGATGTTCCCCAGAGATCTCTCTCTCTCTCATTGTGGCACTTTATGTCACTTTTACATGTGGCGTACGTTTCCCATAGGAACCACTTTTAAATATGTGATGTTTATGCATTTTTATGAGAACAACACAGGTCTTCAGCAGTAGTACATTCAGACGAAACCTTTTCTTAGTTTCTGAAAATCTAAACCAGGTCCATTTATTACCAAAGTTTGCTGAAGGTGGAGAACTGGATTCTGCGTTGTGCATTTTAGATGTTTTTTCTTTCAGATCACAGTTGAGGATCTAAACAACAGCCCCTGTTCAACCATTTCACAATTATGTAAATACTTTTGTGGAATTTATTACACTCAAAAGAGAAAAACATAAATATCCTCTACCGCAGAGCGCCACAATGACACATTTATGCAGTGTAGACATCTGATCTACGCTGAATAAACCAAAATAAAATTCCCCAGTTGAGCTGAGCTTTCGAAACTCAACAACTTTACTAGTTATTTTTCAGAGGCCAAGTCAACGGGACCATATGATCGACCAACAAAACTCTGCACTTTTCAACATGTTCTCCTGCCTAGCAACACAAATAGCAGATACCCCCAAGGACACCGGTTATCATGAGTATGCGTAGGTGAGTCCAAAGACGATTAGGAAAAAGGGGTAAGTATGTCACTGTGGGTTTACCTAGAAGACAGAGTCCAAAAACCAAGGGAAGTATTTCAAATTGTATAGAAAAATCTCTTCTATACAAAGAAAAACTGCTTAAACACATGAACACACACTATTATCACATTAAAAGTTTTCTGTGAAATGCCAAAAACAAGTGGAAAAATACCCATCAGAAATTCCTAGAATCCAAGGTGACATCTGCAAGTGTCTGGTTTTGTCTGACCAACAGTCTAAAACCCAAAGACATTTTCATTTACAATGATTTATGAGCAAGAGAAGCAGCAAATCCTCTGATGAGGAGCTGGAGCCAGAGAATGTTTGCTGTTGTTTTTTCATTATTTTTGCTTGAAACAATTAATCAATTATTAAAATAGGTGCGATTTTCCTGTTGACCTGTTAAGACTAATTCATGAAATGTTTCAGCTGTAAAGTTTTCTGTCAGGTTTAAACAGAAGGGCAGGTAACCTCAGAACAGAATTCATACTGACTCTGATGCCTGTTTGGTATAATACAGTATGAGATGGTATTGTACATGTAAGTAATGACTGTACATGCAGTTACTTTGTGTGGCTGTGTTACAGTATTTACCTGACAGGAAGCTGGTGTTGCCTCCATCCGAGTTCTGCTTGCGGAGACAGAAGGGGCTGTCATGGCTCTCAGGGATGCTGCGGCCTCGCTCGTGAAGAAGTTCGATCAGTCGCCGCCGTCGCCGGAAGTTCATCCTGAACTGATAGAGGAGGGGCCCGTCGACAAAGTGATGCTTGTTGGCGACTATTGATGAAAAAAAATGGACATAGAGAGAATAAATAAGTTTTGTAAAGTGGGGGATAAGAGAAGGTAGAAAGCATAAAAGGATTTGAAACTTCATCATATGCAATCATGGATATTCACTGATGTCAGATGTAAAAACAAAATCTTTGCTGTAGTCCTGAACAACCTTAAGACCATCTCTTCTAGATATCTCCTCGTTCAGGAAGTATGCAAAAGCTAGAGAGATGAAAAGCATTATGCGTTATGAAATGCATGCATTTCCATCACTAAAACATGGGCAAAGAACAATTTATAATTGTGAATCAGTCACTCATACCTAAGTCAAATTATTTTAACAACTCCAGTAAGTGAATGTGTAATCCTTTTT
This sequence comes from Seriola aureovittata, assembly GCF_021018895.1. Classification (NCBI taxonomy): domain Eukaryota; kingdom Metazoa; phylum Chordata; class Actinopteri; order Carangiformes; family Carangidae; genus Seriola; species Seriola aureovittata. Next base: position 16,862,104 of record NC_079370.1, on the reverse strand, counting down.
TTCCCCCGCAGGCCGGCTGAACTCAAAAGAGCAGCACTAAACAAACTTTCCACTGAGCTGAGATCACCTGTGCTGAACAAACACAAACTGACCACACAGAGCACTGACCTCAGCCGTCTCAGCTGGACGGATAAGACCGGCTGAACCGCAGAGTTACCTGAGCACAATTCTATTTAAATCTATAAGCTTGCTAAATGATTTAAGACTTAAGTTTTTTTTTAACTTTAAAAGTATTCCCTGATTTCAGAGACAGGAAAAAACAGTACAGACTGGAAAACTGGAAAATAAATTGTTAGGATTCCCAGACACTGGATGAGATATACAGCCTCAATCTGCTAAATCTGCCAACTATCAAACTATTTCTTACAAGCTTGTTTTCATCTGTTGTACCTTTTTAGTTTTTTGTTAACCTTAATCTTTTTCTCGCTTCCTGCAGCATCAAGTCTGTTATTTTCTTATTTTTATCTACTTTGCTGATGATTTATGTCTTTGTATGTGACTTTAGAGAGAAGTTCAAAATGATGGGTTACATAAATAAATTTCAAAAAATTATATTTATCATTATAATTCACACACATAGCACAAGCAGGAAAATCAACTAACCAGCCACATACACCAGAAATCTGCTTATAAACAACGCTCCCTGTCTCATTGGTAAGTTTAATGTGTAAGACTACATTTCCTTTAAACTGATTTCAACCTGGATAATTTTCATGAGAGGCTTAATGATTCATTAAACCCATTCATGCAGTGGAACTAATCAAATTTAAATCAACATTCCCCCTCAAATAAAACAGCCCTTCTTGTGTAGTGCTTTTTATTGTTTCTTGACCTCAGTTTGGCATCTACATCACCAGTTCCACTCAGACTGTATTCAAATCCAACCTCCTTCACTTACTCACTAGTGTTTGCAGATCCAAACACCAACCATGGCTCCTGTTCTGAAGCTTTATTTAAAATGATTTTAAAAACACTGTCACTTCTTACTGCTCATGATTTCTGTTAACATGTTGTGCTAGTAAGCGTGAATAAAGATTTAAATCCAGACTATGTAACTTTTTGAAGACAAAGAAAGTGATAGAAATACACAAGGGTTAATGGCAGTGGCCAATCTGTAGCTGGCCAATAATATCCAACACTGTGAAAGCACATTATGCCAAAAAATGCAAGTTCATTTATCAGCATTGATGCTAATTTACTTAGTTACCATTCATTTATCAGCCTAGAGCATAATAAGAAACACCCAGTGTGTTTCCTTATTGTCAGTTCACGTCCTGTGGGTACAAAGCTATTGTCAGCCTCACAAAGTCCTTTTATCATGAGTGAAAAGGCACGGTGCATGATGCTCTACAACTGAAACGCTGTTTCTCTTGTTCAGTTTTAACTGATTTAGGAAAATCTTGCGGCACCAGCAGTCTCAGTTTAAGATTTATAAAGCCTTACCCAGCCTGCTATTGGCCAAATGCCTTTGGCACAACGATACAAAACCCTACTCTGACTGCTTATGAGATTTATATTCTTAATTTGCTTATGCACATTATCTCCAATGTACACGCTGTTTTAAAGCTGTCTCTTTGTGCATGATTCAGATGCATAATGCAGAAAAACAACTGCCAAGCTGTCCCACAGTAAACACACTAACCAAACACAATGTGGATCCATCCAGACTTGCCCCCTATACATTACATGTATGAATGTGTGACCGCTGCCCAGCAGAGCAGAGACCAGGAATGTAGACTAGCTAGTTATCTCATTCTCTGTTCTCTTTACAATGTGCAGAGGGCCTGTAAACACTTTATAAAACAAAATTATTTTTTCATTATCATCCCTAATGTAGCAAAAGGGTGTACAGCAATATACACAGTGAAAAGTCCATAGGTCATCCGTGTAACACTAGTGCAGTTATTTCCAGAGGGAGGATGACACTATGAAGCCTCTGTGAGGCCAGCAGGAAGCAGAGCAGGCTCTGCATTACATTAACTAAGTGAAGTGACAACACACAGCGCTGCAGTGTGTGTGTGTGTGTGTGTGTGTGTGTGTGTGTGTGTGTGTGTGTGTGTGTGTGTGTGTGTGTTGAAGAACACCACATTCCTAGTACCCCAGAGATGCTCAGCTCTATTACAGCTCTTGAGCGAGGAAGTGAGAGAGAGCAGATGGGCCTACTGTGTGACAAGAGGCGATCAGGCAGACGAAGAGAAGCAGGAGCAAAATGAAAAGAAAAAAAAAAAAAAAAACGGAAGAGAGGGCAGAAATTACTTTCACTCTGCTCTTCATCATATGATAAATCATTTCCTCTCTGTTTAAAACTATTTAAATCAAACATTATGGCAACCATCATGTGCAGCAGGGGTAATTTATGACGTACTTTACATGTAATCCACACCAGAATGGTTCAACATGCCAGCCCCTGGCTGCGTCGACAGCTATGTACATGTTCAATGCTTGTGTTTGAATGAAGCAAAAAAAAAAAAGCACTAAGGCCATGTGACTTCAATCAGACACGGGCGTGTACCACAGACATCAGCATCAAATCAAATCTCATGTCATGTGGTGACCCAACAGAAGCTCATTCAGCATCCAGGTGAATTGTTAAACAAAATGTCAAATGCAAAAACTGTCGCAGTACTCTGGAGAACTGTTTTGAGCCAAAAATGTTTTAACAAACAGCTTAGAAGTCTTACCAGCCAGAAGATAACGACTGTACGCCTTATCGACACAGAGAACCAAAGCATTCATACAGCTGGTGCCAATTATGGCTTAACGAGGGGCTGCAGACACACACTCACACCTGGGATATTAACATGTTTGATTACACCGCACAATAAGCAGAAGCTCTAATGCTCTTTTAAAATAAATGAGAAAAGCACTTTACCCTTCAGTTCCTCTTAAACCTCCCAATAAACTAGGAAAGAAATGTGCACTAATACAGAAAATAAAACGTGGTACCCGACTACCTGTTTTCTGATGGCTCTTTCTGTTCACACTGGACAGATAGAAATTTCTTTTGCTCCTCCCTTGTAAACAAGTTGCTGTTGTAAGATTTTCAAGTACTGTAATTAAGTACAATTTTAAGGTACTTGTATTGTGTTTCAATTATTTCCTCCTGTCCACATGACTGTCTGAACATAACAGTATTTTTACATTGTAATATCCAAAACATGTGATCAGTTTGTAAAATAAATAAAAATGATTAAATATGATATTTAACAGATTACAGTACCTTGACCAGCAACACTACAACAATACTGCTTACATGTTGGGCAATGCATTCATGATAATCCAGTGATAAATAATATATAATAATATAGCACTGAAAGAAGCCCATCTGTACAATGTGCACTTTTACTTTTAATGCCTCTGTACTTTTACTTGACATTTTGAATGCAGAACTTTTACATGTACTGGAGTATTTTGACATGTGGTATTAGTACGTTTACTTAAGTAAAGGGTCGGACTACATCTTCCACCAGTGCTAAGACTATAAGCTGAGCCAATCATGTAAAACAAGAGTGCATTTATCACATGTTCACAGATAATATGATCTCTTGCTCCCAGTCCTGCAGCCAGTAGAACCTGTTGACCTTTCGAAGCCCGAGACATTCAGGTCACATTTTCTTCTCCACTGCGACACTCTGTACCTCTACTCACTCTTGACCGTAGTCCTGAGACAGGTCAGGTCAAGTCGGGCATAGGAGGTGCAGGAAATCAAGACTGGTGGAAAAACATAATCCCAGCCAGTGTGAGATATAATCAGGGTTAGTTCAGAATGGCTGGGAGCCCACCATGAGCTGGAATGAGTTTTAGGAGAGGATGAGAGTGGGTGCTATACTTACAAAGTTTCCATTTTTAAAGTTTCCAGTTTCCCATTGGAGACTATGTTAACCCATTTTTTGCTTTTAGGTGCGAGGACTAGAGCTATTTTTTAAACAGAAAAGTATAACTAGAATCCAGGTTACATCTATCTACTCATATCTATGGCACTAAAATGGTCAACTGGGTCCCCTCCTTGTTGAAAACTGCTGCAAGCTCAGACTCAACCTTTCTTGACTTTGACAAGGACTTTTTTAAGTGAGTCACAAGGGTGTGTTTCAGTGTGCAGATAGGACTGTAATCATACTATAAGTCAACAACAGTTATCAGATTGCATGACCTAAAAGAGTGGAGGCGCTATAAATGGCAAGGTCCCCAGGTTAAAGAGGAGCTACATCAGAATCAGTCAAGCTGAGTAAAGCTATCTTACAGGATAATGCAGAGGTGAAATGGGACTACTTATAGGGACTGCTACCTTTACTATCACCATGGGTCATTCACAGATCATCAGTCTGTCAATACCAAGACCCCCTGTTAAATGTATGACCCCTGAAGGGGGTTTAATATTAATATTTGACAAGAAAAATTTCAGTAGCTAGGCTGCAGACAATATGAACAGCTGCTCCATCTTCCCTCACCGTGCTGAATGATGCCATGTTCAAGAAGCCTCCGTCCCAGCTGCTCCGTCTCCTCCCTTGTTGCCATCTCCCCCTCCTGTAGCAGCCAGTCAATGAACTCGGAGGCCACCAGCGTCCGCTCGAATGTCCCACCCTCCTCCTCCCTGGTCTGTAAGAGGTTGTTCTCTGTGTTCATCAGCCTGTGGAGAGAAAAGGGAAAACCTTTGTTACTTTAATTGTACATGTCTTTACAACGTTGCATTATAAAAGCAATCTAATAGAAACACAAAGCTTAAAAGTCAGCGGCCTACTCCAATAATTCTGAGGTGAAGTTAGATATTTTATATGATTTTATAAAGGACTATAAATAAATTCAGCAATTGGAATCAATTCAGCTTTTGATTTTGGATAAATTTAGCATATTTATTGCAGTATTTTGTTCTTGTGTTGGCTGTACTGTTGTAGTGTTATATACAGTGTATACCTACCTCATGGAAAAAATTGTCTGCTCATAGAAATGCTTCAACTAATACTCATACAGTAACATAAACCACCATAAAACTGTTTATCTATCCAGTGTTGCTTTCTATATTTTGTAAAATGGCATTATTTTGAAACTTTCTTCAGTGAGAATTTTCGACAGGGAAAATCTGCCAAAGCGGCAGCTCTCTACTCCGCTCTGTAATCTGCTCAGTGAAAATGCACACACGCTGCACTGTACCTCTGTCTGGATTAACATTTCAACCACACAAGTGGAGGCACTGAGAGTGAATCTTAAAACTAAATTAATGGTATTCCTAAACCTAATACACCAAAACTACAGATCAGCCTAGCATGATGACAAGGTAATTACATTGAGAGAAACCCTCTAGATCTGCTTCACTGGCAGAGAATGGAAGTTTGACTTTGTGGATTCAGCTCAGTTGGATGTAAAAGCTCAAACAACAAACTGTCTCACAGTAGTGAATGCTATTTCACATTGCCTCTAGTAACTAGCAAGAAAAAAATATCTCACGCATGCTTGTACTTCCCCCGTTTTATTCATGGATGTGTGTGATCCTGAATAGCCAATAATCAAAGGGTTACATTAAATAAGTGGTGTGATCTCTTGTGGATGGCACCAGGTGACAGACACACACTCAAACAAACAAAAACAGACAAGTACACACATGCACAGAACAAAATTGCTGACTCTCTCTCCCTGTGCTTCTCTGTTAAAAACACATTCACACCCGTCACTCTCACCCAAACACTGTCACATGAACTTTCAAACAATACAAACACAGCCCTGCAGTGCTCATAAGAAACAATATGCTTTCTGTGGTACACCCGTACATGTCTAAACATGTGCTACATGAAGTGTACCGTCAAATGGAAAGAAGCGCTCAGCTTTCCACGTCTTTATTGGCTGTGTTTTGTTGGCACCAATTATATTCCCACACATTTTAATGGCTATCAATCATTCACCAAACTATCAGCTCTACACACCTGACAGTTAACAAAGACAGACACATACAATTTATAGATGACAGCAGCTTTGTAATTTCATACATCTTATGAACTGAGTCTATGAAAAACTAAAAGTTACAAGATAAAGACACTGAATATTTGTACTAACAGTCACATCCCATAGTTGAGGGAATGTTTCCTGGCCAAGAAACGTTAACAACCACCAGCGTTATTAAACCAGTCCAAACAGGACAGAAAAGAGAGTACTGTCTGCCTGTGTCAACAAACAGATAATCCTTAAAAGCTTATTAATGTGAACCCCAGATGTCTCCAACAGATCAGTCAGACAGTCAAGAGATAAATATGATTCCAGTGAAAAGGTTGATAGACGACGGCTCAAAGTAACAGTTTGGCGTTTTGGGAAATACATTCATTCATTTTCTTGCCGAGACTTAGATGAGAAATGAGATGCCACTCTAAATACAAAGCTGTAAGAAACTTATTATGACCCATAGTTACGTTTTATTGTTAGGCAACTTCCTAACGTAGTAACTATGACAGGAGCAAAGGAGAAAGTCAAGTGATGTAGTATAAAGAGAAACAAAGTCTAAACACAGACAGGAGAAGACTGTTTGTTTCCCATTTCAAATAGTTTGAAACCAAAAGTCAATATTGTTTCTTTTATCCATAATCAGAAAAAAGATAACCAGCCCTGTGCACATAGGTAATTCACACTTTATATAGTAATGACTAATAATGGCTGTGTACGGAGCAGGCAAAATTGTTCAGGCACTGACAAGCCTTCACTTTGTCTATTGGGAGAACATTTAACATCTTATGGGAGGCAGGACATTAGTGGCCAAACCATCAGTGCCCAGAAAGAACAGCTTCTGCTTTGATTAAGCTAAATAGGGATCCTAATATGTGAAATTAAACTAAATGAATCCTAAATCAGGTGCAGCCTCTAAAAAGCCTCCTATGTGCAAAAAGCCTTGGATTCTTTTGAGTCCTTTCTGCCAGAACCGCCCTCTCAGTGTGGCTCATTTAAACTATGATTGATGATCCAGAGAAAGCTCCAGGACCACAAGAATTACATTAAAGTTGTGACACTGTATTCTTCAAATGTCAGCCCCGAGCTGAGTAAAACATAGACCACCAGATTAAACGTACAGCATTTATGAAAAATGGTCTGAGGTACACACCCAAGACTGGGAGTGTTCTCCGGTCACATAAAGTCAATACACTGCAGAACACAAGTCTTGTTCAGATGACAAATTATGATGGATTAGGAAATTTAGTAGGACAACTGCTATGACCCACATTGGCAGCCAACATCATAATACAAATGTTGAAAGAAGTGAACATAATGTTCCATAAGACCTGGCTGCGTACATAATGCTATTTAATCCATTTAAACATGTTAAGTCAACAGATCATGTTATGTTAGCTCAAAGGGATTGACTCAAAGTACTGTAGTCAAAGTTAAGCACAGTGCTTCGAATAATAGCCTATTGAGTATTACATGAGCAGTACAGTAGATTGTGAGACTGTATATACAGTATGTATATAGATCATGAGAACTCAAGTGGGACGAGGCGAGCTGCTGTGACCTGGATATACATTCAGTGTAGTTGTTCAGTCAGCATACCTAACAGCCTGAGCGGTGTCCGTCCACTGAGACGTGGTTGTGGGACAGCCTGGTTTTTCCCTTCTCTCAGACTTGGTCTTGCATAAAGGTGGGGCTCTGGCGACCCACCAACTTTTAAAAACTAAAACATCGGAAAATGATACAGAGGTTTATACAGAAGACTTTTTTTTTTCTTAGGTTTTACCTTTAATTATTTAACACAGAACCTGAGTGATTTCTAAGTGTAGCTGAGGTGGAAGAAATCAAGTTGTACTTTTCTCTAAATCACTTCAAGGAGTGACCAAACAGCACACAAAGAGCCAAAATTAAAATGTCAAACAATGCAAAAATATATTTTCATTTGTTCACCCAAAGAGGCCCAGAGTTCAGTTTTAAAGAGTGTTATGTCTGTAAGACACACTGTGGCATAGTGTGGGTATATTCTGCATGATGATAAGATTTCTTTTTACCCTGTTTATGGTAATTTGCTTGTGGGTTTGGTCTCAGCAGTGGTTGAAGTCTCTGAGGGGAAAATGTTAAAAATGTATGAAAAACAATACTGTACCTAATTCAGAACCCTTATTTAGAAAATTGAGACCAAATTGGTTGCTCTTTCTGCATGACTGATGTCTCAGGGTGTTTATATATGCAAACACATTTCCCCACTTCACCGGCCCTTTTCAGCTGCTTTGTGGAAACCTCACAGCTAAATGGCCCCTAGTGTGTACTTCTGTTAGACAAACTACTCTGCATACATGCACTGTAAACCCAACACGTTCTGAACCTTTATTGACATGACCTTCTCATATCAAACACATTTCATTCATACAGTCCTTAATCTCAATTACAGTCTCCACAGCTTCCTGACAAAGACCTCATGGAATAACAAACAGATGATAACATTACTTTGTATGTCAGGACTTTCAGCACAGATGAGCATTATTGTACTTTATGCTACTTCAGCCTAGTGAAAACATAACATGTTCAAATGCCTTTAAGGTAAACTTCCCTTTGTTAATTGCCCTGTGTGCTGGAGTTCATACTGTAATAACCAAAGACATTGCACCAGTCACCAGCTAATCATGTGGAAATGTTAGGATCTGCTCTCAAGCATGGAGAGCAGCTGATATAATTAGCCGGCCATCATCAGTTGTTTATAAGTTTTAGGTTCATCTAAATGAGCAGTGACACAGACGTCTTTTTAATTTATATCTGTGCTATGTTTAGAAATGAAAGGCTGTGTTGCTCTCTCTGATTTAGCGGCATTTATGCATCTGACAGAAAAAAAACAGTGTGATGGATGACTGGTATGCAGAAACACGGTCACCAGTAATGTAAACTATTGGATTTTGGCAGTGAATGGGCTAAAACAGGCAAAACTTTCAAGGACTGTGGTGAGAGACAGACTGCTTGTTGTTTTAAACCGAGGTGTTTTCTAACCTTGAACAGACCCACAGAATCGATAAGCAGCGCTGTCTGTCTCTTTCACTCTCTCACAGGCACTGAAGTACACACTGATGCAGCAAATGTTGATGCACAAACACACAAAGACTTGACAGGGGAGAAGGACCTGCAAAGATTGTATTTGAACTTTTGAAGTCATTCAGCAAATAGTGTGAATAAAACTAAATATTCACTAAGACGATAGTGAAGAAAGTTGACTGAAGTAACTTAGTCAACTACGACTGACTTGGAAAATACAATGTTTGGCTAAAGGTTTGATTCCTTATTAATCATATTTAATTTCAAACTGAACAGAAGTGGACTAGAGAAGTAATTGATGTGCCTTTCAGCAAGGCACATAAACCACAGCTGGACAGAAAACAGGAAAGACTGTTGGTATAAATGTTAGTGAGTGTAAGACAGGGCAATGTCAGTGAATCTACCCAAGATAAATAAAGCTTAAATAAATAATAAATTTAATAAATGAATCATCTTTTCATATGATATGAGCATGACTAAATCATTTACACAATTCGACCACAATCTCCAACAACACACACACACAGTCTTTTTTTTGTACAGAACACAACAGCTTTACTCCCCTCCCTTTCACACATCCGGCCACCTCTTTGTCACATAAGCAAACTATATTTCTGTACCTCTCTTAACACATACACAGTGACACTCTCATTTAAACAGAGACCTATTTTTCATATCTTTTTCTTTGACACCCCCCACACACACACACAAACACACACAGCAGTTGCATAAGAGGAAGAAATAGTCCAAGGGGAGACATCTGTCGTCTCAGCTCTCAAAGCTATGTGTTTATGTAATCACCATGGTGCAGCCCAGGACACACACATACACACATAAACGCATGCACACAAACACCCCTCAAGCTTGCTCTGGTGGTTGTTTGCTTGTGAACTAGAGTTGCTTCACAATTACTCTTACAGCACAAGTAATAGTCCAGCAGCATAAAAAAACAGCCATCTCCCAGTCTCTAGTGCCTCAGAGCAAAGGGCAAATATCTCCCATCCAGGAGGGATTGCTGTTTGTGCTGCTTGCTTTCATAATTGTACACCAACATATGATTTGGCTCTTTGGTAAGAGGTTTGCAAAGATTCAACTCAATTTCAGCACTTTCCAAACAAATTCAATTGACATTCCAATGCAAGTTTTAGTCCTGAGTGGGACTTGAACTTACTGTACACATACTGCGCAAAGTCTGACTACCCAACAGTACAACATCTAGTTTTTCCATTGGAAAAATAAACAGGTCTCTCACATTGATCTCTCATGCTGTCGATTGTCAATTCAACATATGCAAAGTTCAATAAACAAACCGGAGGAAGACATTTCAAACAGTTGTTGTGACAGAAGTTCCTCGGCAACATGGTTAGACAATGTTTTACAGACCGTTTACTTGTGCGTGTGCATGTGCATGTGTGTGTGTGTGTGTGTGTGTGTGTGTGTGTGTGTGTGTGTGTGTGTGTAGGTGTGTGTGTGTGTAGGTGTGTGTGTGTGTGTGTGTGTGTTCAATTCAAAATTGTAGAGATGCCACTAATATAGCACCAGAAAGATTGTTTCTATAGAAACAATTAGTCTCATCACTATTGGGAAAAACAGCATCATGGGTACAATGCTGATGACAAACAAAAACATTCCCATTAGTAGTGTCCTTTGCCCTCCTCTATGCTATGAGTCATCTCTTGTCAAAATACTTCCAACACCCCCTTGTTTCTCACTTCCTGCTGACTGTTATCATGGTCAGAAACCAGTTAAGCTCAATACTATGCACTCTAAACAAAAAATATCTTCTAAAATATGAGTGGTGGTAGCATTTCTGACATACTCTATCAGTATGCTGTGGAGAATGCCAGTGACTCTCACAAAGGAAAACAAAGAGGAAGGCAGGAAATACACACGGTATGTGCCACAGCCTGCCAAGTGGCCAAGAAGCTCCAAAAGTTCAGGCAGCATCAGATAATGCGGTGATAGTTCACTGTTCATTAGGTCAGCATGCTTCACCAGTACCTTCTTTGAGGAGATAAGCCTTATATCACGCAAACAATCATCATTTATATCAGTGCATCACAGTAAAACCCGGAGAGAGATGTTTTTCATAGCTCATGGCTATTTTAAGCTTGTATGCATTTCTTTGCTATCAATTATGAAAAACATCATGCAACTGTGTGTTGACCAAGTTAAGTCTGTAAGTTTTTATCAACTGAAGCACAATAGCTGTGAATCAACAGCTACTAATGTTTTCAAAACATCAGAAACAGTTATGCATTATTTTAAAGTCTTTATGCTAAGCTAAGCTAACCGATCACTGGCTTCAACTTCATGATTACCGTACAGACACGAGAGCAGTGTCAATCTTCTCATGTATTCCTTGGCAAGAAAACTAATAAGCATACTTCCCAAAATGTCAAAGTTCTGCTTTAAAAGGGGCTATTTGTACATTTTCTCTGCAGCTGAATGTGCGTTCTTAACGGGAGCGGGTGGTGGTGATTGTTGCTTGACAAGAGCTTCGGCCATCATTGCATTTACCAGACGAGAAGTTATAATACACCCTCTAAGCAATGCTACGTCTTCCAGGCAGACTGGAGGCTACAGTGAGTCACAACATGGGGCAGGGCTAGCTGGTTAGCATGCTAACTTCAGTAGAGGAAAAGATTGGTGTTGCTTTCTGCCGGAGACAGCTTGTGGTGAGTACAGGAATGAAGTTTGATGCTGAACTCGCAATGTTTCTTCTATACTGGTAAGTAGACAGTTGTTTATGCTAACGTTGGCCATGTAGCAAAAGCAAAATTTACAAATAGCTCCTTTAAAGCTACTCACTGATAAGTTGAAAGAGAAAGTGAACCAAAAATGTATTCATTCAACAGGAATCAGCGGGTTTGTCTGTGTTGTTGTGTTTTAGGTTTGTGTTTGTGTGCGCAAACATACTTCTCATATATCCTCTGGCCCCTCATGAAGACCTTGGCCTCACTGTCCAACGGGAACGTACCGTCGTCCTTACGGAAGCGGTAAAACAACTTCAAGTCTTTGAACTCCCGGTGCTCGTCACACACTGAAAAAAAACACACGCACAGAAAACAAAAAAGTTTTTCAGTTTGTTTCAGTTTAAAGGGCTTATCACCTGTAGGAATTACATACTGTATACTGTTGAAAGAAACATGGATAATCTAGACTGAGCAGTAAGTTTGTTATCAACTTCTTGACCTAAGTTCCCGACACAGAGAAAGACACAGATGGACTCAGGCGGAGCTACAGGCAGCCTTAATGTTTCCTGTTGGACTGTGTCCTGATATTTTAGTATCATGACCAACATACAGAGACTTAAATTATAAGACTCAAAAAAGATAAAAACCTGTTTCATGTTCGTCACTGAGGTAACAGTGAATAAACTTTACGGTTTACTTTTCTTTTTTACACTTGTTTACACTTAACTTTTGTTTGTAACACATCATATTTTCTGCAATAATCCAAAAACCAATGTAAAAATCACATTGGCTTTTTGGCGAGGTAACCAGGGTGATGCTAACTTCTGGCTAGGTCTACAAAAACACATAATCTCCTTATAAGAAGCAAAAGCATCTTATAAGGAGATCTTGATAATCTTGATTATGTATTTATAAAGCAGTCACTAAAATCCAAACATGATTAAATCATTAATCTACAGCTGGGGTAAGTAAGTATTGCGTTAGCTCTGTCTAAACATCAACTAAAGAGAAAGAGGCAGCCAGTTCCTTCTGTCCCCGTCTTCAGAGTCTGGTCAAATGTGAAGCAGGTAGTGAGACGCTACGTTGGAGTCAAACTGGCTGGGAGACATGGACAGTCATCCATTAAGAGGCACTGATCATTGCCAGAAAATGTCAATGCAGAAAGAAAGAAAGAAAGAAAGAGCAGGAGATGGAGAGAGACCCCTGCAGCTAAAGGAAATAGTAAACAAGAAAACTGCAAACAAAGACTGACCCCACACACTGTGAACACACACACACACACACACACAACACACACACACACACACACACACACACACACACACACACACACACACACACACACACACACACACACACACACACACACACACACACACCTAAGCCTTACCATGGTGAACAATGCTCTGGTCTAAAAGTTTTTGCATGATCTTGATAGCCGTGTCCCGATCTGAGGCCTCCTTGTGTTCGATCAGCCAATCAATGAGCTCCTTGGCCACAAAGCAGTTTGGGTAAGTTCGCAGATGGTGCCGCCGATCTTTGATCACCTTCCCCTCGTGGAGCCGCAGCCTGGTGGGCACCAAACAAACAATTCCTTAAAAGTTAGATGAAAACCTTTATTGTGTTTCCTTTGACACCTCTGAGGTAGGTACTAGTAATGACACTTGTGGTACATATGATGAGAACTGAATTCAACATAAAAAACAATAAAAAGGATAAACAGTACTTTTAAAATACTCCTGGGGTAAGGGCTCCTGGGCAACAAATATTTAGCAGAAACATAATGTGTTAACTGTGCTAAATGCACAAGAGGATGAGGCAAGCATTATTCTATATTTTTATTATAGTCAGCAAATCCAATGAAAAGCAATATAAAAACCAGCAATATATTTGTCCATTTCTTCCTATTTTCTCACTTCCCTACCCAGTCTGTGGCACTCAGCCCCCAAGACCATTTGTTCCTACTGAGGATGTAATTCTTTAAATACAGGTCACAAACACATAGTTTCATTTCTGAAAATGGCTATGTAATTTCCTAAAACAGCTGGGTGCCACAGTTTTTAGCAAAAGTTACCTGAGCAGGAGGAAACAGCGCACTTGTTTCACAACTTAAAAACTCACAGGCAAAGTAGTTGGGTCAATACAAGGAACAACAAGCAGCAATAAGGACAATAAATAAGAATAAAACAATTAAAACAGATAAATAAGATAAATGAGTATTCACAGTAGTGGTATGGTGCATGAGGGATTGACTCCCAATAAACTACAATGTGTGTGTGTGTGATCTCATTGTAATAAGGGATGTCACTGTTGCACAGAGCTCTACGACAGGAAGAATAAGCTCTATCAGAATTTGGCTCCAGAGGCAACACCTGCTAGTTGGATAAAATTATTGTTGGTTTTGGTATTTTTGTGGCTTTTGTCGACAACAAAAATGTCAAACATTAACAGCTTTCTCCTTTAACATTAGCATTAACACTGGTGCTTTGTTATTAGTGAAGCAATAGAGCATGTGACCGATTAATGACTTGATATTGCTTTTTTTTTTTTTTTTTAAAGGGTACAGCACCGGAAAACATCTGGCAACAGACATTAATGATCTTTTGGTTTATACCAGAACTTTAAAGGACTGTTCCCGTTTGTAATGTCAATCACAGTAAGAATTCATGCTGGATTTAATAAGAATGATACGTAACCCTCTAAAGGTGGCATCTTACATTCCCTGTTTAAGTTATCCATGTGAGCTGCATATCATATTAGTCTGGATGACAAACAATCTTCTAGAAAACATGATTTACCTGAACATTCATTCAAGGTTAGACAGAGAAACACAGTCCTCGAGGCTCCGGATAAATGCATGCTATTCAAACACTGTCTGCAGGGATTTCTAATGTGACGAGATTACATGATGACATGATAAACCCCTCATGCTTCTATGACCTGGATGCTATAGTTTCACATCATCAAAGTGACCTCTTGCTGAACCTGAATATTGTGAAACAGCCCACCACAGTCTCAGCCAAGGTTCCTGCAGCTAGCTAGTTCCACTCCATGCTGAGTCTGTGTGCAGCTGGCTAAAATCACGTTGGATTAGCAGTGACAGTCCTAGTCCAAGCCTGCCCACACTCCATTCTGCCAGGACTCGAGATGGGCAAACAACCTCAGCTGAACAAGTTACAGACTTCACTTCCAACCAGGTCTAGCTTCATCCTCTCTCTGTGTGTACAGCTTCAGAAAATTTCAGTCTAATCTACCCATAAATCATTTCAAATGGAGCTGGATGCTAAATCATCAATCTTGCTGTTTCAGTTTTAGTTGTCAGACTTGTGGTAGGTGCTCTTACTCTGTTGGTTATTCTCTTAACATTTCTTAAACTTGTGCTGGCTCAAACAATAACAGATGGCATTTCTGAATTATTCTCTGGCACCCAGTATGACTATAGTGACGCAGTCCCAGCCTGAAAAAACCCATGAAGCCTCACTCTCTATCACAGTCTGCCATAGTGCAACAAATTGTCTATTCACAGCTATGAACTGGTCACAAGACTTACAACAGCAGCTGTATGTGTCTGCATATCATGGCAGCTGTCTTTCTGTCTGTTTGTCAGCATTGTGCCTGAAGCGGATCTGCTCTAAGATATTGAGCACTCAACATGATGGGACACAAATGTGTAATGAGATATGTTTTTTTTTTTTGTTTTTTTAAAGCCAGTGCACCGTTATCAGTACCAGGAACTGTGTCAGTCATGTTCCATGAGCTGGACTCGTGATAAAACGATCAAACAAAGGTGTGGATTAGGTACACTCCTTGCTTTTACACCAACTGTGTTTCATATCAGGTCTAATTTTGTTTTCACAAAAATGAACTTGACTGTGACTTTCTCACTCCCTCATGTCAGCATTTGTGAACTGTCCAGTGTGTGTGCGTGTGTGTGTGTGTTAGTGTGTGTGTGTGTGTGTGTGTGTGTGTGTGTGTGTGTGTGTGTGTGTGTGTGTTAGTGCTCACACTGCACAGTGTAACAAGACCAAGAGTCTACAGCCATGCCAGGTGCTCTGTGAGTCAGGGACAGTGGTCCTTTGGGATAAATACTAAAATATATGTATAATATTTAATATAATTTGCACTCATAGCATGCTGACATTTGCAAATAGCAATAAACACAAATTACAGTTGAGGCTCATTAGTATGTCATTAATTCTGCAGCTTATTTGGTCATAAACCAAGGTGCTGATGAAATTTAATGGATCACCAAAGATCAATAGGCTTCATTCTCTGTAGGCCAGGAATGTCTGCACCAAGTTTCATGACAATCAATTAAATAGCTATTGAGATTATTTCAGTCCAGACCAAAGTGGTGGACAAGTGGTGAACAACATGCTGCTAAACAACAACATGACTAAAAAAGCCCTCAGGCTGACTGCTGCGTCTGTAGAGGAGGCAGAAAGACAGAGATCAAGTCTTGTATGTCAAAACCTCGAGTCCCTTCCCCCAGAACAGCAGCGTCTCAGTGGACCATGGGACAGCAACCCCAACCAACCCTTCGTTCACTGACACCAGCCACACTGCCAGCTGGCAGCCTCCGTATACAGCTGTGCCAGGGACACACACACACAATGACAAACAGGGAAACACACACTGGCGGTAAGTGCGAGTACCCTGAAGAGTATGTCCAGACACAAACTATCAATCTCTGGAGGTGATGACTTGGTGTTACTTTTTATGGTTCAGAACAGGACAATGTTACAGCATGTACTTTTTCACAAACAGCAAAACTCCAACTTATCACACCCAGCTGGAAAACACAATTCAGTAGCATATTTTCCTCATAGTTCAGTGGGGGGCTGAAATTCCAGGCATTGGTGCCATGCTTTACCTACTGAGCCTCTATTCATTGCTGGGAGCGTGAGCCAGCGAACGCCACCGGGGTTATGTGGGTGTTCTTTACATACTGTAGGTCAAAGAGTACAGCATGTCAACAACACTGGCAGGGTGAGTGGTACAATTTCCTGATAGGGCGAACGGGCAGGGCATGGTAATGATATTGGGTTAGTAGGTTCATCATTCCCGGTGCAGCTCAAAGGGCACTGTAACACACTGGAGCAACACAAATCAATCATGTGTTCAATCCTTACAGCAGCTTAGCAAAGGAGGTTCCTGCAGGATGTGAAGAGCTACAGTACAGTGCACCAGGCTGTAAGGTGCATGTTGTATAGGTGAGGAGCAGCAGCCTGCATGGGGAGGGTTGTGCATGTGTGGATGCCTTTGTTTGACTGTGCATGCTGCAGTGGACCTGCAAACTGTCTGTAGAGCATGAGGGTGAACTAATGATTAACCTGCTGTCAAACATGATCACAACAGACACTTTTCTCATTTAAATGTGCCATGTCCTGTCATGTTCTTGTTCATCCTGATCTGGGCCACAAAAATAGGCGCGAGCTGCCATGCAAACTAACTAAGCGATTAGTTTGACGTGTTAATACAGGATTTACTAATGATCAGATCTTTCAAATGGTGACTGCAAACCTGGTAGAGATTTGCAGATGACCCTGAGATGAATACAACAGCTTCTTTCAAACACTGTGTGACCTGCAGCACAGTGTCAGCGGGAATCTGGGATAGGGACCAGCCGACCTACCTCAGCTGTTCTCCGGTGACGAGCACCTCGGCCAGCCGCTCCAGCTCTGCAGCCTTCTTCTGCATGGTGTTACCGATCCCGTCCATCTCTCTGCTAACACAAGAGGCACAGACCCGGGGCGGTTTTGTTGCCAAGCAGCCACACACAAATACATTAATCTACACTAGTAAAATGCTCATGTTTCACACAATTTTTGGTAAAGGAGTATAAATGCTGTGCAGCAAAAGTGTGCACTAGTAGATTTTTTTTAGCTGACAAACATTCAGAGGGGACAAATGGATTGAAAAACAAAGGCATACATGCATCCACGCGGTGATGATTTCAGAGAATAAACAATGCACTAACATTTCAATTTTTACTTACCCTTCAAGCACCATTGAGAACGAAAATGTGAGTTTATCAGTTATTCCTTTTATGCATGAGGACAATTATTCCATTTGAGGAAACATATGCAACAATGCAAACAGTCACAGCCCAGCCTCAATGTGCCAGCAGCTCCATCAGCAGCGGTCCACTTTTAATTTCCTCGAAAATCTCCACCAGCTCCAAATATCTGCACACACATTAATGCATGCATGCACTTCCCTTTATGAGTCCCTCTGTTTGTCTGTGGATGCAGCGTTTGTGGAAAACAGCACGCTCCCTTCCACGGCGGTCCTGAGCGCTGGCTTGGTTTGTTTGTCACTGACACACCACACGGGATGAAGGCACGTTTTTCTCCACGGCGCAGCCAGGGCCCATCCACAGAGCCCCCGCATTGGGAGGATTCGTTTGTCGTCACTGGGGGAGTTAACCGGAGGGGCGGGGTTACAGAGGTATGTGGGTGCGCTCGATTCATACACTGTCGGGTACTTGAAAGCATTACAGAGACGGATGGGATGGGAGGGACATGTCAATTTATACATTATTATGCGTTTTATGATGTAAAACACAGAACATACAGTTGCAATAAGTGACTGGCGTAATTGCAAACGATGTATTAACGAATGAAATTAGTTTAATAGTAAAAGTACAGATTTCCTTAAAGAATTGTTGCTTAATTTTTTTGTTAATAATAGTAACTGTTTGCCTTTTCATCCATTTTACTTAAAATGAGAGCACCCTGCTTCCCAGTGGTTTGGTGGTTCGCTCTGATGTTTGTTTCTCTCTGCAAAACTGCTGAAAATGTGAGCAGGATAGTTTTAACTAGCTCTAGATTTACATCACGTAGACCAGAAATGAGTTTTGAACATTTAATCACAGATTCCCAGAATCATAGTGAGTCAGCATCAGCAAAATGAAAATGTTTTCCCTCTGATATCAGTGAGAGTTCACCTGCTTGAATGTTATCTCCTTCCTAAAATGCAAATATTGTGTCTGATATACCCAGTAATTAAATAAGATGGAAATGAAAGGATTGCTTTAAAGAACAGCATCAGTACAATCAGAGTAACATCCTGTTCCAATATTCTAAATATGGTGGCCACAAATTGAGCAACTACAGACCTCATTTCTATCACAACGTCACTGATATCGTGTCCCAAATGTACTTTTGACAGTTGAATACAACTCTCAGTCTCCTTTACAATTATGATTGAAGAGAGACTTATCTTAGGCCTATATGTTTTTCCATATCTTGATCAATGCAAGAACCTGTCCAATAGCTCCCCAGGCCCATCCAAACAAAAAAAAACAAGAACAAATAAACAAAGACACAGAAATGCAGGTTCCTACATGTCTTGCTCAATTTATCAGATATGTAACAAAATGAGTTGAAACAAGTCCAGAACATGGAGATGTGTTATCTCAGTGTTACTACAGGAACTAGTGTGGATAGGGCGATGTTAAAGATATCATACATACATAAAGTAAACATAATCTTGACAGAATTTGAAAACAAAAATTGAAACAAGGTGACATAAATTTGTATAAGTAACCCCTGATTACATGAACTGGGAAAAGTAATTGATGTTTTCCTTTCAAAATCACAAAGGCGTATGTTGATAAGAAAAGGAGACCCAGGATCTTAATCTTTGAGAGGAATCTGAATTTAATGTTCCACTATAATCTGTACAAGAAGCATAATGACGTAACTGGTTAGACATTACTAAGAAATGGACACGTTTCTGTATCTGAAGTGAACATAAAACCAACGCTTCCCCCCAGGACAGATGAAGTCATGTGGTTTTTCATTGGCTATTTTGGTAAGTATGTACAGTATGTGTATGTGTGTGCATGTATTCTGCAAAGTTGTTTTGTGAATGTTCTCATAATTAATAGCTTATGACCTGCCTATCTATTTATGACCTGCCTATCTATTTATGACCACATACTGTAAGTGTGTATCCAGACTGGAGACCTTGAAAAGAAAAAGAAAATTCTGTCATAAATATAATGGATCCTTGATTAAACCAAAAATAAGTAGGGAAGTAAATAGGGAAAAGGACACCTCACTGATTGCTTTGTTTTTAGGTTTAAGTCCATGCTGACACAGGCACACACTTTACCACCTCTTCTTATGATGGGTTAGCTGTGGATGTCTGTCTGATGGCCAGTGAGAAAGCAAATTACTGACAAACATCAGTAAGAAAGGTCCAGTGATCCCTGAAACCAAACATTTCCACTCACTCTTTTTATTATATCTCTTAGTTATGCAATATTTTGATTCTACTAAATATGGTTTTCTTGTAAACAGTGGTTAATAGGAATACACATTATTACATAAATATACACATTAGCCAGTTAATGTGATGACAACACAGACTCTGTAATATTTTCTGTTGATAACCAGTATGTGGATATCAAGGGAAGATGGCGACATCTGTTGGATAATGGGGGGCATTTCAGGTAACTGTTGTAACTGTTTTTCGTTTCTTTGTTTTGTCTTTTTGTGGGTTTGAGAACGTCACGTATTTTTTTCGTGTACATATCAGAAAATGTAAATATGACAGTAAACGAAGATACATATAGGACATATTATGTTCTATATCACGTGGGCCAGTGGCGCAATGGATAACGCGTCTGACTACGGATCAGAAGATTCTAGGTTCGACTCCTGGCTGGCTCGAATGTTTTCTCGTTGACATTTTGAGGAATATGTTTTCATACATACAAACATCATTCAGTTGGACTTCCGCTCATATTATCTGTCGGCCGAGGAAGTCTATTAAGTGATAGCCAATCGCGTTGCCTATCGCTACCAAAAAGTTAGCAAGATTAAACCATTCAGTTGCTGCCCCACCCCCAAGAACCGTGATAACCAATCACACTTCGTTGGGTTTTCCACGACTTGACCAATCAAAGCCGGTAGTACTACTAAGCTTTACGCAGGGGGCTGAGAATAATCCACAATTTTTCTTGGCATTTTCCCAAAAAGTAGAAAATTATAACCAAGTATACACGCCATTTCTTTATTTATGTCTTCCAAAAAGTTTTTAGTTCTGTACAGGACTAAATGACTGAGATGGGCATATTTTTTCCCACAAGACGCCAGCACTTAGAGGTTCCTGATGAATATTTAATATGCTAAACTAGTATTATGAAATAGCACATGTGAATTTTGCGAGTGTATTCCCTTCAAAATTAAGGGACTGTGGTTTTTATACATATCTTCATTCATTCCTTCATTCTCTCTTATTCTTTTAACAGAGAGCAGAAAATGCCTGCCCCCCCTGCTAGAGCTGGACCAGCACTGGACTGCTAAGGTCCTGGACCATGCGAAGGTGGACAGAATGTGGTGATATCCACCTCAGCCATCACTCACCTCTTGTGGCATGCCAGCGTTGGAGCAGTTCTGTGGGCACCCCCTGTTCCTGTGGATGCCAAGGAAGCTTTCGCGTGTCCAGCTACATCATCACTACATCACAGGGTCAGACAGGGGGTTAGTGTCAGCAGTTTTTATTTCTTGGCATCCAAACATCTATCCTGTAAGAGCTGCAATAGAAAGGCCATCAGCTGGAGACATAACATCATCTCGCAGCCAGACATTGGTCACCTCATCCAGTTCCTATGTCTGCTGACGAACAAGCTGGGGTGGGACATGCAGATTGTGTGTCTGATACGTCAGTGAGGCTTGGGAAACAGCAGCAGCAAGCTTCAAAAGCAGCTGGAGGAGCAGCATGCAGAAAATTGGCTTTAGAATCAAATTCAATTCCTCACTGATTATAGACGAGCTGCATGTGCTGTCTCCTCTGGGCTGATGTCACCAGTTCAGCTGGGGGACTTAGCAGCTATGTCTGCAGAGCCAAAACATCAATGACTGATGCAGGTATACGGCCAGGATGTCCTCAGCAGGCTGGATTAAGTGAAGGCCTCCATCACCTCACTCTTTGGACAGGTCATCAAGATGAGCTCAACATAGAAGACTGTGAGGAAGCAGGTGGATCAGGCCCGGTCTACAGCGACTTGAGTCACCAATGTTTAAGAGCATGTCATGTCTGTACTCACAGCAAGTGAGGGCTGATGTAGATGGCAGAGGGTCATGTGAGGTGCTACAAGGATGTTGGGGTGCCACCGCTACAAATCCTATACATGAAGAGCGACTGCTGTAGGAAGTGTCATCTATACATGATCCTTGGAGCATGACTGGGCAGGAAGATCCGGTTCGACATCCGGCACTTTATGAGGAGGTTTGCCACCGGATGCACAACCAATTTGGATGCTCATCATCTTCATGACCTAACTCATCCACTGCGTCTTTGTGTGGGATGAGAGTGACCTGCAGCAACTCAGGGCAGCCAAGTGGGTGGAACTGGAAGCAAGCCACATGCGTCCCACAGAAACAGATGTGACATGCCACATCACAAAGGCAGAGAGAGAGAGTCCATGGAAGAGAGATGCAAGTCATGCTCAAGGAGTTCATTGAGCAGAATTTTGTATTTTGTTTGGTGCATATTCCTAGACTGCATGCTATTATATAATTTCTGGTTCTAACACAAATGTTGTTCAATATCTTTGCAGATATTTTGCAGGGAGGAGAGGCCCGGCACAGTGGACCCAGGCCCTTTAATTGAGTCAGGCACAAGCATTGGAGCCTTATCAGCAGAACCTCCTCCAGATCTGGCAAGCACGCACGCTGAAGCTCATTGTCATGCCAATCATCTGTCGTCATCGCCTCATGTTGCGGCATGATGTGCATTATCCCTGGAAGCTCAAAACATCACAGTTCTTGCATGGCCTCCATAGTCACTACACATGTCATCCAGTGAGCGTGTTTGGGATGCTCTGGATCTGCGTGTTCCACTTCCTGCCAATATCCAGCAACGTCACGGAGTCAATGAAGAGGAGCGGCCCAAAATTCCACGGGCCACAATCAACATCCTGATCAACTCTGTACAAACGAGATGTGTCACACTGGATGAGGCAGATGGTGGTCACACCTGTGCAATAATCATACTGTGTAATCAGCATCTTGATATGCCACATCTGTCAGGTGGATGGATTATTTTGGCAAAGGAAAAGTGCTAACTATCACAGATTTAAACACATTTGTGAACAAAATCATTTGTGTGGTTAGAGAACACATTGAACTCATGGAAAATGGGAGTAAAAACAAAAGGTGTTGGGGTTTTTTTTTCCATTTTTGTTCACTGTATATTGTGCTCTTAATACTACATACTACCACACTACATAACACCTGGAATATTTTCCGATACTGCAAACATGAAAGAAAACAGAATAATTGTGTAGGCCACATATGGAATCCCCTCAAAACATTTCTTTAAATATCTTCAACTGAGAAGTTTCATACTGGCCAGGCAGTATTAACAATTAAATGTAAGCAGCAGAAAGGATCTTTATTTCATTGTATGTGGGAATGCCCACTGACACACTCTTTTTGGAAGAAAGTGTTGACTCTGGCCAGTCAAAGCATTGATAAAGAAGTGCCTCTCAATCCAAAACTATGTTTATTGAATATCTACCTGGATGACTTTGTGACCTCTAAAAATGAAACATCCTTACTCAATATTTGTTTTCTAGAAGCTAAAAGATGTACAGCCTGTTCATGGAAAAAATAAAAATCTTGTGCTACCTCACAATGGCTGACAGGAATGACTTTTTTACTTTGCTTTAGAAAAGATAAGCTTCACCACAAAGAACAAGTTAGACAAGTTTTGGAAAATCTGGAAAGTTTTTTATGATATTGAAGTAGATGACTTTTTTTTTTTTTGTCTTGCTTTTTGTTTCTTTTGCCCCCCCTTTTCTTTTAATCGCTATGATTGTTGTAGTACATACACAATGTTAAATGTAAAATATTCTGTTACTATGTGGATATTATGTAAGCGATAAGTGTGTGTATATGCAGAGAATATATAATTTCCTACTATTAGAACGCCGACTCTATGTTTGGGTGTATGTATGTACATATATGTGTATGTTGATATATACCCACTTATTTATCTTATTTATCATTATTATTATTATTATTATTAGTACTTTTGTTATTATTATCAATTACCTACATGTGTCTTCTTGTTCTGTTGTTCCTTGATTGTAAAATTAACAAAATGTGCCATAAATAAATGTTTAAAAAAAGAATTGTGTGCTGGAGAAAGACCACCATCATGAGCCCAGAGAGCCTGTCTCCTGCGGTTGAGGAAAGGCAGTGGCTCCATCTGCTGGTAACTCTCAGGCCACCTCTAGGTGCCACCAAACCAGCTCCCAGACCTCTCCTGCCTGCCTCCCTATCTCTGGTTCCTGTGGTTATTTCCAGACCTACAGGAGCTTCAGCGACAGATGTGCTTTACTCCACCCACAAGAGGAAAAGACAGGACTGGCAAGAGGAAGAGGAGGTATACAAGGAAGAGTGATACCATCAATGCCCCCCTAAGGCCTAAGTCCTGAACCCTCGCAGACTTAATGTCACCTGATAAGTGATTGAGTGCATAGGCTGCAAGGGCTCAAAATGGTATAAAGAGGAATGGGACAGTAAACACGATGAGGAGCTGGGTGAGGCAGGGTGTTGCCGAGCAGGAGGAGGTGAACCCAGGGGAGGACTGGGGCAAAAAAGTGGCTGGGGAATTTGTCCCTGGTCAGCCCACTCTCCACACAAAGCATTTGTCCACCTGCACAAATGAGTGTCTGTGATTTAAATGTTTATAGATCAATGATGCCAAGCTAGACACATGGGATACAATGACACTGTCTATAACCCAAATCATCTACGTGAGGGCAACAAAACACCACTCTACAGGCAGTTTCAATAGAAGTTGTATCTGAAAAGATATGACGGACTAATTTCATCTAGACAGTAGCTACAGCAGGTTGAGAAAAACAGGGACAAGACTTATCCTTTTAGTAGTTTTTGTTTCATTAAATCCAGAAAAAAAAAATCAGCAGCAAGCCATCATATTAATGTCTTATTGATACTTTTGTAACTGTAAGCTATCTCATTTGCAACTGATAAAGCAAGCTATCCAACCTATCGCCAACCTTACCATGTCACTCTGCCTGGGCTCTGAGATGCTGGATTTGACTCTGCTGTTTTACAGTTGCCCTCATCTCTGCTGTCCGTCTCTTCGGGCTCATGTTCACCCCTGTCGCCGCCAGTCCCGGAGCCGGTACAAGTAACAGCAGCACCACCACACGAAAAGTCAGTCATTTTGTGGCACTTTGCTGCACGTGCAAGGAGCGACTTCTTTTTCTTCTCTCTGAACTCTTCAGCTCATCCCTTGTTTCGCAGCATGTTTTTGTTACGAACCGATACACGGGCTGTGTGTTAGGTGCACGTTTCATCACGTTCTGATGTGGCGTTGGCGACGGGGCCGGTGGTTCACCTGCTCACCTGCTCACCTGCTCACCAGTCATAAGCGACCCGGGTTCGAGTCCGACCCGCGGCCCTTTGCTGCATATTAAGAGCCGGCTTTAAATACTGCAGGGGGCTGGTTGAGTTAATGAGCTCGTCTGAAGCAGGTGTGCAGGTGGTTTGGCGGGAGCAGGAGTCTGGAGGGCCACGCCCAGCAACAGACACACATACACAGACAAAGACAAACTGGGGACAAAGAGGACACATGAGGAACAGCAGGAACACAGGGGAGTGAAGAAGATGCACATAGTATTCTGTTATATATTATTACATACATTCTATTCAAATAATAACTGTATTAATAATAACATATTGTATTTAATCTATTCTGCTCCATTAAATTACATAATAATATAATTTGTACATTATATACAAGCTATTCTGTCCTGTTCTACTCTCTTCCAATATTCCTGTTGATTCATTGTTGACATATATTTATTTGATTACAATAAACACCCACTGATTGCACAGATTTTATTATTGCACTTTTTAAAAATGTATTTTGCAACGGATAACACGTCTGACCTCTAATCAGAAGATTAAAGGTTCCTGGCTGGCTTCAGGAAACTGACCTAGTCTGACCTAAGAGTCAGAGATGGAGGCAATCCCTGTTACACACTGAAGCTGCAATTTCATATAGTGATTTTTAGTACAATTTCTACATATAATTTATTGGGTGATACTGGTTATCAGGCCATTCTAGGTTTGACTCCTGGATGTCTCAGTCCTCCTTTTAAACACCTGATTTTTAACCTGGTCTTACTCAGTATGAACATGTTCAAAACGCCGGCCACACATTATGTATTCCTTATGTTCATCTACCGTAAACTTGTCGCTAAATGTGTACAATTTAGAACAGTATTTTGGTTGCTGTGACTTTTGGCAGTATATCAGAAACATTTAGGTTCAGCCTCTGGCTTGCTCCCATGCTTCCATGTTTTTTGAAAAGCGATACTTGTTTACCAGAGGCAGAGCTCAAACCTCCAAACAGCATCACTTCAGCAGCCACTCCTGGCTCCAAGTGCATAATCTGCAAACAACCACTCTGCTTTTTCAACTTTGAAAGTTTAAAAAGTGTGTGCTATCAGCCCATGTCTGCAAGATGAACACTTTTTTGTTCACCCACAATCAACATGGCAGTTCAAGGGGCTGCAGAGCCAGCATGCAGGCTCCTCTGGTAATACTGACATAATCAGTCACTACTGAATGGACACTTACAGCGATGATGTATTGATGTTACTAAATATTAAGAATTTGTTAAAGTAACACTGTCTTGACTGAAAACAGGATATGATTTGGTTTGCTAGTTGAATTGACTGTTTTCTCCAGTTAAAAAAAAAAAAAACTCAAGTCAGTCAAATCAAAAACATAAGTTAGTCTATTGCAATGCATTTATTAAATATTTTCTTTACAACAATCATACGTATATGTTTACTCTTCATTTTCATTTTCAGTTGGCTATGACATGAGGACCTCAAATGACAAACAAAGTATTAAGTTAGTAAACTGAAGACATGAATAACATTTGGATGGCAAAGGTAGGTACTTCCCACTGCAAATCAAATTAGTATTGAAGGGGTTTTACACACAAGTCAAAATGAAACAATTGTAAATGAATATTGGCCTACAATATATATCTTTTTTTAAATATACAATGTTTCAAATGTAATAAAATACACAGATCTATAGGTCTAATACCAACCTCTTCATAGGTGCAGAGAAAACACACATCTATCTCTAAGTGCTTGGAACAGGCTTCATGTGACAACAAATAAAGGCTGTTGATTCACTACAGAAATGTATTACCTGGCAATCTTCAGCATTCTTACTCAGACTTAACAAAAAGGAAGTCATAAAAATGTTCTGAGTTTGAGTTTATAAAGGCAGAGCAACCTGCACTTCCATGAATTGGTTGTGTTCAAAATGTTATTAGATGTTATTTATTGCCTACCAGTACTTGCATAGTAAAAATGAACAAAATTGTTGGCTCTGTGTGCAGGTCAACATACTCAGAATTCACAAAATGTCTGCGTTGTCTAATCCCCCAACACACAACACAGCCACTCTGTATCTCTCTTATGTATAAATAGGCACTATCTGTTATTATTGCATTAACTGCACCCCCCCCCCCATCCAGAGTTGAACTGTAGGCATCCAAAACAAAAGCCACTACTGATTACATGAAGCAGAGTGTCGTATGACTGATCCATTATTTTCAAACTTCTGAGTGAGCAGCTGTCTCTCCTTTCTATGTGACTGAAACATAATGTACCTGTGATTTGTGTGGAGTTGACCGACACATAATTTTTTACAAAGGATCATCAACTTTGGACAGAAGAGTTACAGATACACTTTGAATTGTAATTTCACAACAGAGGTGTGAATGTGAAGTTGAAGGCACACTGTATCTAAAACAAATTGACTATAAGATATTTACACAGCCAATGCAACTGATATTTACATAAAAATATTCTTAAGGCAAAACTTCTGCAGAGTCATTATGTAGCAGGTACGGCGCAATGCTTCGCTTCATTCAGAGTAGGGCTTTGGTGTATTACAATACTTCATTACTGGGTCATAACCTTTTTAGGTTCTGCATAATGGAGACTTCATTAACACCCCTGTCAAAATACACATCAAACCACAGTCACTTAATCAATCAATCCTCTACAACAAGAATTGTATATCCACTTCTGCAGTTCAAGTCACTCTTTGGCAGTTCTTTCTGAAATCCACCAGGTGTCTCCCTTCATCTACAGCAGTGTTAGTAGGAGGCGGCGGTGATGGAAGAGGAGCAGCCAGGCTCAATGTGCTTCAGGTGGCAGGAGTGGCAGAGAAGGTGGCCGTTCAGAGGGTAGCACCGGTGACCCTCCTCGTCGTTCAGTTCCAGCTTACAGTCCTAAAAAACACAGAGGATGAAAAGGATGAGAGGGACGCCTCCACTGAAAGAGCCTGAACACACAGAAAAGAGGATAATCGGTCTCACCTCTGCTCTGTATTGACCTCATTTCCAACCACTGAAAGATTGGACAGCAGTAATTGCCTCAGAATTGTACAAATACAGGCATTTACAAGAGGTTTATCTCTATACTTACGAAGAGATTTAAACTTCTCAACATTAGTACATCTCTAGATCAAAGATTCCTTTATCTGTCTTATGGCCTTCAGTTTCAAGAAACGTACAGATGCTCCTCTTTGAACCACTTGAAATATGAACAAAAACCCACTCAGAGGGCACAGCCTATCAATAGTTAAACTCTACTTTAACAGGGAGCCGCTCCTCACAGCCCACTGATTTTTATTTACATGAAGTGGAAGAACAGCAGCTGTCAATCAGTCTTTGGCAAAAAAAAAAAAAAAGACGAGGCACTTCAGTAAAAAGATGAGATAGTGATGATGAGGTGTCGCATACCTGCTCTCCTCAGCAGTACGTAATTATCTCCAAGACTGTAATTAAGATTGGGGATCTACTCATTATCATTTCTCTTAATGAGCCATTTAGAGGGTCCCTAGCGCAGTGCCAGTAAGCATGCATGTTTCTACCCACCTCACAGTGATAACATTCCACGTGATAGTCTTTGTCCATGGATACAACTCGAATGGTTTCATCAGACCCCTGGAAAGAAATTCAGACAGACAAACGCAACTGAAGTCAGTCTCGCCAGGAGCCACTCCACTGTCTGATTCTGTTCAACTTCTCAGTGTGACAAAAGCTTCAAAACATCACACAGCACACTTGTGTAAGCCAAGAGCTGAGTGTTCTGTACTTTAAAATATTCTTCTGCATTACAGTCATCCCTTTAAGCGTGGAGTCATTCTGTTGCTGCATTATCAAATAAAGTTTCATTACATTTTTTGAATTTATTGTTGAAAAAAAAAGGAAAGAAAAAGAAACTCAGAACCTTTGTGACAAGAAAAGGACTTATAAATCCTACTGGCTTACTGTAGACACAAAAAATATCACCAGTGGGAGTCAACGCTTGTAGCAAATCATTTACGAAGATCTTGTATCTTAATCTGAACAGAGTGTGCTCTTTGTCCTCCTGATTTTCCATGTCCACACGGAGATAGCAGTCGTTTTTTTTCAGTTATCTTTCTTTGGTTACAATATCACAATATCAGCCTGAGAGGGACCTCCCCGGAACATCTGCACAACGGTATAGACTAAGCCCCTTAGCCCTACAAACACACACGCACGCACGCACACGCGCGCGCGCGCGCACGCACACACACACACACACACACACACACACACACACACACACACACACACACACACACACACAGAGTACCTCTCCTCTACATACCGGCTTCGCTGCTTACCAAAAGGGGAGGGCAAGGGACATTCCAGCAAAGTCGACTCTAATTTTGGACATTTCTTTGCTTTTGCCAGCATGTCCTGTGTGTGTGTAGGAATCATATGTCTCCCTAGAATTGCCCTGTTCTTCCTTTACACCACATCAAATCACAGCACAGAGATATTAGGCCTAACACTGTCCTGACCTGTCGTCTAGTGGGAAATATGGTTCTATTGAACTATCTGCTTTTTCAACAACTAAACCCTGAGTTAGGGTCATAAGTGAATAAAAATGAGGGGATAAAGATTTATAATCTGCTGAGTTCCTGCTAGCCGAAGGTCCACAGGTAAAGGTGAACAGCCTCTAGATGATTCACACCATGAAATTCATGTTGCGCTCCCTCTCAGTGAAACCTCTTTGACAGGGCTTGGGGCTAAAACACTACCACTGACACTGTACACACCATCTCTGTCAGCCTTTGCTCAAATCTGGCTGTTACCCAACTTACCCAAGAGGACCGATCTTCTACCACTAAGGGTATTTTAAGTTTATGCTTAATATCTTAAGTTATCAGGGTCAACTGTGGAATGTAAACTTGTAAACTGAGAAGCATGGCGTTTGTGGCTGGGTAACAGGTTGGTTCACTGACCATGAACCACAACATCCCTGGTTTGGCCCTTTGCTGGACGCCATTCTCCATCTCTCTCTCCTGATTTAATGTCACCTCTCTTCTGTCAGATCACTAAGAAAGGCATGACACATTCTGCTGCTGTAACATGACACAATAACCTTCCCTCCCAGGAGCATACTCACACAAAGTACACAATGGGTATGCGATATGTGGATAATAGTAGTGCTGTAATACTTATCAGAACATTATCTTAACATCAGTGTGCTGCAATAACCACTTAAGCTCTCCAAATCATATGATAAAAACGTAATCCAGACACAAAGCCATAATCATACACATTTCTAAAGATATATATCTTTTTTAAGAATTAAGATCTTAAGCTTTGGTAAATTATACTCATAACTGATTAAGACATGTGATCAACTACTTATCAGAATAATTTAAATAATTCCATTATAACCTAGTCATAAACACAGGCTGATGTTATCTTACCTCTGAGGGCAGGATGGGCTGGTTACAGGCTGCACATTTAGGGGCCAGGACCCTGGGAGAGTGAGATGGAGAAAGAGACAATTTTTTAAAATAAATTTGTTTAATCTGCATATAAATAATTGATTCATCATTAATGTACTGAATTCAAATTCAATCTAACCAAAGACTATAAAGGTTAGAGTTCATAGCTGATGTCCCTCTCTCAACCTTTAAACCCATTTGCCCTCCTCCTCTTTCTCTCCTGACTAACTCGATTCAAGATCCTGATTCGACTCAGGAGATGCCAGGTTTGCAGATGTGCTGGCTTTCCATCACACACGTGATTCCCCAAATCCAAAAAGGAGTAGAAAAACAAAAAGCAAAATGAATTCATTATTTCCACACACATGGCTGGCACCTGGATGTCTGAGGAAATAACAAAGGGCCTCTCAGTGTGGTTGGGCATGACTGTGGCTAAAAGTCAAACACATACTGTATACACAATAAGGTTTGTCTGATTTAATCAACGTAGAGAACATGTGGGAGCTGCCAGACGGCGATCAGCCATGTGCTCGGGTGTGCGGTACATGCTGTCCCAGCAGAGAGAAGAACGGCTGCAACTGTAGAACCGCTGAGGCACTACAGGTGCTACTGTTGATGATTCGCAGTTAAGCACAGTCTCTAAAAGTGTGTAACAGGCGCAACATCGATTTTCCTCACACACACAAAACCTTGATTTTTCATTCAGACATTAGAGGCTCTGTATTTTTCCTTTCAGAGCATGTTACTGTTGAGTTTAGACGAAAGGAGCTGTGGCCGCACGCCACTCTTCACACCTCTAACTGGACAGTGATCCTTTCTCCCTCCCCCTGACTCTGCTTTGATCCCTGACTACACTTCTCATGTGTCTGCCACACGTGTCAGAGAAAACCTCTGTCAGCCGGCGCAGACCTTCTCAACCTGATCCTGCAATAGCAAGGGAAAGCTGACGGGCTGTGCTGTGATTTAACTTGGAATATGAAACTAAAGACTTTTTTTCCCAGTGTCATGCTAAACTAATTTAACACAGATAAATTCAGGTCATGCGCTCATGTTACTTTGAACTACTGGATAACAAGTGGCACTCACTTGTGGTAGTCTTTGACACAGTAGATCTTATTTTCAGTGTCCACAGTGAAGGGCACTCCATCAAGGCTCTCATTACAGACGACACAGCGGAAACAGCCAGGGTGGTAGGACTTCCCGAGGGCCTGCAGGATCTACAGAGAAATAAACGAGGGAAGAATATCAGGAAATCCATCCTCTTGTTTCATTCTGCTATTTCACATTTCCTCACTATTTGAATTAAAATAGTCTTTGCCTTTAGATTAGATTAATTTTTAATGATTCCTGTGGGGATATTGAGTCATCACAGCAAACAAGAAAAGGACAAACTTAAGAATAAGAGAGAGCAACCAAGAGCAACAAGTCATCACACCTACCAAATAAAACTGAAAGAAAACCACAGGAATTAAGTAAAAAGAAAAATCTGTATTCTTTGACAGATTTAAGATAGAGGCAAACAGTATGTTGTATGTGACATAAAGGAACATCTACATAACATAAAAACGCTCTCAGTGATCATGCCCAGCAGATTTCTGGTGTGAGATACGGCATGCTAAATTTGCAGATGTGAGGATAAGGCAGCACAGTAAAAGCTGAGGACTCTCCTTCATCCCTGTCTGCTGGATGGAGGTCCTTTAAATGCTGTGACACTTCCTGACTTCATCAAATGCTTTCTGTGTGTCTGTTTTTGTTTTTACCCATGAGACTGTGTGTGTGTGTGTCTGTGTGTGTGCACGTGTGCGTGTGAATGTATGAATATAAGAGAGCAAGAGATGTACATACAGAGCCAACACTTCCTCCTGAGTCTTTATCCAGATGTGCCCACAGAAAGCTCTTTTGGTGAAGTAACACTAAGTTTCTGCTGAGATTACCTGGCTCTAACCCACACACTTGAACACACACACACACACACACACACACACACACACACACACACACACACACACACACACACACACACACACAAAAGCACACACAACTGGAGAGAAGTAACAGACACTCACCATGTCCATAATCAGATGTCCACATGCGTTGCACTTGTCCGCAGACTGCTGGAAACCGGAGTACTTTAACAGACAGAGACAAAACGGTGGTGATGTCATTGGAATTTGGTTTTTCAATGGATGACTGAAATCTCTGACTCTGTTTCAAACTGAGCACTGAACAACTCCACTGTGTCTCATAGACATAATCCCAAGTAGCCTATTTGGTTTAGCGTGTAAAATACCTCCTTTAAACAACATAAAATCACCACTTTCCCTCTTTGAGAACAGCATCTCTGTAGATTGTAATTAAAAATAGTAACAACAAACAGACTGTGCGTGGAACTTGTTACAAAAGACAGTGAACAAGGCCTTTAGGATTGACTATGGTATGGTTCTTAAAATTGGCATTTAAATGATACAGTATTTGAATCAGTCAACTCAGCTTCATTATCCGTTATTATGTTTGAGCGGTGTTGGTTTGCAATGGCCACACTAACAGACCAGGCAGGAGAGCAGATGTAATTAACAGCACATAGAGGGAGCAGAGCTGGAGCAAATTAAATTCAGTATAAATTTTGATTTTAATTGAGCAACAGAAAGCTTTCGGTGGAACAGCGATTAGATATGGTTTTATACGGAGAGGGCTCTTGAAGTAAACACAAACAGAGCTACTGAAAGTGTAAATAAGAGGATGAGTTGGGGAAGTACTTGCAGCAAAACAAAGTGTTGTAATAGGATTAAAACACAGTGTTCAGACTGGCTGCAAAATGTGCGCTTTAAATTGAAATTGAAATTGAGAATTAAAATGAAATTGCAACACATTATACCAGGGAGTTTCAACTGTGCTTCATGTACATCCAAAGAAAGTACGTAGAGTCATACTGCACTAGTGTGAATGGCCCGCCTGCCCTCCACCCTATAAACCATAGCAAAGCAGCTTCTCCAGTTACTGACCTCCTTCCAGTCCCACCCAAGGGAGGGAACTGATATCAATCAGCTGCATTAGATGCTAGAAACTGGGCCACAAGGTGAAAGTCTAAATTGTATTTAAGTTGGATGCATTTAAGTAAGTAAGAGACCTTATTGAACCTGATAATGGTGATTTAAAGCAACAATTCCTAGTTAATCACAATTACAGAGAGATCTGTAAAACTTCCTACAACAGAGATATGGATTGGGTGAAGTCACAGCAAAAGTTAGAGGTATACTAAATATTGATTGTGTATTGACCAACTCACCAGAAAGTCTTCTTCACAGAAAACCTTCCCTCCGACGTAGTAGAAAGCCTTCCCTCTCAGCCTTCGACCTGCAGAAACAGACAGAAAAGTCTTATTCTTGAACAATACAAAGCAGGATCTGCACCTGGAACTCTCAAAAACTGCCTGTCAGAAAGAAAAGAAATGTTTTTGTCATTATTGAGATATGATAAGTAGATTAGAACAAGTCAATAATGTGACGTTGAAACGCCTTCATGAAAAATCTTGCAAAATCATGAACCCGGTCTCAGAAAATAGTTACAGCACTAATGCATAAAGACCATGGTGATTAATTACAGCCATTCGAAGGTAATGGACCCTCTTACAATATTCATTATATCCTGCTGAATCCCAAGGAGATAAATCAAATAAACTGATCTATGGTGAGCTAGTGTCTTAATATAATATTACTGGGACACAGAGCAGGCTTCAGTAGTACATGGAACACATCTGGATCAAACACGTGGGGAAAATGCTGATTAAATCCAATTACTAGACAGGTGCAATAGATTAAACACTCTGCTCTATTGGATTTCATGGCAACCACAGGCCAAGACCTACAACTACCCGCTATTCTTCCTCTTTGTTCCTTTCTGGTGTCTTTCCACATGCTGGATGTGCTTCCTGTCTGTCTGTGTGTTTTAATCGTTCTATGGTCTGGATCTGACTTCTTATAGGTAGTTACACACACACACACACACACACACACACACACACACACACACACACACACACACACACACACACACACACACACACACACACACACACACACACACACACACACACACACACACACACACACACACAGTAAAAGCTCCCTACTCACTTCACATATAGCTATTCTTGCCCAGGTCCCACAGGAAGAGGGAGCATTCCTCACATTTTCCGAGTGGGGAGGTGAGAGAGGGGAAAGCAGGGAGGAGGCGGTGGGGGTGGGGGGGGGATTAACCTTGGTGAACAGGAGCCCTCTTTATCTCCCATCTCACGCTCTGTTTACCTGATTGCTTGTATCCAAATAGACACATGCAAAAAAGTAGCCACTAAGAAACACAGCTCATGTTATTTTATTCTTAAGACAGCAGAGAGCTCTCACTATTAAGCCATAAAGGGCAATGTTGCAAGTTGTTGAGCAGCATTGAACCACTGGATTTTTTTTTGGTAGGGATTTTTGTCTCCATGTGATAAACTACTTAGATTTGTTGGGTATTTAATTTGCTGGATTTAACAAAAACAAACATACAGAGTGAAGAAAATGACTATACTCGTGTAATAAGGAGAACAAAGAGCTCAGTCAAACAGATTGACTTGTCTTCTCTGTTCTAACACCCCTACTGCTGTCTTTAAATCACTAGACAATAAATTGATGACCATATTTGACTGTCTGGAGGTGTAAAATAAAGAAATAAACTCCTTTTCTCTGAATTATATGGAGATAACAACAAAGAAAAAAACAAAAAAAGAAACCCCATGATTCATCCTTTTAAATAAATGTCACATGAAAGTCTCTGAACCAGTTATTCACAATTACATTATCTCACATTAATAGAATAATAATGGTCACATAGCAACCAAGGCTTGCAAATACCTCAGGAGGAGACAAGTTATTTTGATCAGGCTGAGGTGTTGAACTGGCCTTGGGTAATTACAGGCAGTCAGTGTTGGAACTGTGTCCCTTAAGGAAAAAGGGAAGGAATGAAGGGGATGAAAGTGAGATATGGGCCATTCCTCTTCTTTCCATTCGTGTCTTTTTTTCCCAGTGAGTCACAGAGGGAAAGCTCTGAGCTTTGCAGAAAGATAAGAGCTTAATTAAAGTCAGGAGTCAGGACTAACTGTTTGAAAAGCACCAGAACAATGTGTGACTATTGCACTTTCATAAAAATGTAAAATACCTGAGGGACAGACCAAAACACACAGCCATTTTCTAATTAAAACATTCTATGGATTCCCCTGTGTAATCCCATTCAGAAAATAAGCAATTCACAATGACCCTGCCATGACTTCCTAATCGAGCCTTGACCCTGTTCTTTCCTGCGTGTAAATTAGTCAAGTGAGACATCTCAGCAAAAGAGCTTTTATACCAATTTCCTATTTGTACACTGTATACTCTGACATTTAATCTCAAGACAATTAATGCCCTGCTAAAGATATGTATGTACGTTTAATTGACAAAGTGAAAAACCTCTGTGTATATAGAGGAATTCTTTCTGGTAGTCTGAATTCTCTTTGACTGTGAACAGCACCTGGGACGTCTGGTCAAGGCCCTGACATTCTACCCACCAGATGTTAACATACCAGTGGATTCAGAACCAATCAGATCCTTGTTTGTATTCTCCAAAGACTGCAGACTGGCTGGGATAAGAGGCTGATATTATGAAAGCAGAAACTGAGATGGGGACTGTATACCAAACCTCTTGCTTGTATTGCTGCTGTATGAAAAAAATACCTCAAACACTTAATGTAATTACCATACAGCTGTAAAGCCATTTGCACCTGCAATTCATTTTACATATAAATATACTGGAAGCAAATTTGAGAGAATCTTTCTTTTTCCTGCTATGTCCCTCATTTCAGAGATTTGTTGACTACTGAGTAACCCAATCCCCACATCTCCAACTTGAATTGGGTTGTACCGTTAACTGTTTGTAAACAGTCAATGATTAGCCGGGAAGGAAGCCCCCCTACAGCGAAGTGCTGAATCCCAGACACGCCGCCTGAACTCCCCTAGCCAAGAGGAATGTATCCTGCCTCTCAGTCACCTTGGGGGAACTGGTTGAGTCAAGGCATGGAAGGAAGTTCACAGTCATAAAGACTTGTTATGAAACTCATCCAAGCGTTTTGGAGGAAGATAAAAAGGGATGCTTAATGTTAAAGCACTGAATATTTGACTGCATCATGTTGTTTACTGTGTGGGTACAAGCATGAGTGCATGTGAACCTGTATGTGTCAGTGTGCCCCTGCACGCTGTGGGTTGTGTGCTACCACTGAATGGTCTCGCTATCCCATACTGTACTCCCGTCTTATTGCGCCCAGCTGACATAACAGCACCCAGTGTGCTCCTGGTGCCCGACCTACAGAGGGGCCCCTATGCCTGCATTCCTCCCCAGCTGAGATGCTTTTCCCTGGGGCCACTCACAGCAAACACAACCCTTATGCCCTCACATGGAGCAAGGTATGAGTGTGCAGCCCCTCCATCTTCTCCCCCTGTTTAGACATCAGTTTTAATCTGAGCCACAATGTGTCTCCTCTTTCCCATCTCCTCGTACTCACACACACACACACACACACACACACACACACACACACACACACACACACACACACACACACACAGGAAGAAGAGTAAAACAAAACACAGAGATGTTAATCATACATTTGAGGGAAAACCCAGTAAGGTCAAAGGTGCTGCAGAACGAAGGGTCTGAGTAGAGGTCACCACAGTGCCGCAAATTCTCCACATACCCACCATAACTGGGACAGATTTTAATTAGTAAGAGTGGAGAGCCAGGTCATGCTTCAGCTATAGAAATGTACTGCTTTCCAGAAAGGAAGCTACAGGTCAGTCATACATTGGACAGTGCAGACAGGGTGATGAACCTCTGGTGTGATGTCTGATTGGACCTAATTGGTCAGGTAAACTGTCTAAACTGACAAAATGAGACCAAAAACCTGGCCAGTGCAGCAATAATTTCCACCAGACAGTTCACTTTGGAGAAGTTAAAATTTTATGTAACGTCACCTGTATTATATTTTGTGTTAGAACAACATCTCTTAGCTGTTCCACCACATGTGTAGTTTGTTTTAATGTACTCATTCTTTCTTAAAAGTTTAAATAGTTTCTGCCTCAGGGAATTACAATACACACAGCAAACAAGTTGTTGCATGCTTTTGTCATTAATGGTGTATTAATGGCAAATGAATACATACTGAAGTCCCACCTCACCTAAGCATGATCTAGTTTTAAAAGTCAACATTTTTCCGTTTCAAGCTCTGCACAGGATTTGGAGACACTATACACATATCAACTGACTAATGGATAACTCAGGTCTGCAAAAAGTCTTGCTCTGTGTCTTTGTGTGGGCTGGAGGAGTGACTGGCACACCCAGAAACCAAACACCAGCAGTACAGAAGTGTAATCCCTAAATAATTGTGTTTTTGTTCGGGGGCAATGAATGACTGAAAAAGAAGGTACCACTTTCATTTAAGAGGACAGGGTCTTTGGCAGCCCATTAGTCAGGAGCTGACATGAGCTTTGCATGTCAACCGACCGATGAAAAAAGGTGAAAGTGTTTGAATGGACTTAGTGAAGTGTGTATGTGCATGTACTTACTACAGGCACTGCAGGTGAAGCAGCTGTCATGGTAGAGGCTACCCATAGCCTGGCAGGCCTGGTTGGCTCCATACACTGCCTTGTTACATTTGACACAGACTCCTGCAACACAAGACAGGATATCACTGAGACAGAGAAGCCACACATTTAAGTAATCTGTCATTCATTTAGAGTGCATCTATACATTTCATGGACTGACTGCCCGTCAGCACACGAAATGATGTTGTAACACACTATATGAACACATACTGAATCATAGAATAATTATAAGACACAAAGTCTGATACAAAGTTAGATTATTGTAGCAGGATAAAGGAGAATAAAGAGTTGTGGAGGCTCTGATCCAGATTCAACCAGACAAAATCAATGTAGATGGAGAAAAAACATCACAGAAGTCAGGAAACTGAGTAGTGGGATATATCATCGAAGGGGGAAATATATCCCCATTTGCTTATTTGACTTGGCTGAGACACTGAGAAGTCTGTTAATAAAGACTGATAAAAATCATAGTGTTTCTAACCTAACAACACACACAATCCGTGTGGCTTCATATTGAGACATTGGGAGTTTACTTAATATTAATCCATTCACTCATCCAAGCCAAATAGATTTGTAACAGATGCGGAGAGAAAATTAATATTGAGAAAAAAGAAATAGAAATAAAAAGCAGAAAACAATTGAAAGTAAGTGTTCACTTTTCTCATGTGTTGGGTGAAGAAAACCACTTCCTACCTTGAAATGAATTACATAATCCCTCCTTTGACTTTGGACAGCTCATGAACAACACGGGGTTTCCATGTGATCAATACATAACTTTTTTTCTTTTTTTTTATTCTGGAGCTACTTAAGATGAACACTACTGTCCTGACACTTCATGTCTTTCATCACATCTTTCATCACTCCTTGTTCCTGTCAATCTCCATCTCCCTGTGAGCATGAACTGTATGACATGGCGTGATATGATAATTGACATACAGACTGTGACAAGTGACAACCGCCATCACTGCTGACCCTAATGGGTAGTCAGCTAGCTGCTAAATCAATCAGATACGGTATGATATTACCATCCAATCAGGAAGTATTAAGGTAAATTTGCAGCAACTGAAGGGTTGACAGCATTACTGGAGGTTGAAAAAATGAGACCATGAGTTTCTATTATGTGTGTGCATATGCATGAGATTATTTGTGTGTGTGTATGTTTTTATAGAAAAACTCCCTGGAGACAGAGAAGTGGAGCTCAGCACAAGAGCCCGGCCCGGCCCAGCCCAGCCCGGCCCAGCCCAGCCCAGCCCTGGTCTTCCTTGAGCACTGACAAAGAAACTTCTGTTTCCACTTTATCCAACACACATCACGCGGCTGCCTCTTCCAAAAACACACACTGTTA
This sequence comes from Seriola aureovittata, assembly GCF_021018895.1. Taxonomy (NCBI): domain Eukaryota; kingdom Metazoa; phylum Chordata; class Actinopteri; order Carangiformes; family Carangidae; genus Seriola; species Seriola aureovittata. The sequence goes on along the minus strand of NC_079370.1, from coordinate 16,822,545 downwards.
CATTTTTATAACCTTCTTCAAATGTTTCTCCTCAAAGATGGTCAGTAATACAATATACAATTGGGCTATATATATTTCAGCTAAAGCTCTCCTAACACCACAACAGAGGACACATCATCAGGGGCGCCAATGGCTGGAAAGAAGATTTAGAGATAATAGAGGGATATTATTAGAGAGCAAAAGAATGTAGCTCTTATGTAAGCTATTTTGTTTACATGAAAACACAATAAAGTTGTAATGCCCTCGAATTACTAAAATGAATGTGTGAAAGGTCTTTTTAAATCACGTTATTTCCAAGCTTTTTTTCTGTAAATGTTTCCTGTAAACAGTTCTTGTCTGAGAACAAACAACTTAAGAGGAATGAGATTCTCAGGAAAACAGTATACATACAGTAGAGTACACAGTACTTTTTCAGGATCTGACACTGGGCCAGCAACATTTTTCCTTTAAATTTTTATAGCTTTGATTTGTAAGCCCCATGAGAACAAAAATGCAGTAAAAGTCAATTTTCTCTTCTGAGGCAAAAATTCCTTGTTTTTGCGCTAACCTCCTCGCCTGTTGGGCCACTACAAATTTGCTTTTGGCCAGAGTCCCATATTCCAAAACAATGTGATTATTCCGGGGCCTGGCTGCAAGTGGGGGGAGGGGAAGCAAAACATTGAGCCAAAACTTCACCCCTCCTATCACCCCCCCACCCCCCACCCCTCACCTTTCCCAGCTGTCAAAACTCCCAGTCGATGGCCAAAATGCCACTGAATGAAAACTAAACCCTTGACACACATTATAGCAGCTACTGACTGTTTTCAGTCTTTCAGTTAACCCCAAGACTTCAGATTCATTACACATCCACCAAATGATAAAACATTGACTATAAACATAGGAAACATATGTACATCACTAAAAGTTACTAAAAGTTAGACTAAATTCCATCTATAACGCATCCACCCATGATCTGTAGAAAAACTGTGCATATTACACTCCCATTCAGTGAAATGTGTTTATGCTGTGTCACCTATGGCATCATTTTCTAACTTATACCACAATAGCACATAGTCAGACACCGCACCCTAAAGTGACATAGCATATTAAAATCATACAAATACTGCAGGCCATATATTCATACACACACTGCCACAAAGACATGCATTTGATTATATCACATTCACACACATAAAAGTTATCCTCCAAAAGCCCGCCAAAGGAGAAGCCAAGAATCCCTGGGAAGAGTTAAGACGAAGCTTTCCACTCCGCAGCCAGATGGGATAAATTAATCCTCCATCTTAACGCAAAACTAAATGCTCCACTGAATGTGTGTGTGTGTGTGTGTGTGTGTCTGTGTGTGTGTGTGAAAGTCAGAGGATGGGGGTGGGGGGGTAAAACACTGGGATGTCCCACCACTTCTTCCCTCTTGGATGAACTTGTCTATAAATCTCACATCCTCTCAGGCTCTTGTGGCCAAGGACAAAGAAACATCGACAAACTTGTCCCTAAATCTCTCTGTTTGTCTACTCATCCATTCAGCTACACCGCAGGCACCTCTAAACTTGTCTGGGACTCCCCTCCCCTTTTCATCTTAAGCCCTCATTTCTAAAATTCTTTGCTCTCTTCCTTCAGACATTCCTCAGTGTTCCCCTGGTGCAGCTGTTTGGCACGGGACTCATTTTCCCAGAACCTCCAGCTGCAGTTATGCCAATCAGCATTGGATGTACAGTTGGGAACTCTGATGGATCCAAGCCCTGTGTGTAAACACAACTCGCTGGATAAGTTAAATACTGCCATGGCAACGGTAGAGACTTTTAAAAGAACATTACATTTAGCCCTGATGCAAAGAAACATTAACTTCCAGTAACCTAACCTTAGTCAAAAATGTACAAATGTAACAACACACTGAAAGTGCTCAAAAGTTTGAAAAGTGTCTTTTTCATATTTTTCTACGCAGAATTATGGAGACACTAAAGTTCTGTGAACAAAGCTTGCCTACACAAGTTTTTTTCTGGCATAAAAGCATGACTCAGAGGATGAGCCATGTTCTGGTGGAAAACTCCTCACAGGAACCGTGCGTGGGTTATGTGCAAACGTGTGTGTGTGTGTGAGAAAAGACATGCACAGTGTTACTTTAAAACCTACACTTCTGCTGATTGCGCACTGTACTCTCCCACAGCTCTGTAATATTCACATCACTGTGCTATTCATGAGCCTTGTCGTGACAGTGACGTACACCAGAACATCTTCCCTTATATACCAATATAAGCACACAGGGGGGCTGAGGAAGGCTGAGAATTACAATCGTGACATTCCAGCAGGAAATTCCTCCTGCGAGGAGGCGAGGGTGGGCTGTGTGTATAAATGTGTGTGTGTAATGGGGGTGCTTTGTGGCTTCAAACAAGACATCACCAACCTTGCGTTCTCTCCCCTCCCACTATCTTTCATTCGTGAAGTGGGACATCCCGTTTTCATGAATGGCCTTGGCTCCAAACACCTGGCCGACACGTGAGCACCAGCCTTCTCTCCAACAAAAACACACTCCCGGCAGGATACAGTATATCTTCCCTATTTAGTGCATCTGCATCTGATGCCACAACAAAGCATGTACATTTTTCCATGTTGCATTAATTTCCTGATAGAGCCTCTATAGTGAACACGGAGCAGCTGAAGTACAACAGGCACTAACAAGAGTGATAGTACTCTGCTGATGCTGGGCAGCATTGGTTACCCTTCCCTAATGTGCCCTCAAATCCAGAACTCACAGTCACAGTTGATGTTACTAATTACCATTTTCATTGTGGCATGTGTTCATCACATGCACAAGCATGCATGGCATGCTCACAAAAAGAGTAATGGGAAATGTGCAAGCACAGGTCTGCAGTAATTACGTCATATGGGAAACAGTGAATGCGACTGTCAGTCACTTGACAGTGGAAGGGATATTAAAACAATCACGGACTAAATGGAGCACCGACCCTGACAGAAGTGATCAAGATCTAGCTAATGACTTAAGTCATCAATGTTGACTCAATAGTAACCCATTACATCTGTTACTTCTGTGAGGAGATAAAAGGGCAACATTCCTCTTTCTGTCCTCAGCCCCACCTTTTACTGCTCTAGGGTTTGTAGCAACTGCCAGAGGGGCAGACAATGAATCATTTAAAAGACGACATGAAACAAATTAGAAAATTATTCTGTCTGCATTCCACAGAAGAAAAGAGAGAGACCTCCTACAGCTTCTGCCTAATAAATTCAGCTATTTTATCTCCAAAGACCATTGAGAATGCCATCAAACAAAGACATAAGACAACTGGAATGCCCTCCTGATTAAGTCATACATAAATATTGTGTGTCCGTCTCTGTGTAAGGGAAAGATAGAAAAAAGATGACAGAGTGACAGTGTGCATATGTAAATATGAAATCAAAAATAAGTGGATTTATGTTCTGATCTGTGGGTGGGTGGTTCTGTCATTCAATGGGCCTTACAGCTGTGGTCTAACAGACAGACAGAAGCCCCCTTGTTGGTAGTCTGAAAAGTCTTACCAAAGTAGTCTGCCTTTGGTTGGGCATCCATCTCTTTTTCCAGGCGTTTAGTGAGAGCTTCTAATTTTATTTCAGCAGCAGAAGGCCCCTGTTCAGGGGGTTGTGTGAGGAGAGGCTGGCAGGTTAGCTGGACAGGCTTGGGGGAACATGGGACTTCAGCTTCAACTCTGGCAACCTGTCCATAGCTAGGTATTTGGCTCTGAACTTGGCCCTGGCTGCTGCTTTTGGAGACATTGCCATGGCTCAAGGTAGCGGATATCACCTGGACTTTGGGTTGAGGTGTCTCAGAAGGTGCAGGCACGATAGGGGAAGCTGGCACAGGACCATTATGGCTAGTAGAGGGTCTTGAAGTTGGAGAAGGTGGTACATAATGGGCTGCAGGCTGTATGGAGGGCTGCTGCACATGGAAATCAGCTCCTCCTGTGAAGGCACTCAGAGGCAGGGCTGGGAGTAGGTCTGGTTTTGCTGATCCAGAAGGCTCTCCAGCCCATCCTATGGCTGGCCCAGCAGAGGAGGGTGGACTCCGGTTTACAGAAGGGGTGACGACCTGACTCTGCTGGGATGGAAGACTGTTGACGGTGGGGGGTGCAGGAAGGCGCTGCGGCTGCTGCTGAGATGCACTGTTGCCCCCAGACCCAGGCAAAGATGGGGAAAGCTGGCTCTCTCTGGATGGGGCCCAGGCAGCCGGCTGGCTGACCGGGTGACGAGCATGTGTGGGCGCGCTATGAGACGCGTTTCCTGGGCTGGGGGGAGTAGGGGTGTTGTGCTGGTATGAATGTGGCTCTAAACGCTCCTTATTATCGTAACTGTTTCCGTAGCCATATGCCCTGCCGGCTGCAAGTTCAGACTGGATGCCTGTGTGTTGTTTCTGGCCGTCAAACTGTGCGTACGGACTCCCGGTCGTGGTGCCCGGCACAGGACCAGAGAGGATCGGGGGCTTCGCTGCCGCTTCACCCGGCTGTCTGTAACTATTGATGGGCGGTCTGTCTTTAGTGTAATATGTGCTGTTGTGACCCCCATTCATTCTAATGGCCTGGTTGTTTTTTGCTATCTCCTCTTGCTGTTTCTGCATGTGTATTTTAGTCATTTTGGAAGCAAAAACTCTTCGTGTCTCTTCAAAGTCTGGGTTATTTCCTGCGTCCCTTCTCATTCGAAATAAACCATCTCTGGATGCTTCATACATGTTGAGGTCCTCGATAAACTTACTCGCCTCCAGTCCTAAATCCTCGTATTTATCCATTTTGAAGATACTTTGTGTGTCCGCTTCAATAACGTTAAGTTCCAACCAATTATATTTAAAAGCTAAATATTAGCTAGCAGTCTGTTAAAAGTGATAACTTCCAGAGTGAATTATTAGCTTACAGTCCAGCAGCTCGCAGTCCTGACAGGAGACAAGCGTCCAGATCCAGAGTGAAACTTTTCTTTGTTATTTCCAACTTTCCCGTCCCTTAAATCGTCCGTGGTGAATAAATAAAAGTTTAAAACTCCGCGTCCTCTTCGGAGAGAAGTGTCCGACCGTCCAGCTCAGCTCTGGCCCGAACAAGCCTCCGTCTGTCTGGTTTTAACTGTGAGCAGATCCCAGATCCGATAGCCTGGACGACCCCACCACAAGCTGCCCCCTCCTCCCGCTTTACAGTCCCAGCGGGGAACCTTCATTCAAAACCTTATACTCCGCACCTCTGTCAAGACAAAACTACTTCAGAGTAGTTAAAATAGCTCATATGTGGTTAACATCGCGACGGTTATCTGATAAAAGTAATTTACTGTTGACGACCAGACCGTGGGATAACCGTTGGAGCACGGACCCGTACGTGGCCACCGGTCGACTCGACGGTTGGGACTGAAAACATGGAACAGTTTGTTTTTAAAGGCGCAGCGCTCAAATTAAGCTACAAGTAAAAGTAGAGGTGATCACACGTTATAAATAACTAGCTGTATGTCTAGTTTAAACTAGCGGAACCTGGGGGCGGAATTTTGTCTATTCTTTCTGTTCCACGACAGCTAAAACCGGACCTTTACATCCTGTGTCATCTTTAATAAAAAATATCGAGAACAAGTTGACTCAGTCGCTTCTCTTTGAATCAGCAAATAAAACTTTAGCGTTTTACTTTTGCTCCATAAAATTAAACGACAGAACTAAGGAGATTTTTCTTTGGCTAGTGGAGGAATGTAACTAAATTTACTTAAGTAATCTGGCTCTTTACTCCATGAATGTCACAGACAGTTGGTTATTAAGATTTTACATAGACTACCAAACATTTGATATGCTTATAAAATATTAAACTAACCAACAACATATAGGCTACAGCACATATTCAGTACATTTGGCTAATAGTAGGCCAAATTACATTATACATTTAATTAACACTTCCAATTCAGGACTTATTAGATCAGGATATTGATACTTTTACTTAAATCAAATATTTGAATATTTCATCTAGGCTACCACTGCTTATGGATTTAGATGGTTTGAGACGAGGGATAATACAGTAAAGTAAATGCGGGATGGGCAATTATTTTGTGATACATTTGGTAGGGAAACATGTTATCTTGCATAACTTTCATGCAGTTACATACGGTAGATATACATTTGATTATGATTTACCAGCATTGTTAGATAAGCTCAGTGATTAAAATGTAACACGTGTGACTCTGACTTTAAAGTTTTCCCCACATCTCATAAACAATCTGTGAAGCAGAACAAAACCCTATAACTATATTATAACTACTGCCTATGGGTGTGTTTTGCTTGTGGTGAAGGGGGGCTATTTACAGTGCCTGTGCCCCCTGTTTTGGTTGAATGACGTCACACATTCCCGACACACACACACACACACACACACACACTGTGACCCCCTCTACACTGTGTCCTAACCCTGACTGGAACATTTGAGACTGAGTTGGGGTACAGTGGGATGAACTCATACAATGCGAATGGAAAAAATAGACTAACACAGGGGAACACATTTATTTGTGTTTATTTGAAGCCCAAGTGTGCATGTATTATCTGACAGCCCCTGCTGATGTGAAAAGATATGGAGTCAGTATGTTGAGCGGGCCTCTTGGCTGCTGTTGGTGCTTTAATTAAAACAGAAGGTTTATAGGGCACAGCCATCTGTATGTTTAGGAAACAGTCACCATAGTACTACCTTCCCTTCAAGCAAGAGGCTTAACTTGCTTTACTTCTTTCTCACACACATTCACTAAAACAGCTGAGGGTATTATTGTTCTCTGGGACTTTTGCCCACGCAATCACATGCAAACTGATGTTATTAACAGAGAAGGTTATAAAATGCGTCAGTCAATATTTGAAAGAACGGAGCAGGAACTATGAATATATATTGGCATTTACTTATAAAACATGTAACAAGAAAGCTGTTACCCAGATACCCTGATGCTCAAGTTGCTGACATGTCATATTCCACATTAACTTGTGTGTTTTGCAATTACCTCTTGCAATATCTAGTGAGGTGAATTCAAACATGTGTTAATAACAGCAGGGGTTTTGGAAAACTTGAGGTCATTGGGTTTCACCAGCTACATTAATTGGCTCATTTGTGATTTAAGTGCATCATTAATGTACAAAAAATAGAATGATACCAATTAGAACTTTCCAGTTCATATGTCCATTTTTACTTGACGATCTTAGGGGGTGAGCAATAGGCGCAGTATCAAACATCTCATTCACAAAATTTTCTCTCAAAAGTTGATTATGTAAATAATTGAAATTTTGATATTTTCCTAATAAGTCTAATATTTTATAATACAAAGCTTTATTGTCATTCTTTAATTGAAATATCTGCTGCTGTCATAGAACAAGCAGTCAAGACAGTATTTATCTCAGAAGGCTTTACAAAAATACAAATTATACAACACTCTCTATACTATAGACTGTTGATTAGGAGTCAAACAGTTTGTTTTACTGTTCGGCAAAACCATTTGCATAAAAGCATATTCAATGGCAAAACAATCAAATTCAAATAGAGCAGCAATTACTGGTTTTTACTTTGTTGGGCTTTTATTTTGAAGCAGTTGCAGCACTGAGGAAGAGTAGGCCACTGAGTGATTAATGTTTGGCAGCAGCTGCTCTGGATGGATGCAAAAGATTTTATTTAGACTTGTTTAGAAAATTGTAATAAAGTTCTGGTAGATAAGAAGAGTGGATGAGAAAATAATAATTGCCCTCAGCTTTATGTTGCTTTTACACAATTTTACATGCAGTAAAGACTGCATACAGTGTATGCAAACAAAATATATAATGCAACTAGGACAAAACATGTCACACCTGTGTGTGTTCTTTTGCACAGCACTGGCCACTTTACAATCACAAAAGGCCAAAATGACTGAAAAAACACTGTTACTATGGAGAGGTACAGTCAATAAATGAATAACTTTGGCAAGTGTGGGGCCTTCACATACATGCCAAGAGTTTAGCTTTATCCTCAACACAATTAAAGGACTAGTGAAAATCTGCTTATACAATGAGCTCATGCACAAAACATCCACGGATGACCAAATTACCAGCCTTGAGGTCAGACTCCAAGATAATGAGCTGTGGCATTACTGCGTCGTCCTGTGAGAATACACAACTGAATCCAGGGACTGGACTGGTGCAGCGGAGGGTGACTGTGACTGCGCTGTGCACCCCACCCTTTCTTTTTTTCCACCAGCAGAGTTGCTCAAGAGGAAGGGGAGTGATTTTCTTTACCTCCTCAAAGACAAATCATGTTGTACATCTAATGTGTAAGAAAGACTACGACTGTGGTCTGAAGAGAAAGTGAGTCACAGTGGAATACTGTTGCCTATTCAATAACCCTAGTTGTCATGGAAACTGCAGAGCTGACGAAAAGTGTTAAATGACTTCAGGGGCTGTCAGTGACAAAATTAAGTATTACAGGAAATGCATCAGTACAGCTCAGACCTTAATTTACAAAAGAAACACTCTTCAGAAATATCCTACTTATCTATTTATTCAAACATGTGGTAACTTCAGTCTGGGAAGAATTCCCTGGCATTTCTGACCCACCTAAAAATGGCTATGCTGTAGCTCTTTTCAATGACACAGCAACTTCAGTTTATTGTTCAGGTCGGTTCAAGTTCAGACTTGTTTATTAGCTGTGTGACTAGGCAGCAAAGTGAAAAGGAAAGTGTGATAACAAAAAGAAAAAGGAAGAGTTCAGAGGTTAAAATCTATTTTAACCTATTTCATACAGCCAGTCTGAATGTGTGAAAGAAAATATGGCACACAGAAAGATGATGTGACAGGAAATAAATGCCTGTCTATCTTTGTCCTGTACTCACAAAACCACTTCATGTTTTGCGCTGTGACAGCATCTGATTGAAATAAAATTCTCAGAATCTGAGAGAATGCAGTGAATAACTAACACAGCTTTGACTCTTTGCTCACCTTCTCTTATTCCTGGTTTCTCTTCCTGTTATTCTGTCTCTTCTGAGAACCTTTTCCTGTCACCTGATGGTCAGAGATACAGCCTAAAAATATGGAGAAAAGGTTTGGGGGGATCAGTAGGGAACGTTCTGTTTTCCCTCCTGTCCGCACTTTTTTCTTTTTCTAAATTCGTCGTGTTTTAATAAAAAACAAACCAGTCTTTCATTATTCACATAATAAGATACAGAATGATTTTATCAGTCACAAGCCGACCGTCTCATGCTGTAGAAATAAAGCACTTCCCTCAAACAGAAGCTGACCTTGCAAAATTGACACGTGTATCTCACTTTTCAAAGAGATCACATTCATTCTTGTTCATTCTCACACGGATACCAGACAAAATACGATACTTTTATTGTGCAGCTACTGAAACTCTTGGATCAAGTGGAGACGTGGGCACGGCAAGTCGTGAAGACGGATGCTTGTACATATCAGAAAGCTGCTTACTCACACAACCTTTAAAGACAGAGGTCGGTAGGCGTACACACGGATACATTTCAGTGCCGCTGGCTCATGCTCTCTACCACGACGGTGCTAATGGCCGAGTCATGTTGACCCAATATTGACACAGAGAGACTGAACTGATGAATGGGCACAGTGCAGCAATGGACGACCATGATGTGGTCAAATATAATTCTAACAGACCCTCTGACGGCGACAGGTTTCCAGAAGCCAAACAGTGGCCCATGTATGGTGCTCAGACGAGATCTGTGGCTAAAAGCGGCACCAGAGGTGGAGACGAACACTGATAAGGCAGATCATGAGTGCGTGACTCTGCTGAGACAACGGGCAGACAGGCATATGGCAGACACAGAGGTGTGAAGTTGTGGTTCTTGGTGTGATGCTAGAAGTGGTGTTAGGGGAGAAAAGGGGTTGGGGGGGTGAGAATGCTGACTGGAATTTGAAGTGGTGTTTGGGCTCATGTGAGATTGCCAAGAGGGTCTAACTAAATGAGGGGGGTGATCTGAAAGAGACAGGTGCTAAATCTCACTTGGCAATTTACAAAAGATACTAAAGAAGAAAAGGGAGAAACTCACTGCGCCTTGAGTCTTTTTATTAAAAACAGAAAATATAAATAAAATGTCTTTAGACATATTTACATTGACATCTCCTCATGCTGAATCACTGATTGACCGGAGCGGTAAACGCCCAAGCGTCACTCATCAATGAGGAAGTTGATGAGGGCGGTCCTCTGGGAGAGGATGGCTCTCTTGATGCTGCGCTCGCCGAGAAACTTCTGTCCGAGCGGGCTCTCCAGGATCAGCTGCTGCACCTGCTCTGTATCTTTGGACGCCTGCAGTGGCACCGTCACTGTCCCACAGGCCTTGTTGTTTATCTGAGAGCGACAATTGAGAAGTAAATAGATGGGAGAAGTTACGAAACTGTTCAGTCTCCATCTGCCATGTCAAGCTGTAACCAAAGTCTTCCCTCCTGACATAAAAGTCCCAAAATAACAGACTCCACCTCTCCTTCCACATATACACATAGTTAGTGGTAGGTATGGGAAGGGCACTCACGTCTTGTATGTTTAGAAACAAGTGTATGTGTGCACAAAGCGAATGTGATCATGTCTCTGGAAGTGGTTGTGAAAATTAATGGTGTGTATGTGTGTTTATATGTTTGTGTGTGTGTGTGTGTGTGTGTGTGTGTGTGTGTGTGTGTGTGTGTTGTGTGTGTGTGTGTGTGTGTGTGTGTGTGTGTATGTGTTTGTGTGTGTGTCTGAGGCCGAGCAGCCTTGGCCTCCCTTCTGGGACAAACCCAAGTACGTGATTAGAGGACCGAGGGAGTGAGGTTGCCTCCACAGGGCCGAGGACGCCCACAACAGAGAGCTCAGTCTGAAGTAAAAACCAACATCATCATCATCAAGCAGTGGGAGCTCAAATATATGTACTCTGTGTGTGTGTGTGTGTGTGTGTGTGTGTGTGTGTGCGCGTTTGGGGGAGAGGGTGTGTATAGGATTCATGACTTTTGTGTATGACAGATGAAGAGGTAAACAAGAATGTAGAAATGAAAAGTGTTAAGGAGTGTTTTTTCACTCGCAGTCAAAGCACATATGGGTTGGAAGAGAAATACACACACACACACTCATGTACATACACATACACACACATATACACACATGCGATACTCTCCGGGTTTTCTTTACTTCATGTCTTGTCTTTTTTGTCTCTGCTACAGCACAGAGGGAGAATCCAACCAGTGAAAGACAGGTGCTGTTAGTCAGCTGACTGTGTTTGCTGTCATCACATATAACATGTGTACGTGTGTATGTGCGTGTGTGTGTGTGTGTGTGTGTGTGTGTGTGTGTGAGGGAGAGGGGATTAGGGGGGATTCTCTCAGTGGATATGACCAGCTAGGGCGAAAACAGATTAAATCAGTTTGAGCTTTTATCTATTAACTGAGTCAATGTTTATGTCAGTATGAAGACTGACACGTGTGTGTGTGCGTTTATGTGTGTGTTTGTGTGCATCCATGTGCCAGTGTGAGCATGTGTGATGCCTGGATCCGATCCCAGTTGATTTTCTGAACCTTCCCATTCACAGCTGGATATTCCCTCTGATTGTCTGTAGGCCTTTGAAAGTGCTCTCACACAAGCACACCCATACACACACTGTCATTCCTGATGATGACATACACAGACAAACTGAGGGCTTTCACCATTTGTGTGATTGAGGTTCACAGGCAGAAAAAAAAAGCACAAGAAATGAGAGTGAGAGAGTCAGGAATAACATGGTGTCTCTGCTCCGGGCTTTTAATTATTGACCCACTTGTCTATTTAGCTTAAAGCCTACCACTTGACATACGGATGCATTAACACACACATACACACATACACACACACACACACACACACACACACACACACACACACACACACACACACACACACACACACACACACGCACACACGCACACACGCACACACGCACACACGCACACACGCACACACAAGACACAGGCGCGTGCACACACACGTACAGGCTAATCATAGGCTCTCTTGAAAATTACAGACTATGGCTGCAATCATGGACCTAAGACTTTGGGTTCAAGAGTAGAGTTTGAGTGAAAATGCCAGGAGATGCAGGAGAAAATGTGTGTGTATATACCTATTAATAAAGTTATGTATAAATAATGAGCCAAGTGCTGTTGCTGAGCGGAAACCTTTTATCTTCAAAATTAAAAAATAAGAAAAATTAGAGCTTTGTTTAAGAACTTTTTTTTTTGTCTTCAAACCTCCAAACAACAAAAGAAAACCGTCCAAAAGACTGAAGATGCTGTGGGCTAAACTGAGTGCATGTGTGTGTGTTCGTGTCTGAGAGAGTGTGAGTGATCTTACCAGTACAGACAGCTCCACAAAGTCAGGGACCTTCAGGTACTCAGGATCCACAGTTGGCCATGACTGTTGCAGGATGTCTCCTCCCCGCCGGAGCAGGGGGCTGAGGGGGTTTTTCACTTGGCAAAGACCTGGGGGCGACCCAGGAGGAAACAGAGAGGGGCATCACTCACAATACAACACACTGACCCACTGAGGAGATGGTCTCATATACTGAAGTACAGAGAAAAAGCCATTACACCTTCTCATCCAAGGAACAGGAAGAAAAATGTTTGAAAATAGACCAGAACAAAGTGACATTGTCTTTTAGTATAGCAAGCCAGAAAAATAGATGGGGTAACTTTTCTGTTGCTTTTCACCCAATTTGTTTCTCTTCGTGTTGAGAAAAAATATCTCGAAGAAGGGTCAAACAACCCAGCTATCCCACCACCCCCCCGTCCTGACTCTCAGTTAAACCAGCGAGTGTACATCCCACTGGAGGCACAAGGGAAGGATGTGAACTTCCTCTATCCTGCCCTGCGTGTGTGTGTAAAATTACAAACAACGAGTGAGAGTTAGAAAAAGTACAACGTGACTGAGTGCAGCAGGGGTCACATGTCCCTCGCTAGTACGTCCTGTTTATAAGGCAGTTTTAAAACTGCATATGAGCACAACCAAAATTCACCCAAGCCACTTATTGAAAACACTCACACCTCTTCCACCCTGCGATGATCCATCATGTTTTCCTGACTCTGGCTATCAGCTGGACCATGTGTTTTTCCGGAACCTCTTTTCTCTCAGCTGTGCGCAGAAACTTTGTGTACGTGTGTCATCGACAATAAGGGGATGTCCTCCAGGCCAGCCAGGGGGCAAGCCTTCATACGAGGCATGAAAAGTGACGCTAGACCTTCCTCTCTATTGTTTGTTTTCTACTATAGGTCAAGAGCTCTTGATACTGCTTTCAGTTTCATTTGAAGGACAGTGTGTGTGTTTCAGGTGAAAGGCACTGTAGATTTGTTTAGGAGGTAAAAGTCTCAAAGACAAGTTTCACTCACTGACTTAACTGTGGATTACATCAGCGCTGGGCGTTCACTGGTGCTAGATAAGCAGTACAGTCAACATTACGTTTATCCGAGGCAACTTCCTCTTAGTCATTAAAAAATACACTTTTTTACCCCAAACTTTACATACTTTCACCATTGTGACACGATTAGGTAAAGTTAAATTATGTGCAATTATCGTTGGGTATTTATTCTCCAGTCTCCACAGTCCACGTTCCTCCTGCCATAATTTTTAAATGTAAACTCAAAACATATCACATCAGCCTGGCTTTTCATTAAATATGGTTTTTAGTCATTAGTCACATTCACTTACTTTTTTGTAATTATGTTCTAAATTTTATTTTATTCTATTTTACCTATTTTTTATTATAGTATTTTATTCTATTTTATCTGCTTTTATCTTTTATGTATTTATTCATTTTGTTCGCTAATGTTATTATAGCTTTTTAAATCGATTTTATGGCATCTCATTGTCAGCTTTCTTACTTGATTTGCCCTTTTCTTTTTAGATTATCAGTCATCTGCGAAGCACTTGACTGACTGATTGATTGCCAACTATTTTAACCTGAGTGAATACAAAGCTTGCACATGCATGAGGGAATCATTTATTTTTTTATGAAGAGTTCATGTCTCCCACCTGCCCAAAGCTCAGAAGCCAGGTGAGGGGCCATGGGTGCTGTCATCATCACCAGCGCAGCCAGAGCCTCCTCATACTCCACGCTGTGCTGCACCACCCTGACTGTTGCACTCTGAACACACACACACACACATACATAGTGGGGAAAAATGTGATGTGTGTTTAGAAATAAAGGATAAGAGGGATTCTTTATTTGTAGATACCAGAGGGCACACTCACACTCAGTGTGTTGGTAAATCCCATCAGACGAGAAATGGCTGCGTTGAAAAGGAAGTCCTCTGTGAAGTTAGATGTCACCTAAAAATAACAACACAGCACTCAATTAGGAAAAAATAATAAAGTCTGAGGCTTTTTGTGCTGTTTTGGTCCCGGACAGACAGATGTTTCCAGACGGACTGACAGACTGTGTCATGGAAAAAACTTTGAGCCAGCCTCTGAAGAATTATTATAAAAAAACTACAGGGTCGCCCCAATAGCCAAATGGTTAGGGCGCAAACACCCTCGCCAGCTGGACTGTTTGCTGCATGTCATTCCCTTTCACTCTGTCTCCACTGTGGCTCTCAAATAAAGGCTTCAAATGCCTGAAAAAATAATAATAGTAAAAAAAAAAAAAAGAAAACAATGACAGTAGCCTCCTCCCTGTTATCACCATGTGTACCAGCTGAAGGCACACACCGTGTCAGCATTCCCCTGCTTAGCCCTCTGGGAAGAAAAACCCATTTGGGAAGGGCCTGAGGGAGGAGGAGGTCGATGACCAAGGCTTTTCTGAGGGACGGATCAAAGGACAGCCTCGGCTTTGGGGGCTTATGGCAAACAGCCTGAAGTCCTTTAAAAGCTCTAGCCCTTAGGGGTGGAGAGAAAGAATCAAACCTGGCAGCCAAAGGAGGCTATTTATAAAGTGTGAAAGGAGACCGAGTGGATTTAAAATCAATTTCCATCCCCTTCTTTTACTCTTTACTCTGGGGGTTTCAGGTTGCGGTGGATGTTCAGCGTTGGCTTGAGAGGCTGGAACGTGGGACGATGCACTGCTGGGCTGTGTGATGAGTGACATATTACCTTGAAGTCAAGCTATCACACAGTGTCCTCTAACATGGTATCTTAGCTTCCAACTGCTAATTCTAGTGCAGTGTTAAAAGAATAAAGGAAATGAAATATTTAATACTGCACATTAAAAAAAACAAAAAAAAACAACCAAAAATAATTGGTGCAAGCAGAGAAATTAAATTCAAAATAGACCAAGGAGACGGACGCTGTAGGGTATCGTGTTCAATGAAGATGAACGCTTAAGTGCTGTGAAACGCTGAGATTTTAAAAATGGGCCCATTAATGACCCCTACTGGTCAGGCCTGTTGCAATATCTCACTGTTACATAATGTCACCATGACACATTTTCAGCCATTCATTCAAGATCAAAGCCAGTCTGAGGCTATGGAGTTGTTACCTCTTGAATAGCGTAGTTCTTATTGTCCCAGATCTTTTTACTCTCTGCCAGCTCCTTCTTCTTCAGCAGTGAGGGGTTGGGGAAATCTACGAGTTGCCGAGCCCCCCTCAGCTTGGTCACCAGCTGCCACAATCGAGACTGCCACCGCAGAACCCCAGGGAGGGCATCCGCTGAGGTGGTGAAAACACACGGACACAGAAGAAAAGGATACTTTGACATACTGCGGGGAGAAACAAGCTTTTCAAAAATAAATCACCTTCATCTGACAACAACTGATTCCTTTGAGGAAGCAATTCATGGCATATACAGTAGGGAACGCTTTTTTACAAAACCAACCTCCTGTGTGACTCTAAATTGAAAAGGCGATGGCTTAAGACTCACTCTTGACGTTCCAGAGGATGTCCTGTTCGGGCGGTGCAGCGTAAAGGATGTAGAGTCGAACCGTGTCCACGCCGTACTGCTGCACCACCTCTTGGGGGTCCAGACCGTTGTGTTTTGACTTGCTCATCTTCTCCCACGTCACCTCAATACGACCGCCGCCCGATGCCACTGGCTCCTCACCTGTAAGCGGGTCAGGAGCCGCAGATCAGAGATGGCTGGGCAAAGTGTCATACTGTTGCTGTCCTCTCCTGGCTTTTTCAGCTCATTTCAATTTCACTGTTGGTTGTTGGTTGTTTGCTAAATTACATTGTAACCCTATCTTAATTAATATCTGTCATTTTTATTGCTTCTCATTAGCTCCTGCTTGATCACATTTAGTAAAAGACAGAAAAAAGAAAAATATGTAAGGCCTAGTCAATCTGAGCCTGTAACACAGCGATCAAGATGCTTCCTTTTCTCTGTAAGCCTCCAATATCTTGTGTTTATCCCGTTACCAAGCAATAGAGAGAAGCTGAAAATCCTTGGGCATGAAGTCAATTTTAAGAGGATTCTTCAAAGGATTTCTTGTGATTTGACTTTTGTCAAGAGGAGCTGGTTAACATGTCAATCATTTGAGCAAAGCTATAAAGCACAAAGCAGAGAGGGATCTCTATGAGCAGCACAAAGGATGAGGTGAGATACTGGTGCCACTACATGCTACCATAAAAAGAGGAAAAATGTATTTTCCTAAACAGTGTCTCTCGTGATTTTTCTGCCTTTGTGAGCAGTTTTATCTGGCAGACCCACACGGAGGGAAGCCCTCTCCTCTCTCATGTGTAACTGATGTGTCACAGCTTAAAGATTCAGGTAGTGTGTACCTGTGAAGTCTATTTCTTCTCTCTTTAAGTACTGGCGGCTGTCAGCCAGTTTGAAAGTCTGGCCCTTGATCAGACCCTGGACCAGCAGCTTCCGAAAAGGCTCCCTGGAAGACAGAAATGGGGCTCATTAACATACATACAAAAAGAAAAAATGTCCATGCACGGCGAGAGCAGATAAACCACAGTGTAACTCCACCTGTGAGCCACCAGACTCTGGTCCTTGCAGAAGTGACACAGGAAGCGAGCATAGTACAAGTGCATGACGGCGTGCTCCTTCCCTCCGATGTACACGTCCACGGGCAGCCAGTGATCTGCGAGGCGGCGCTCAAAAGGCCTGGAGAGGAAACACAGGTTTAGGGAGGCGGTGAAGTGTGAAGTGGTGACTGGTAACTCAGGTTAAGGTGACATCGAGAGAAACGTTGAGTTAAAAAGTAACAGTAAAAGTGTCAGCGTGGGTGGGAGACTACAAGATTTTCGAAGTTCTTTAACACTTCGCAAAGTGGTCATTCCTGCAGTCTTCGTTTTTTCACTTCACTGAGATCATTTGTCTGCGACAAGCACTGTGACATCTTTTTTCTCTCCTTAAGAGTTTCTGCAGAGGAAGTTTAGGCAGAGTTTTTTTCATTCATCCGTGGATGCTTTCACTGCTCATGCCAACTACTCTCTTCTTTTTTGATTTTATTCACAGAAAACTGCTGTTGCTACTTCTATAAATATCAAACGTATGACTTCCTGTTTCATAGGGTTTATATTCTTCCCAGGAAACACAAACACTACATGTTTAAAACAGCAGGAATAGGAGCTTTGTCGGCCTGGAGACAGGTTTGCTGAGTGGTACTAGGTTTAAAACCTTTTTCTTATGTTACCACTATGTTTTATTATTTCACTTCATAGGATTTGTTCATTTCACCCTGTTTTGTTGATGCATTGTACAATATCTGGAATACTTTCCTGACTTTTTCTCAGTTGTGCTGCTAAAACATTTAATGTAACTTTTCTAGTGTTGAGCTCATTGTAACTTTGTTTTGAAATGTAATGTGTAAAGTTTATTATTATAGTCATTATTATCATTAGATTAATCAGCAAGCGAATGCAGCAAAGCAGACTTCAAAATCATTTTACCAGATGGCTAACCCGTTATGTGCTTTGTTAGATATGTACACACCGTTCCTCTAGGGGGCAGCCTGAATCTGACACACAAGCATCCAGGGATAAGGCTCACAGAAGCATCCTAAAGCCTCATCTATCCTACTGGCTTCACACTCGCAGAAAAAAAAAAAGTACTAAAGTACTGTGTGTTTAAAGTTCAGCTCTGAAGACTCCCTCTGTGCTCAGCTTCTCATGACAACAGTTAAGTAAAGATTTCAACAGGGAAGCAGCATGTGGTTAGCCTGACTGGCATGATGGTCAGCAGAGGCAGGGATTCCACCTACAGTAATGATGCTTTTTGGGACAGTCTGCTATCTCTGTGCGCCACCTTTCACACCAGTCATTACTCTCCTCCACACCTCTCTGCCTCTCGCCCTCCGTCTCTGGCTGATGGTGTCTACGGATAATTGAACCGGGGGAAAAAAAGTTATGAACTCACAAGGCTGAAAATAATTTAGCCTGTTAGTTGGCATCAGGCCAGGGGAAGTCTAATACATAACCACAAACACACACACACACACACACACACACTTTACGCCCTGTTCCCATTTCCTTCTTCTTACTTGCGACTTTCAGCATCTCTTGCGCACATAAGTCTCAGCAGGCCAAGTGAAATGCACAAATAGTGTAATTGCTTTTTCTGTTGTGCCATAATCTGTCCCGCTAAGAAAAGTGATGGGGGGAGCAGCGCCCCTCCCCTTTAAAGCAGCTTTACAGCTGGGTCAGGGCACTGGGAAATTAATCTCTTTTGTTAAGCTCAGGGTATCGCCACCATCCCAGCAGGTGACAGCCGAGGCCCCATAATCTCTATTGGCAGGGAATTCAACTTTCAGGCGAGTGTGTGCGTACGTGAGTGTGTGAGAGTGTGTGTTAAAAAGAGTGCGCACAGGCAGTATATACATGTTTGAAATGGGTAAGCGGCAGAGAGCGGTTGATCTTACAGCGAGCATAATTATGTGTTTGAGTGTAACTTTCCAAGAGCTCATACAGAACAAAGTGTGTGTGTGTGGACGTGTGGGTGTGAGGCATGAGAGAAAAATCAAGTTTGTATTATTTAGCAAAGATTATATAAAGAAAAATTTATTTTTTAGTATCTCCTCCACCAACCTCTTTCCATGACTTTCTTTTCATTTTTATTTAAACAGAGGGTGAAAATAAGATGTGTGCAATTTTTGCTAAAAATCTGTCAGAGTGTCAGGAAATAAGATGTAAGAGGAAAAGGAAATAAATAAGTGAACTCTGAGGACATGTACATACCTGTCTGGGTTTTGAGGGTCCGTGTATCTAAAGTAATACCAGGCTGAGTCCACGAATGTGTCCATGGTGTCGGTCTCCCTCCTCGCTGGGCCTTTACATCTGACAGGAGAGAGAGACACAGACAGTTGGGAGAGGCCGCACAAAAATCAATATTAGGCTGACAAACTAGAAAGCGAACAAATGAATGATCCTTGTTTGTATGCTTAGAGAAATGGCACATTATGTGATTTGTGTGTGTGTGTGTGTGTGTGTGTGTGTGTGTGTGTGTGTGTGTGTGAGTGTAAAGCTGGCTCCATCTGGCTGTGGGGGTCATGTCCCTGTAGGGAAGCAAAGCTGAAGCCAGACTGGCACCAGAGCTCTGTTCCTGTGCCCTGACTAACAGGCTGTGCTAACAGGGAGCGAACTGGCAGGCCGAACACATGATCATGTGTTTGTGTTGGAAA
The DNA here is from genome assembly GCF_021018895.1 of Seriola aureovittata. Taxonomy (NCBI): domain Eukaryota; kingdom Metazoa; phylum Chordata; class Actinopteri; order Carangiformes; family Carangidae; genus Seriola; species Seriola aureovittata. The sequence continues at coordinate 16,803,032 of NC_079370.1, read as the reverse complement.
TGCCACCTCGCGCCCCTTTCTATCCAAGCCAAACAGCACTTGGGTACGTGATGCGAATCTGCCAAGTGGAGGAGAGGACGTCCGCAAAGATACGGGAAAAGAGCTTCTGGAGAGAGTTTTCTTTCAGATTTAAAGCACTTAATGGAACAGTGAAAGCGTCTGCCTTTTACTTTATAATGAGTCTCAGTAGAGTTAAAATCAGTGTCCCAGAAAGATAAACAGAAAAAGGAGCTCTGAGCTTTGCTACAGCATGTGCAACAGAGCAGGTATCATTTCCTGGACCTTATGGGATGTCTCTATTTTGTCTTTCGGTCTCTCTGTCTAACGTTTTCTCTCAGAACAAACATTTGTATCAAAGTCTTTTTTTTTTTTTTTTTAAATCTCACACTCAATAATACAGACACACACATCAAGAGGCAAAACCCCTCGATCAACTAATATACCAGTCTATAATAAGGCTGTGATGATGAGGTAAGAGCTGAACGTTGCCTAGCAACAAGGCTAAGGTGTAGCAAGGTTAATATTTGGAAGCCAGGTGTTATTTCATACAATGAAAACCCAGAAGTATAACGAAGCCCGTTACACCACAAAAGCATCCAAAAATAGAAATCTCACAAAATATGGAAAATTGTGCTTGAGCGAGTGAGATTTCTCACCTCATCTATCACGCCGAGCTGGCCAATCACAGGCCAGGTTGCAGTAATTTGACAGACAGCTGATACCAGCTACAGTCACACTACTGAGGATCACATTAGACAACGCACACAGGTGTGTCTGTGGAGATGGCTCTTCTCAAAACCATGAAAAGAGCATAAACAACTAAGCTAAGTAATTAAATCTGAAGCAACCTGTGTGCATGAGTGTGTGTTTGCAGGATGAGCCAGAAAGAGCCAAAAGGCTCTCAAACAGATGAGGCAAGAGAGGCAGCTGCCCACTCCACGAAGGCTCTATTCCCATGGAAAATAGCCCTCCATCTGCTGTGTGTCGGCGTGACTGCCTGCGAATGTGTGTGTGTGCTGTGCTAACTAGGTGGTTTCTCGCTTTACCTGCGAATTCATGGAACAACACACACTTGCATGCACACCTTCCTTGCCAGGCTAAGCTGAGGCAGGGTTCAGTTGGCAGGCCAATTTCCAGTGGTGCGGAGGGTCAGAGACGAGACGAGCACACAGGAAATGACTTCCTCAAGGACAGATAAAACTCCATTTCTGTTGCCCGTCTCTCATCACTCCACACGTCTGTGTTCCACTCAAACTTTAATTGGACATGGTCGACGAGTGAAGAGAACAAATTTCCACAGACACTTAACAACAGAGGGGAGACGGGAAGAGGGGAGATAACGGCGTCTTTCTGATTATAGCCATCAATCACCGCTGATGGGAGGAATTATACTAGCTTTGTGGAAGTGAGTGAACACAATCTGATGACTTGTGCCATCTGCGGCTGAGTGGGCCATTGTTTTAATCAACATGGTGTCATGATGGTGATTAGTCTTATTCAGAGAGGAATTCCAATGTCAGCGAGGCGCCGGCTGAGTGTGCATTCTGCAGTCGCACAACATTATCAAAAACATTCTCTGAGATGACGTACTGGTGAGAGATAGGTGTGTGTGTGTGAGAGAGAGATTACGCTTACAAAAGGTAAAGGTGTGTGCATACATGTGCAGCATTTGTGTGTGTGAGTGTGTGTGTGTTTCTCGAGGCACAGCTGGTTTATGTAACCTCCATCATCATCATCTCATGCTGCTCCTGTCACAGATGCCACTCATTACATAACCCCGTCAGAACAAAAGTATTAATCACACAATTCACAGGCCCGCTCGCAGTGCTCTCTGTGTTCTTGTAAAGCTGTCAGTCCTCTCAGCCCGCATGACAGCCGGCTCATTTATGTCAGTGCTGGTCTCCTGAGGAAATACAGGAAGTACGGAGGGGAGGCTGTCACTGGAGAGAGTTTACACATAATTCAATTCTCACTCTGCAAACACCATAATGGACAGGATCATTTCCCCATTCGCTTATGTTGTGCTAAAAAGAAATAACACTTCCTCCACCCTCTCTGCATCCTATTTACAACATCCCATAGCTGAGAGGGGCTGCTGATCTGCTAACGTTGCAGTGCTTCAGGAGGTGGCGGTGGTGACTCAGTGAATGGCTCAAGGGCACTTCAGCAGGGTGGTTTGCTTACTGCGCAAATGGTGTCTAAGATCCAGACCTGAGGTTCCTATAATCAGCTGGACAAGATTTTTCAAATCTTAGGATCATGTTTGATGAAATGTAAATACTCAGAATTAGTCAACACAGAGGTCGCTATTTTAAAGCCATGTCCAGATCGTCTGTTTAAGTCAGTGCTTCCTAATATTTTTTGGCTTATGCCTACAAGCTGTGACCATATCCACCAAAGAGTAATTTTACCCTCTAACTTAAAAACCGGGGTTATTGTTGAGAGTATGAAAAAGTAAACCCAACAAAATTCTGTATGTATTTTAGTCTTTGTTGTGTCATTAATTTTCTTTCAACCATTCACACTTGTCTTTGCCTCAGTAAGAAAACAAATAAGTATATTTTTCCCAAAAGGTCGAACTATCCCTTTAAGTGCAAATCTTGAAGATTGGTCTGTCTGGTAGATTTGGCAACACTAATGTAGACTTGTAGTTACATTTAGTGTGTTTTCTTAATTCATATCCCCGAGTGTCAGCTGCAGAAGGTGACGAGCCGTCAGATGACAGTCTACTCAAAAAGAATTGCGCTACAGATCAGCATAATGTCTAGTTTAATTGTTGGTTATTAGCTTGTGGCTGTGTACAACTTCACAAGGTAAATCTTCTAGCTGTATCATTATCTCATACTTTGGCGCTGACTTTGAGCCAAGGCGACCTCCAACTTCAAGAAAAATACATTATTTTGTTCTTGGCTAATGAGCTGCAGCTGACAAGCAGAACTAGCTGCTCCAGTATGTGAATAATTATATACAGACAAACATTTCACAAGTAAGAACATGTGGATTGTTTACCTGTACCCATTGAGCATTTCTGCATGCATTTTAATATTGAGAGGGAGACCGCACTAGCATTACAAGGAAATACATTAAGAAGTGATTATGGAATAACTAGAAGTAATTGATCGTGGTTGTACGCCTCCACCAACCAAACTGCAGGAAATATGTTCACAATCTCCCCTTCCTGAGTCACAGCGTTAAATAATGGCCAGAAGTATTTTTGCAACATTTTGATGTCACAGTGAAGTTGACCTTTGGGATATAAAATGTCCATCACTTCATCATTTTATCATATTAGACATTTGATAGATAGATAGATAGATAGCTAGATAGCTAGATAGCTAGATAGCTAGATAGATAGATAGATAGATAGATAGATAGATAGATAGATAGATAGATAGATAGATAGATAGATAGATAGATAGATAGATAGCTAGATAGATAGATAGATAGATAGATAGATAGATAGATAGATAGATAGATAGATAGATAGATAGATACTTTATTTATCCCTTAGGGGAAGTTCATGTAAAATTGTAAAATTCTACTCAGTTCATCTTTGAGTCCAAGTGAATGTTTGTGCCACAAGGTGTTACTGAGATATCATATTCATGACAATGGGACGGACGGACAGATGGACAACCTGAAGATATTATGCCTCTGACCTTGGCTGTCGCTGGTACAGAGGCATAAAAATACATTGGCTATTAGTTACTACAGTTTTGACTCCACTGTACCTGGAGAGTAGACAGTGTAAGCTTGTTGCAAGTCTTATGGGAGATATTATTCAAAAATAGCTACTAAAAAAGTGCCAATGACAAAATGCCAAAAAAAAATAAAAAAATAAAAATCAAATATGGTATATTTATAAGATAACTAAAGAGGACTAACAGATACTATAAATACATATATCCAAAACAGGATTTTCCTCAGGATGTAATATATTGATGATAACATGAAGCATTCACATCAGTTCAGGTGTATGTTCCAATAAATATAACAACAAAAAATCAAATAATGCATCGCATTGTTCTCACCTGGGACATTTACAGTTGACCCAGTCATGAGCAGCCTTCAGAGGCGACGCCCCCTTTCCTGTGAGAGACGGCAACTTTGGTAATGTCACTGGTAATTCCTCCTCAGGGACTGCAACTGGACCGCAAGACCCACAATGCACCACAGGGATGGGGGTGCCCCAGTACCGCTGTCTTGATATCAACCAGTCCCTGAGTTTGGAGCTGGTAAGGTGGCCGCCGACCTTGTGCTCTCTGGCCTTCTGGGTAATGGCGTCAAAGGCCTCCTCTCTGCTGAGGCCGGAGAACTACAACAAGAAGGGGACAAAAGAATCATGAGTCCTTTGTATAGTATTGATGGGGGGGGTCATTATCAACGATGCTAACCTCATCAGAGTTAATCAAAGTTTGTTTCCCGTCTTGGTCACTGTCCAGCACTGTCGTCCACCTCAGGTTCAGAGCTCGGGCCACAGACAGATCCTCCTCACTACAATCTGGGATACCTGTCAGACATAGTGAAAACAAAAAAACCCATAATGTGGACATACAAAAACACACACACATAACTGATCTCTTGAGAGAGAAAAACCCTGTGGTGATGTTAAGCATGTTGTGATGCTGCTAATCGCTAACAATCCCTTGGGTTCCACCTCCACACTCTGCGAGACAAACACCCACTGGTTTCACATCATCGCAGCAACAATAATACTGTGTGATGCAGATATACAGCAAATGATGAAGTTTCAAAATGTTAAGTTGGGCCAGCATCTTCTGCACAATCTAATTTTAAGTTTCTTAAGTTAAAACATCTTTCCGTGCCTGATGTTTATATACATATACATATTTACATGTTTTCACTTAATCAGATGACTGCATGAGGAGGTCGAGTGTTCCTGTTAGTTCAAGTCTATAGTATCAGAGAAATTAAATGAACACCTACTAATTACAGTTTGTGGGTGGTTGTGCAACCCACCCACATACACTCATACACAAATACACACATTAACTGCCAATAACTCACCGATCACAGTGTCCAGATAGCCATCAAACGCCTCTTTGTGTGAGATGACCAGGGGAACTTCATGGCCGGTGAACAGGTTGTGAGCGGTGACCTCTGTCAGGGAGTCTGGAGAGCAGAGGGCAGGGGACATGAGAGAGGCTGCGCCGCTTCCCCCGGTAGCTCATTATCAACAATCATTAACCACAGAGATATAAACCTCAAGGGGATCCCAATTAACATACACTCAGTGAACTACAACTACTGCAGCCGTACATAGACAGTATGATGGTTCAATAAGGATATTTACATTAGCACACAGTATATATATATATGCGTCCATCAAACTCTGGACAAAAAACTTCAAAATCGATGCCAAAAAGACATATAGTTCCTTCTTTCCTTTCTCATATGAGGATTGATTTTTCACTATTGCACCGCTTTTGTTAATTAGGCCCTTCTCAATAATGAACACACATAATATGCAAAGGATCATAACCTTTGCAAATAACCTTTTCAAGTTCTGACAGCATGCAGGTGTAGAGCCACTTCACCCCTGAAAAAGTAATTCATTATGCTGCTGCTCAGGTAAAATCTAAACGTGTGTCCAGCTCACAAAGCAGGAAATCATACACCTTGACAGAGGAGCCACACTCAGGCTGGGGTCAGTGTGGAGAGATGCTCACCTCTCCCCAGCTTAAAGGCCTTTTCCAGGGAAGCGCGCACTGGGCTGCTACCATGCAGCAGCCTGTGGGAGGGCAGGATGGCCAGGTAAGCCGCTCCGAACACCGTCTCCGGGGAGGAGCTGTAGGCTGATAGAGTCTCCCCCGTCTCCTCCCCGTTCACCTGGGAGATAAGAGAAGAAGCGTGTGGGAATCTCTCAGCGTCCATATGCCGACAGCTACGGCGGAGCTGAGTTAATGAGGAGCACTGTCTGTCTCCTCAGTCTGTCACCTAAAGGCATTTATTTTAAAATGTATTACAGTTTTAGGCACATACGCATCTTTGGTTCTGTAATATGGATTAAAGCATTTCAGTGTTGAAGCAATCCAACCATCAGTTAGTTGGTGGACACGCAGTAAGTCAAAATTCACCAAAAATTACTTTGGTTTATGATGCTGAACACAGTACACATTACACCTGCTAAACATCAGTATGCCAGCATTACTATCACTGTGTGCATGTTAGCATATAGCTAAAAGCACTGCTGTGTTTGAATACTAGTATGATTTGTTTTTAAGGGAAACAAAGCACATCCTTATTTATGAAACGGAGTTGAATAATACTTGACCTAATACTTGACCTTGACCCGTATCTGTTCTTCTTGTGAGCACTGAAGGAATGCGATCTAATTCCTGTCTATACTGACTATTGTGTACGCTGAGAATGATTCTACCTTAAAGCAGCCACACATAGCTGCTACCATGGCTGCAGACTTAAAATTTTATTGAAGAAATTATTGATAAATAAACTGATAAATTGTGAGCTGGAGCCCCAATTCAACAAATAACATCTTGGGACTGTGAGATGTATGCTACATGTGCTGTACGTAGCTCTTTGACACATAATAAAGCAACAGTACCTTTAATCCTATAATTATTCAGAGATGACACACTCGTTGTAGAGGAGGTCTAGGGTAATTGTTGTATGTCATGTTATAAAAGACATCCTAATACATATCCTGTGACAATGTATAATGATGTAATATAAGACAAGCAGCCATGCAGTATGACAGAGAAACCCCCTTCCATTTATACCCAGAAAAAGACACAAATACACAAATGCAATCTCACATCCTGTAACCCTCTTTTGTCTAGAAATATGAAGACTTTCTAAATCAAGGGATTGACTCGAGTAACATTTTTTCAAAAGATTTCAAAGAGAGTGGGTAAATGAGGATGCTAAGAGGGCTCTCAGTGAGTTTTTTGCGACCACTCTGCATGAAACATCAGATGCATGAAGAACTGTAAATATGGCTCTCTGAAAACTCAATAAAAACTAATTTGTGACATCATCTGTTTGGGTAAATTGCCGCTTGCAGATGGATGCACCCACTGAATGTGAACAACAAAGTGAAGATTTTTCTCTTTTGGTACATGATTTCTATTAGAAATACACACATAAACAGAGGTATCTGAGAATGTAAAATAAAGCAAGCAATCAGCGCTTGTGGAGAACAAGATAAAAAAAGAGAGACTGGGAAGACGTAACCACAGGGAAACACTTAGTGGAAAAAGTTGAAAGAAAACATGGAGGATGAATGGACAAAAAGAGAGCACGGGGCGAGAGGGCAGCTGAGATTCACCTTGAGTTTGACATCGAAGTAGCAGCCAGTGCAGTCGCCAATCCAGTTTGCCTGCATGGCTTTGACGCCATACCACTCTGGAAGGTCGGACAGGGCGTCCAGGAGAGGCTGGAGGAGGGAGAAAAGACAAAGACTCAAGCTTGCTTTTTTGTACAAGTTTGGAAAGAGCAAATTTTCCACTTCACTATTTTGTGAGGGGGCCACCGGTACCTCATAAGTACGTGGCTGTCTAGGATAATGCAATTGACTCCAGCTCAGTGTGGGTTCTTTCAAAACCCAGCCAATTTATTTTGACAAAAGCAGCAGTGCCGACCAGGTCACATTATGCAGACAAAGAGGGATTTTCAAAAATCCTGACCTCCACTCGCCCTATTTTCCTTGACATCACAAAGCAATCACTTATAAAGTGCACACACACATACACTCTCTCTCTCTATCTCACAAATACACACACACTCTCTCTCTCACACATGCAGTCTCTCGCTTTCTCTCTCTCACACACACAAATACACACACACACACTCTCTCACATGCAGTCTCTCTCTCTCTTTCTCTCACAAACACACGAATACACACACACTCTCTCACATGCACAGTATCTCTCTCTCTCTCTCACACATGCACAGTCTCTATCTCTCTCACACACACACACACTCTCTCTCTCTCTCACACATGCAGTCTCTCTGTATCTCTCTCTCTCTCTCACACACACACACACACACAAATAAACACACACTCTCTCTCTCTCTCACACTCACACACACACACAGTCTCTCTCTCTCTCTCTCTCTCTCTCACACACACACACACACACACACACACACACACACACACACACACACACACACACACACACACACACACACACACACACACACACACACACACACACACACACACACACCACCACCACCACCACCAACATTTATTCTGCGTGATTAAAGGAAGCTATGCATATCAACGAGGCTGAGCCTAAAAAGTCACAGCTGGGCTGAAGCCAGAGATGTTAAAACTCTCCATTTCCCTTTCAGTCCGTCACAATCTATTACCCACAATCCCCCTCACGGTGCCGCTCAGCATGCAGTACCTCATCATGGCAATATCAATACAAACGTAAACACCAGCTATAGTCAACACTAGCATGACTCAGAATGTGTCAGCTATGGATTTGGCCCAGAGTGGGAGAGAAAAAAAAACACACACCACCGATAAAAAGTTGAATCCATTTTTTCCAGCTGTTATTTAGATTTACATAATTTAATGTCACTGTGTTTTTTTTTAATTAAAGCATAAAACAAATAAACAAGTAGAGATTTTAAAAAACAAGGATTCGTGGAATCTTGTTGAATTGAATTGAATCTACATTTAGCCGCCAATCAAACTTGTGATATTCTTTCTACAATGGAAATGAAATCTTGTTTGGGAAGTTTGTTCCTTCCCACAAATGTGTTGCACTTGCAGGTTGCTTTGCTTTCACCTTGCGTCCAGATCATCTCTCACCATTTCAACAGGGTTTAAGTCTAGAGACTGCGCTGCTCTCCCATCACTTGAATCCACCATGTAGTTCTTTTTTCTTCTCATGTTTTGGCTCATTGTCTTGCTGTCGGATGAAGCCCTGACAAACCTTTGTTACTTTCCATTTTCTCACTGTTCTGATAGCAATGCACAGCACTACTTACAGTACAGACAGAGGGTTTGATAGTCAAATACAAAAGTTGGGGCACCTGTAGGAAGTGTTTGCTTTGGAAAGCTGTTAGTTAACCAATTTCTTAATTGATGAAAAATGTCTGTTTTCTTTGAACTTTATATGATTGTTCAGCTTTTAGTGACCTAAACTTTTTTTTTTTTTTACAGCATACCTTTGTGCCATTTCAGGCTATTCACTGGAAAATGCTGAAATTTCAACTGACAAAAAAATTGGATGCTCTAAAACTTTTGACTTATAATGTAAATCCCAGTGAATCTGTGTCAGCATGACTGAGAGGGTCGGGGAGGAGACGCAGAAAAAGTAATGACGGATAACTAATGATGGCTTTAAATAAGAGGCAGTAAATGTTTTTTACTTTACTGGAGAAGAAAAAAATATTTTGGCACAGAGGCAGGAGTAACTGAAAGATGTAGAGCAAGTGAAGGGGTCTCCATGGCAACTAAGAAAAGCTTGAGAAAAAAAAAGGATGGTATAGCAATAACCAAGGATTGTGATTGTGTGTGTGCCTCTCTGTGTGTGTGTGTGTGTGTGTGTGTGTGTGTGTGTGTGTGAGTGAGAGAGAAAGACACATCAAGTGGACAAAAATGTCACATGCAAGTGCACGCATTTTCTGAACTATCACACTCCTCCACACAAGTTGTTTGTTTGTACCTAAATGACACAAAACACTTCTAGACGCTATGCTCATATTTGCACAGTATTATAGCAGAACAATACACTGAGCTCTCAGTTTGTGAATCATTTAGATGTCAGTGCGATGTAACAGGCAGGCGGCATGTGTGCCTGGGTGCAACAAGAGTGATTATGCATGAAATTGAAAACTCTGTAACTGCCACGTGGTAATTTAGCATCCTGCAAGGTCCACATCTAAAAATCCATCTTAGTAATAATATGTAGTCATCTGTGTCCTGGGCGAAACAATGCGGTTACAGTTCATAAGGGAAGTCTGTCAGTGCAATGTGGAACAACCTGACAGCTGAACTGATGACCGCTGAATAAACATTGTCTGAAGTTAATGTTGTCTAACGGACTCGAACACGCGTAGAGGCGAGCAGAGAAACGCACACGCAGGAAATCACAGTCCAATCACAGCACTTTTTAATTTGGCCCGCTCCGGTTTCACACAGTCCTCCTTTCTCTCCATCTGTCTTTCTCACTTCTTTTCCATAACACCTTCCTCTTCCTTCCTTCCCACTTCTCTGTTCATCAAGAGAAAATTAGAAATGCAGGAACACATTGTCACCCGTAGGCTGGTTCCACCTCCACTCACACCTCTGACACGGACAAGCATGGGCGACGTCAGCGCTGCGGCTAAAACTGTGTGACGCCTGATCGCGGACAAAGGGATTTTTTTTTTTTTTTTTTTTTTTTTTTAAATCAAAATGTCAAAACTGACAAAGCCTCAGAGGACAAACTAGTGCTTACATAAAAGAAGTTATAAGATTAATTTCACACTTCCTAGACACTGGTTTCTGTTTTTATTTCAGGACAGTATGAAACACTCACAGAAAATTAAAACCTGCCCGTGCTGTTGCTCTGCCTCGCCTTCTCATGCAATCAGTCTGCCTCATTATTTTGATGGGAACAGGTAGAACTGAAATGATCAGTCAATTAATCAAGTATTCAATCAACAGGAAAATAATTTCCTACTTACTTTTATTAGCCATTTTGGTCTGTAATTCTTATTTAATTGTAAACTGAATGCGTTTGGTTTTCGGACTGTTAAGATATCAGATGAATTCACCTTCTGTTCGAAGATCAAACAAGTAATTGAAAAAATAATCAACAGATTAATCGATAATTAAAATAATATTTAGTTGAAGCCCTACAAAGACATTTAGACAATTGTAGCCAAACACTCAACTTGGAAAAGGATGAAGTCAAGTTTAAATGATGGATCTCTGTTCACTGTCTGCAAGTGAGAGTCTGAGCAAATGTGCACAGCCGCACTTTCCTCCTCAAGGATCTCTCTGCGTTGGCACACGCTTGCCTTCATTTCTAACAATGCACATGCATGTGCTACATGTATAATGCATGAACCGTTATTCCTGTGGATTATTCACATTGAAGTCCAGAGGGGGTCATTTCACCCTGCAGCCATCCTGCACACCTCTGAGCTGAATAGGTGGAGGCTTCTCATCAGCCAGCCAGGCCGTCTGATGGTCGTACCCTGACTTGACCGGTCTCTCTCTCCTTGGTCGGGAGACGCCGGGCTAAAAAATGACGGTCTCCTGTGGTGTGATTGCTGAACGGGAGAGGCAGGGCTGCAGCTGCTGCTACTGAAGTGTCAGCCATGATTGTTATCAGAGGGGTCCATTGATCATTTTGGCCTGCATGAAGCCGCTGGCCAGCAATTCAGACACCACTTGTCACATGCTACACATACACACACACACTAAAGAGCTGTACCTTGGCATAGTTTGTGGTCTTGATGAACCATTGTGTGAGCAGCTTCTGCTCCACCAGAGCGCCAGACCTCCAGGAGCGGCCATTTTCATCCACCTGCTCATCAGCCAACACTGTCTGATCAACAGGGTCCCAGTTCACCACAGCCTGGATCACACACACACACACACACACACACACACACACACACACACACACACACACACACACACACACACACACACACACACACACACACACACACACACACACACACACACACACACACACACACACAGTTGAAATGAAAAAGCAGAGCTTAGGAAATAGCTAATAGACAGACCAACGGCTTATTTCAATGTCGTCCCATTTCATTAAACATAATCAAAGGGCTTCTACCAAGCTCTCCATTCATTTCAGCTTCGCAATTCATTTCATTTTCTTCCAATAGTGAGCTGCCTCAGTCATTTCTGGAACTGTCAGGGACCTCTAACCTACACCAATCATATTATTCCTTTCAAAAGAAAACAGGGATTAGCACCTCTCATGCAAAGGCCGTTCCTACCTCTTTCTGATATGCCAGTCCTGCTTCGAAGAGCTTGATAAACAGATACTGTGTCCACCTGTAGTACTCTGGAAGACAAGTGGTCACTTCCTGTCAGGAAAAAGCCAGAGTCAGGTCAGCAGTGTGAGGTGTTAAGCACTAGTGAGTCATCCAGTCTTAAACGCTGCCCAGAGCCCTGTTTGACGCTCAGGTCTTTGTTTCTACTCACCCGGTCCCAGTTGAAGCAAAGGCCGAGGCTGTCCAGCTGCTCCCGCATGGACTGGATATTACTGAGGAGAGGAGACACAGCGGGGCACATTAGGGTATGTTTAAACAATGAACACTTACGAGAACAGATGTGATGTTTCATGTACCTTTTAGTCCACTCCTCTGGGTCAAGGCCTCTCTCAATGGCTGCGTTCTCAGCTGGAAGTCCAAAAGCGTCCCAACCCATCGGATTCAGCACCTGTGGATGGAGTATTCGTGGGGAAATCATTAGTGAGTCAACAATAAATTAATCAGCAACAATTCTGATAACTGATTAATTTCAATATTCTCTGTTTTCAGCTTTTTAAATGGGAAATATGCTGCTTTCCTCTGTTTTTATCATTGCAAATTAAACATGTTGAGAGTTATTTTGAGACGTCATCTTGGGTATGTGCACCCCCACACAACCAGTTTAAAGATATAGGCCGAATAAAGTACTGTTCACAGAAAAAAAACAAAAACAAACATTTATCCTATTAAAATTCTTATAATTAAATCTATTTCTCTGTCATTGAAAAGTCCAGATATGAGTTTATCTTCTGGTTACAATCGGTTTCCAAACCAGATGTGACGTCACAAAATCACAGTCATACGTGCAAGTGTTAAACTCCACCTTCAGCGGATGAGTGTGAAAACAGCCTCATAGTGTCAAACTCTGCACATATGAAGTAACAATAAACAAAACACATTTTTGAATGACGGACAATTTCAGAGTATGGCCTTTTCTTATTTCGTGTGCCATGTGACGGGAGCATTAATTCAACTAATACCAGTAAAATCAAAAATGTTAATTGTAAGAGGGAATTCATTCAGCAAAATAACGCTGGGTTCTACAACACACGTTGACCCGTATGTTAATGTGCTGTTCCCTGCTGGAATCTCAACTCCATCACACATTGTGGTTAATACCGGCAGACTGACTGCAATTTTCATGTAACAGCAGCTGTTATATAATGCAGAAGCAAAAGGAAAACAAGGTTAAGCCTAGAAAGGAAGATCAGGGTGTGACAGCTTTGTACTCATCAGCTTCATGCCAATTACTAAATAAGTTGCTTTTCACACAATTTTCTAAACAACATCACAATCTCATTTTCTCTGCTTGTCTGCTTTCTCTCTCCATTCCTCTGTACTTTTTATTCATATCCATTTCATTGCCCCCCTGTAACCCACACTCTCCTTGAGATGAATCATTTTCGACTCGAGACAACGTCTCCCTCACTCATCTCTTTTTCCCTTCAGCTTCTCGTCTGTGTTTTTCTGCTCACTGAGAGAGAAGCGAGATGAAAGCACAGGAGTGGAAGGCGTGAGTGAAGTAGAGGAGAAGCAGAGTGACAAGGAGTCGAGGACCGGAGAGGATCATTGCACGGACTCTAACGGGTCTGATGTTTCAGACGAATTGGTATCCTTGGTAACTGCATGGGCCTCATTTGTAAAGCCGAGTGCTGGATGGTATTAGGCTAAGAGAGCTGAGCGCAGTCGACCACTGTGACTGCTCAGGAGGAATACAGGCACACTGAGAGCGAGGAGCAAGCCAAAGATAGCCTACGTAAATAACAAAGCAGAATAAAAACATGCCCCTCATTAGGATGGATACGCTAGTATTTTGTTTATTCAGTGTAAATACCCCATTAAACTGAGGCAGTATTCAAGAGACGCTGTTACAGGGACCGGCTGTGATGGACAGGCAGCGTTAGTGAGCTCAATCCTCAAAGTTCAAAGAGAGCAGCAGAGGCCCATTATCTTTTCACTGCTAATAGCTTCAGCCCCACTTATCCTAATGTCCACACAAAATGTGAAGCCTAGTGCGATTTGTTATCACGGGGATACAGCACATTTCAGAGCATGAGTGACAAGAAGCAATGGAAGATAGACGTGGGAGTGAGTGGAGGCTGATTTTATGACAATCTGTCCGCTGTAATGTGGAGCAAATCAGTGCCAACCGGGAGACAGACACATCACTGCACAGCTCCAGGCTCCTCGCGCTGACAACAAGAAGGACACAAGTGCTAGGAGTCTGGTTTTGTGAATGTGGAACCACTCAGCTATGTGCAAGTGTCCACCTACACAGATCCAGCGAGAGGCTTCTCTCCATCTGCAGCAGCTTTGAAATGCAACTCCGACCCTTGTCTGTTCGCTCATCACACAAACTGATAACCGTAACCAAACTTTTCAAAAGGATCATTTCAAATCAAAATTATGAAAAAACAATTTCACATATCGTGGTTCAAGTGGAATCTAGATGAGCATATAGTTTTGGCACAAAGGAACGGTTTGATCGGCTGTGGCTCCTTTGTACGTCACTTTGGAGAAAAGCATCTGCCAAATGAATAAATATAAATGTAAATATGCTCATTTGCTTTCCTGCAAAGACTTATATGAGAAAAACAAAACCTTCTCATGTCTTTAGAGGTGTTGCCTCTAAATCTCTCTAGTTGTATCTCGTTTGTTTAATTTGTACAAAAATCAAAATGTAAGAAAATCACATTGTGGTTCTTTTTGTGGGGGTTGCATGTCAGACTATTTCTTGGCTGGGTGCAGTGACTTCCTTTTGTGACTTAAATACAGTCTGAAATGAGCTTTTCGAGGAGCTGGTTGGCAGATTTTGTTTCCAGCTTCATGGTGAGCTAAGCTAACCGCGCTGCTGGTGCTAGAGACACGAGAGTGGTATCTACCTCTCAGCAAGAAAGTAAATAAATTTCTGCCTCCATCACATTACAATAGAAGTCAATGGAATTTAGTTTGAACGATGAGATTTTAACTTTTAAAAATTTCAACAACAAAGTGTATTTCCAGAATCTGAATTATCATTACTCCAGACGATCTACCAATGTGTGGAACGACAGGAACATTATGATAAAATGTTTCTCAGTGTCTCACAGATGAAACACTTTTAGAGTGAGACCATCGACGGATTGTACCCTCTTTAATTAACTAGTGAATAGAGCAGACTGTGTGCAAACAGCAGAACGAGGTTCCCATTCTGACAGATGCTGAGAGAAAGTAAAACTCCTGGGCAGGAAGCAGCTGCCAGTCATGTGAAACCATGTTTCTGTTCAGGGAGAAACCAGGCAGCAGCAGAAGGGATTCTCTCTGCAGGTGAGGGAGAAGTTACGCACCATCTAGTGTAAAATCCACCAGGAAAAGAAAAAGGAAAGAGAGGAGAGGCTCGTTTTACACCAACTTTTCACCAGGATAAATACAAGGACGGGTGGTGTGAGGACGGAGACAAACCAAAGAACTTAACGTAGCTTGTCACCGTCACGCCAGAATGTGACAGGTGTGTGTGTGTGTTTGCACACTGGTTACAGCTTCAACTACAGTCACTTACTGGACTCAAACAGAGTGCTGAATATTGATTGTAGCGCTTTGATCTGAAACAGAGTCGAGTCAATATTACACTGGAGTGCTTGAGATCGAGAGTATGGATTTTACCTTTACCTTATTTACACCTAATTTTAACCATGAAAGGAGACCTCATGGGAAGATTCAAGATCATCACAGCAGGTTTAAAATCCTCTATTTTCTCCAATTGTCAGCTTATAAGAAAGAGGAAAACATGTCCTCGCTTTTATCCTGACTTCATTTCTGTATTTATATGGGTTTATTTCAAAAAGGTTCAATAGTTCCAAGTCGTCATAAACTTTTCTCAGCTCACGGATGATTGTGGAATTATTCGATCTCAGTAAAAACACTAAAAAAGCTAAAAACAAATCTTTACACAGCAAAACAAAGAGAACAACAGACAACAGTCTCAGCTATATGAAAACAAATATGAACAATTAGAAAAACTGAAGTGAAACACTCAACTTACAAATGAGGGATAATTAACTTCTATTAAAGTAATGTACATGACGTGCAAATGTACATTGTTTGAAATCAATACAGCATGGTAGAAATCAAGTACAACAAATAGAAAAATCTAATTACATGCTCCCTGGAGAGTGTAAACTCTGGTTGTGCAATTGACAGATAGCGGCTCAAGGACGTATTATTATGCTGCTAATGGAACTTAAATGAATGCTATGGTTAGTACACAACATTATGGACACTGACAGAGTAAAGAGATATAAAAGCCTCAAAGATCAGAGAGGGAGTGTAAACAGATATTCTTTGTAATGTGTTGTATATATGATGATGCAGAGCGGGAGGAAGCAGACAAGAGCGAGGCAACAGTGCAGAAAAAACAGAAAAACCCGCAGACCTGTGGTGAGGGGCAGAACAAACAATAAAGCAAACCCAGGCATATATTAGCAGGTAAAAGCAAAGAATCACAACTG
Source organism: Seriola aureovittata (assembly GCF_021018895.1). NCBI lineage: Eukaryota > Metazoa > Chordata > Actinopteri > Carangiformes > Carangidae > Seriola > Seriola aureovittata. The sequence continues at coordinate 16,786,542 of NC_079370.1, read as the reverse complement.
CCTCATTCTGGCTCTCATATTGTGGGTTTTTGTTTTATTTCATTATTTTATTGCCTAAGAACAGTTCAGTCAATATTTGTGAGAATACACAACTCTTTGCTTAATTATAAGAAACTGTCATGAGTGAAAAATCTCCATAAACAATGAATGGGGAATTAATTCTGTTGATCTGTGATTGATTTGTGAATTCTTGCACCAAAATAAGGTTTAAACTTGCCCTTAATTTCTTTATGTTACATTACATTATTGTAACATAATCAACACTATGTTTTCTCTCTAGTTTAAGAGAAGAAAAAAAAAGGGAAATATCAAAACGTCTTCAATATTTAATGTCTGATGTTACGAGAAGAAAGTATCAGTAACTTGTTTTTATATTTACAGGAGCTTAAAGTTGAACAACTTGTGTCCTTTTTTATCTAAATTCTTAATTGAAAATAAAAGCTTTCTCAGCTTATTTTACTTTCAAATACCAGCACACAGCGTACCGTCTTGGCTTGTTTCAGGCCTGACAGCAGACATACCTGATGGCCTCTCATTCTCTGGAAGTGACCGATGGCGTCACTGATGGTGTACACTCGCACGTGGCCCATGTGCAGTCGGCCCGATGGGTACGGAAACATGGAGAGGACATAAAACTTCTTCCTGTTGGAACCCTGAGAGAAACAACAGTCAGTCAAAATAATGTTCAGAGCTGTGAGATAATGTTGTGGGAACAGATCATAAAACTTTCATTCTAACAGACTGCAATAAGACTGTAGGAGATCTTTTCTCCATTATCACTCCGTCTCTTTTGAATGAGTCTTGTATAAAAGACACTGCATTAACGTGATGAGATCAGGACAGAAATAATAACTCATCACATGCAGAGCGAGCACGCTGACGTACTTCTGGTGTATTGATGTTATGAAGCTCTAACAGCGTCTGATTATAGTGTCAGAATCTGAACGGTGGTCGCACTGATTATGGATGGTTTACAGTCGCAACACTGTTACCATGGCAGCACAGTAAGTACCGGTTACATCCAGCTATACATGATTACAGGAAACCTGAGTCATGAATTTTTCAATAAATTAATTAGGGCCAGGGCTGTCATGAATGCACTTAATCACCGTCAGCCTGTCCCAGACGGTCGCACGGTCAGACCATTAGGATATATAATCAGCCTGATCTCCAGGTCTCAGATCAGCTACAACGGCCAGGGACAGTCATTTGGCAGGATGCTTAATGGCCTATTAATCAATTAATCTTAAAAAAAAAAAGGCTAAAGGTATTTCAAACATACACATAAATATCCTTGTCCAACAGATAGATTTAGACTCTCTACACACTCTTTCACCAAGGTATGAGAACACTAGTGGAGCAGTGGAGCCTTTTGGTTTGAGGACTTCAGTTTCCATTTTCATTCGACAGTGTTGGCAACAAGGACGGATCTAAAGGCCAGCACTTCTGTTCATTACGTGACAGAGAAGCGTCACATTGAACACTCACATGCACATTAGCATCCTGGTTTTGAATATTATTTGATCATATTTGATATTTACATTCAACATGGGAACCCTGGCTATTCAGAATTGCGTAAACATTTTTACATTTTTAAACAATATTCACGTTTCTGATGATCTGCATGAAGGTGAATCTTGATTCCTCAACATGTCAGCAATTTTTTTTTTTTTTTTTTTTTTTTAATTTCCTGGCTGCCTAAACTCTGATGCATGTAGACTTAAAACTATTAGTCAATTAATTGATTGCGGGAAAATGAATCGGCTAATATTTTGATGATCAAATAATCATTTGTTTTTTTTGTCAGATATGCTAAAGATTTGCTCATTCCAGCTTCTCAAACACAACAGCCACCTGAAGACTTTATCTAGAAATCTTGAAATTTTCGATGTGCAGTTTCTGATATTTAATAGACCATATGTACAGTTGATGGCTCATCCATCTAAAACTAGGACATGATGCTTACACATACACCTACCCGGGATCCTCCAAAAACCTGATCAGAACTGAGACTCTAGTGCACAGATAAACGCTCTCACAGTAACTTGACCAATTAGATCTTACGTGTGCATCTCCATTAGTGTGATGTGAGCGAGCTAATGATCGTATAGTAGGCCTGTATGAAAAGTTACAAAGGCCTTCTTACCTCCTCCAGCGCATCCTTCCGCCACTGTGCCATGATGCGTGGTTGCCACCATTCTTCCACCCTGCGTCGGGTCTCTATCCGATAGTCCTTCTCCCACTCTCCCGTCTCACTGAATAGGGTGCGGGTGCTGGGGGACAAGAGGCGGGGTACTGGACTCAGGACAGGAGCCCTGATTCGGCCATACCGGGCTACAGCCAGCGGGCACAGAGCCAGCCTTCTCACTGATACCTGCATGGTTCTGTCACCTAGAACAAAGACAGACACTTGAATCAGGGCGGGCGGAGTGACAGTGAGCTGGTGATGTTGGTGGAAGACTGGTTTTCTCTTTTTCTATATCACTGTCAACTGACCCTCCTTTGGTTCTGGACTGTTGGTCGGACAAACCGTAGAAATTTGAAAATAATTGTTTGGTGCAGCCCTAAATCGATGCGTAATGCAATGATCTGTGTTTCACTGACATACCTTTAATCTGAAAAACTTTTCACACATGTAAAAACAAAACCAACAACATTTTGACTGGGTTTAAAAGCTTTTGTTAAAAATCCCAATGGATTCCTGTTGAGGCTCAGCACCCCGACAGTAAGGATGTAAAAACAGGAGCAGGAGCAGGATCCATTGACTTCTAACCAAACCTTTTGGGAAAAATGTTTTTAATCAGCGTTCAAATATTAGAGAGATGACTATGTTTTATAATTACTTTTGACATCGAAGGTAACCGTTCCTCTATCATCCAAACAAGTTTAGAACAGAAGACTTCAAATTTTTTCAGTCACCAACATCAAACTGCAGGGTCATTAAACATTTCTCTCATATTTAACATCTCATAAAAAACTTTTCCTCAATTATAATTTTAATAGAATTATTCACTTGAACGACACAATTATATGAAAGAATAACATACTATTGTCAAAATACAATTACACTGAAATATTGAAATATCTGCAGTGTTTTCATGCTGAGTATTGAAATCACACAAACTGATACAACTTAAAGTCTTAACATTCATTCAGTTGTAAAGGAAACACGAGCCTTCAAACGTCAGAGACCTTGAACAAGTAAAGAGAAAATAGACATCAATGCTGCTGACCACAAGGCAGATACAATCATTGAATGGTATACTAGGAAATAAAACAAGAAGTGCATCCCAATCACAACATCTTATCCACACAAACGTGTCACCATGGAATGATAATGACCACTTACAATCATTTTAATGCAGTACCCTCACGCCATAAAAATGCTACAAGGATATCGCTCTCATTCCCCACAGACAGTCAGCACCTCTGGGTTCAAGTGATTTAATCTACAGTACATGTGAGTCCACTTGTTGAGAACAGAGCGACTGATGGCTCGGCTCTGCAGCTCTTCACGTCTCTTCTCCAAAGTCTGTGTTCTTTGCACCACGTCACTCACACAACAGCCTGATTTTGTGAAATAAGAGGTTTCTTCAGCATGATGTGATTATGCTCTGCCTCACAGTGAGGCTCTGGACAGCCTGTTCTTATCACACCGCCTGCCTGCTCAGATGTGAGAATGACATTTTCAATCAATTAATTTTCAATTATTCACTCATCTCTCTACTGCAAACCTGCCCTTCAGTTTTTTTGGGGTTTTTTTTTTTGCATCACAGGATGTTAACCTAGATGGAAATCCCTGCTGCCAGAATATGTCTCTCAACTTTTATAACTAGTTGTTGGTAAAAGGGATGAAATACTGTATTATAGGATAATTTAGATTACTGGATAATAAATGACAGTTAATGAGTCCTACAACCAACAACTTAAAAAGCAAATTGTTTATTTAGGCTATTTTTACTCTCTTTTTCAAAGAGACTTATATGACTCATATGACTTGATGTTGGTCAAACAGTCAACTGCATGTCAGGAAAAAAAAACAGTTTGACCTAGATTTGTCTTTTTCACAAGACACACACACACACACAGACATGTATATAAACACAGTTTCCAAGGTAACCGGAGATATCTGTACAGTCTCTAGCAGAGGACAACATGCTGCCAACCTAACTTGTCAAGAGAATATTTTCACATCTGTGATGCATCTGGACCTCAGACAGCGAGACCTTTATAGCTGCTGAATAAAAGAAGTGATAATCTGCACGCCCTGACACCAGACTGAGATAATGGTGTAAATGAGGTAAACAAACATTTCGACTGGTTATCTAAAGCCACAGAGAACGCAAACAGTAAGGGCAGGAGTGGGGACATAAAGGGAGATCTTTATCGTCATTTTCATGAGCAGATCAAAAGACGCATCATGAAAGAAACCTATAGCAACAATATAGTATATTTTTGAGCACAGACTTTAAGAAAACAAGACTTTTTGAATGAACAGAGTGTCATTCAAGTGCAAAAAACTACCAGCCTCCAAATCATTCAGTAAGACTCTGAACAGCCTGAAGGATTTACCAACCAGGGTGGACAGATCTTTGAGGGATAACGCTGAGCTTGTTCAAGCAAATGAGTGAAAACCAGCGAAAAGGGCTCTCTCCTCCGCCGTCCTCTACACCACCCACGTGCTTGTGGGAATGTGTTTTTCACTAAATTCTCTCGAGTATAACCTAAGCATCGCAGCAGCCAACGCTCCTCCCTCAGGCTGAGGCTGGGAGAACCGAGCACTCAAGGTTGCGTGCATCTCTGATGGTGCGAGTGAGTGGGCTGAGGCGAGAGACTGAGAAAATGTTTCTATGGTGACTGGGCTCATCCGTCCGGGTGTCTCCTGTAAAGACTGACTGAAAACTTCTGCAAACAGCACGCTGGCTCAGAGGGGAACAAGGCTTCATCTGGAGATTTGTAGAATTATTTTACTTTTTTGGTACTGACCAAAATACTGTCAAGCACTTATTAATAACATTAATAGCTCAGATTCTCAGTCTTTTTTTCATTTTTACATCTTACTGTTCTTATCATCAGATATTTACTGATATAAATTGTGAGTTTACTCATTTTAATTTATCTTCTTCAGGAAAAGGTTCTTGATGTCTGGCTTTGAGAAGTTAAAAACAACCTCAAAAATACCTTTGTAAAACAAACAAACAAAAACAATGCCATACTATATGAAAAAAAGTATTATTTTGGTGTGGGTACATATTCAGGTATCATATTGGTGCTGGAATCAAAAACTCTTGGTACTCAGAACCAGAATAATTTCCCATTCATTCATTATATTGATGAAATATCAATACTGTGGTATGCGATTAGACAGCAGGTGGGATTTCTGCTCTTCTGATAGTGTGAAATATTAAATGTTTGTCTCTTTCTAGCCACAATATCGTAACAATGTCATAATAAATCCAGTGTCAGATATTTAGTGTGAATAAATACTGAAGCTGAAATTATTAATCATTCAGTTGACTAACATAAAATGAAATGGCAACAATTTTGATAATCAACTAATGGTTTAAGCAGTTTGTCGAACAAAATCCAAAACACAGATCTATGTAAAACGAATACATTAGAGGTTTTGGACTGTTAATCGCACAAAACAAAATGCATTTGAAAACGTCATTAGAAAGTTTGTAATGGATATTTTTTACATTTTTTCACATTCGCTTTTTTTTTGGTTAACTGACTAATCATTGAAGTCCTGGCTCTACTGTTTTGTGTAGTGGTGAAGTCATGACAGGTCGGTTTCACCTTTTCAGTCAAACGCAGTGCAGAACAAACGTAACGCAAATTGAACTTATCAGCATTTGACATTGAATAAACCTCCTCCTCTGCTGTCTTGAGTTACGGGGTACCAATATTTCAAAATGTCCTTTATGTTGGCATGGCATTCATTTGCATAAGAAACCTCCAGTAACCTCCTGGTCTGCCCACACAAGCGCAACCACTCGTCTGTTAGCGACAGATAAAATGTATTTTAAGATACCTCGTGTTTCAGTTCCAGGTCCTGTGTTTCCGCGTTATGGTCCTAATAACATAAAAACTATAATCCATACTAAAATAATTATATCCAGCTTCTAAATGCGCTGTAAATGACCTGTTTCCTTGTATCACGACTCCACCGTAGGCGCCGCCATCTTGCTTTCAATAAACTTTATCAACACGTCATAGGTCGACAACGACAAATCCACATAAATTAGAAAAAAACTTAACTGCTTTGATATTCCTTTCATACAGCGGGTACAGATATGTATTTATTTGGGTAATATATATATATATATATATATACACATACCTATATATGTTTGTGTGTGTGTGTGTGTGTGTGTGTGTGTGTGTGTGTGTGTGTGTGTGTGTGTTGTGTGGTGTGTGTGGGTGTGGGTGTGGGTGTGTGTGTGTGTGTACATGTCTTTCTTTGGTTGTGTGGATGCATTTTTGTGCAAATCGGTTATCAGGACATTTTGACCTTATGGGGACATTTGGTTGGTCCTAACAACTTCAAAGGGCTGTTTGAGGGTCAAGACTTGGTTTTAGTGTTACTCTATTAAAGGTTATAATTAACATTAGATTAAGTTTTGGGTAAGGGTTGAGTTAACCATTTAGTTGTAATGGTTCAAGTTAGGGTTATTGGCTAGGGAGTGCCATATATCGACGAGTGTCCTCACAACTAGCGAAAGTCCAGATGTGTGTGTTTCTGTGTGTGTGTGTGTGTGTGTATGTGTGTGCATAAATGTCTGCTTGCCCGAGCTTCATAGTTGATTTCAGTGACTTGAGTGAGTGATGGCTCTGCCTGTTACCCTAGCAACCCTGTAATATCTTCGTTTTATTATTATTTCTTATTTTTAATTTAGAAAAAAAATCGAAATCTTTTTTTTTTTATTCCAGTAAATTACTGCCCACAGACACAAAAATTGTCTACAGCTGAAATAACCGCCATCCATCCCTTACCAGTTATCCGTTTGAGGGTCACAGGGGGGCTGGCGCCAATCCCATCTGCCATTGGGCAAGAGGCGAGTCACAACCTGGACAGGTCACCAGTCTATTACAGGGCTGACATGGAGATAAACAACCATTCACACTCTCGTTCACACCTACGGGTAATGTAGAGTGACAGAAGTAGTGTTTCACAACCTGTCAACAATTATTCTTATTAATGGCTTATTATTGATATGTAAACATTGATAAATGGTTTGTTAACCATTCTTAAATCTTTTTTTTAACAAGAGTAATCCCCTTATAAGCATTGCCTTTATCTTATACTGAGGACAACAGAGAAAATAGATTTAAAACAGTTTTTTTAAGTTGAACTTTCTTGCTTAAACCACTTCTTGTTGTTTTATAGTTTCTTTTATTTTCTAGGGTCAACTGCAGCCCAAACAACAGCAAATCAGTTCAAACCTCAGTCCCCCACAAGAAGAATTACCATAAAACATGACTGAAGTCATTCCATGACACACATTTACTGCCAGCAGCTCTACAAGTATCCTCAGGAGGTGCTTTCGTTATACATGATTTCTGAAGGAGCAGGATTTCTTTGATGCCAACTTCCAGTGTAAAGTGATTGCTGACTGAAACAGCACCTCCACTCACTTCATCTTCATCACAGAACAAAAAGACACTGAGGAGGAAGATGAGGAGGAGCAGCGTCTCATCAGTCTTTTCTTTCTACCAGCTCTCCCCGTGGCTCTCACCTTTGATCTGATGTGCAGACAGAAGCAGAGAAAGAGGGGAGAAGTCAGTCAGAGCCGGTGAGGGAAGAGAGAAAGGAGGGTGGGGTGTCATTAGCAGGAGATAAAGAGAGTTCCTCAGTCTGACGTCAGTGAGCTAAACCTGGGGCTCTGATCCGGCCTGCCGTCGTATATCAGAGTTAAATGGGCGCCTCCACCCAGGGCACAACAGGATGTGGCTGAGAAGGAGGAATGAGACAGGGAAATGGGTTTTTGATACAGCTGAGACCATAACTCTCCACATAAAGCCTGATGAATGAATCTGATACTCACTTCCTCATCATTACTGTATTTCATGGTGGACTGCAGGTGCTGGTGAACAGTGTTTGATCATTTGTTCAAAACTGAACCTTATATTACTGCAATCCAAGGACAGACATGCTAACAAATTTGGAAAATATGCTCCTCCCGTTCAACTTCATGTTGATATTCAACTCTATAACGTATTAATAACTACTCTGTTTTACAAAGAAAGAAAGATATATCTATACCCACATGGTGGTTGAAAAAAGGCTGAGGGCGAACAAAGGTCAGATTTCAGAGTCAATGTAACTGTTTGAACTTGACCAAATCCAAAGGGGAAAGACACTTTGAATATGACTGATTTTAACTTTATGCATTTGGAAACAAAGATAAATATAAATTCTTACAGATTTAAACTGTATAGTTTATAGCATGTACTCTGATTACCAATGTTACTCAATAAACTGTATGGATGCAATAAATTCAGACTCTTGGCCTTAATTTGTGTCATTTAATTTAAAAAAGACATGATAAACAAAGAGATTAACAGCATGGGAATTAAAACCCCTTAAAAGTTTTTCATGTTTTAAATGTTAAGATTTTCTTAAAGGATTTGAAAATTATGTCTTCACAGGCAACAATTAAAGTTAAAGTTTCAGGGAGAAACATGAATTTTTTTTTTTTTTTTAAAGGAATAGTTCATCTTTTTTTCTGCTGAGAGCTTGATGAAAACATTGATATCGCTCTCATGTCTAAAGTACATATGAAGCTAGAGTCGAAGGTGATTAGCTTAGTTTAGCATAAAGAAAGGAAACGGGGAACTCTGGTTCTCTCCAGAGTTTAAAACAATCCACCTACTAGCACCTCTAAAGCTCGCTAATTAACAAGTTATATGTCATTTATTCAATCCATCCACAAATGAACAATAGTGCTTTTTTGTTGGGCTATGTGTTGTACTTTTTCTTGGCCCTGCGCAGTGAAAGGAAGACTCGGCACTCGGCCTGGAGATAGTGCCAGTAAGTGACTCCACGTAAAAACTTATTCTTACTCCTTAGTCGAGTTTTGACTTAAGTTTGACTTTCAAAAACTCAAATCATGGAAGCTGAATGGTTACAGCCACATAACTGTCCATGTTTTGATTCCAGCTGTGGTACTTTGTAGTAAGTCATGCCTCTCTCCCTTTGTTTTCCTGTCTCCCTTTTCACAGATAATCTGATTCATCAAGATTGTGTGGGTGTGGTTTGATCAGATTTAATTTGACAGTAACCTGGCAACATCAGCAGACAACCCCACAACTGATTGAATATCGCTAAATCCTGATTGAAATGAGCTGCTCCAGGACAATATCTTCTTTTTTTTTTTAAATAACGGTCTTCTAACAATGTGACATATAAGGAAAAGTGATAGGCATCATATAACAGGAGCAGATGGAGGCTCGATGTCCTCAGGGAGCGTCTGAGTGAACAAAGCCAGTTTATTGCCGGAAATGTGTGGAGAAACAACACATGAAAATAAAAAATGGAATCAGTTCTGTGGAAGTGTTATCCTCTTTCCAGGTGCCAGCTTTGTCTCAGTGCGCCACTTCTTTATATTTTACTCTAATTACCGGTTTAAAATCCTGCATGGCACCATTTCTCACTTTAATGGCAATGTCTTTTAATCATTTATTTTGGGTTGCGTTAAAGTTGTGCATTTTTGGACTGCTACATCGCCTTTGAGTCTCAGGTACAAGCAGCCTTTGTTGTTTTTCAAACAAATCACTTCTGAAAGCAACCAATCATCCTCGTTTTCCACCCACATCCGCCTCCCCATTCCCACCATGACAAACAAACCATGGTAATCACCTCCTCTTTCCCTGTTTCGGAGGACGATTGCATTTCACCAGCAGAGAATCAGATGACAAACGAGCACACAGAGCTGCCCGAGCAGCAGTGTGTTAGCTAGAAAGCAGATGAGGGGAATGGGGGGGCTGACTTGTCTTCACCTGTCCAAGGTGACCTTTCGTGGACGCGTGTGTGATTCACATCCACATCCGCCTCAATGAGAAGTGGGCCGGTGGTTGCCACAGAGAAGCAATCTCACACCATCTCGGCTTCCTGAGGCCGGCAAGGAGCAGGCTGATAGGTCTCTGCACGCCTCTGACTGTGCTTCAGAGAGCCCGATGAGTGTGATGTTATTACCAGGGCCTATTTCACATTGACAGCCCCATGTGTCCTTCACTTATCTGTTCTCATGGAAGACAAAGGTCTCAGAGAGAAACATGGTGGTACAGAGGAGATGAGGAGGTTTGTAGCTGGAACAAGATCTTAAAGAATCTGTTAGGAACTCTCTGGCAGCATCACTCTCTTCCCCGATCTTCCCTGATCTTCCCTGTTCTCATTTTCCCCGCACTGTTGCATGATTTTAATTCATTTGGAGAAAAAAAAATGTTCTACAAAACTAAAAATTTGTTATGTCTTTTTCTCTGGAGATTCCCATTCAGCTCTGTAGCAATTAATGTTACTAATTAGTGTACAACTCCTCAGTTCTGCTGATCCCTCTGCAGTCTGCTAGACGCACTCAAACCAGTTGTAAGCAAGGCTCGGGTGGCAATCTGATTAAGATACGGATACAATGAGTTGTATGATACAATGTTATGTCCTCAAGTAAAAATTTAATTTCTGTATGTGTTCAAGAGCATTTTAATTTCTCTCACTTAAAGGTTGACAATGAGAAAGTCTTTATAGCCCAGGAATAACCCATCTGGGATATTTGAAGTGCTCGCACTTAACTTGAGCAATTCCAGTTTGTGCTATACTTTAAATTTATACTCCACTCTATTTCAGGGAGTCAACACTGTGCTTATTAATCCCCTACAATAATTTAACTTTTATCTAATTTAAATACAATTTATTTTATTTCACAAGAACAATCCACAGAGCATCGGTTCTGCTTTGCAGGGAGTCATGGGCACATTTATACATTAATAAGTCAGTTTAGTAATTACTTTTCAGAATAAAATCATCATTCAAAACATCTTATTAAATGTGAGACATTGTTACAAATTAAAACTACCCAGCAGGACATAATTAGTTTATTATAATAATTAATGCAGATTGACTACAGCATTAAAATACTGCTTACATGTTAATGCAGCATTAAAGATGATCCAGTATATAAGATTCTCTAAGAATACATACTGCATAATGAGTTTTTACTATTTTAAAAACTCGAAATACTTACGCCTCTATTTTACTCAAGTATATGTTTTAATGCAGGATTTGAATTAAATATTTTCCCAATTAACATTGTGACTTTTAGTTAAAGGGGGACTACAGCAGTTAAGCGTTGCACTGCCATGAAGTTGGGAGACTCATAAGAGACAGATTAAAAAAAGAATGGTCAACTTTAAAGCAGCGGAGGTCGATATACTGTGTGCTGACTTTTACTCCCTAATTCAACTCAGTAGCATCTTTTGCTAGAAACTCCTCACATCTTTCAAACTCCATGTGTCACGTAACACGGGCTTTCTGTTAAAAAATATTAATTCTCACGCCCAATACAAGATAGACTCTCAGAAATCTCCTCTCACATCCACAGAGGAGGACATCATACATCAGTAGTTCTGCTGCTGATGAGTAAACTGAACTTCATGAGTAAAATAGGTGGAATGGCCCTTTAAATATAATGAACACTCCTTCCACTACCACATGTAAGTAATATATGATTTGATTTGCAGGTGTTGATTTTCTAAAACATTAGCGTCAGAGACTGAATTTAATACATATATCACATCCATTTGTGAAGCTTATGATCACTCTGCACAACAGTGCTGCCCAGATTTTACGTTGGTCATTTGAGGACCACAGACTTCTGCTCCCTGAGCAGGTCATACTCTGATTTGTACTGTCTCTTCAGAAGAGAAATGACGGAGGAAGAAACTCTCCGCTGTAGCTGTGTCATTCACTCTGACATACAGAACGGCTGCCCTGTGGTTTATTATGCAATAGACGGGACCTGAACACAGCGTTGTTATGAATATTTGTGGCTGCTCTGATCACCAATAACAACGAAAATGATGTAATTAGTTTTAATTTTCATCAACTAAACAGATTGTACATCTCCTCGACACCCCACTGCTCTCCTGCTTCTAGGGAAACCTCCGTTTTGTTGCCGTGGTGATAAGCCCTGGCAGTGATTGGTGGTATGACAGGACCACTTGAGACAGACAGGGGATTCATCAGGCTCTGCTGTAAAAGAGGAGCTTGAACATTGTGGCTATGAGGATGTATGTACCCAATCCTCAACTTCTAATTAAGTGAGTTGTCTGTGAGACGCGGTGGGTCAGACTAATGGTGTCTGATCCCGCACAGAGCTGATGAAGGCCAGCCAGGAGCCACTAACAGGTCCTCCTTTTGGTTTCCTGAATAAAGATCCACATTTTGAGAAAATGAATGTTTAATACATTCTCCTTTGGCACAAGAGACTTTTATCTTAGTCCCATTTGCATTTTTGTCACCAAAGCAATTTACATTTTTATAGCATAATTAATGAACAAGAAAGTCATTTACATTTTCTTGCTCTGCTCACCAGTACATCATCTAGAGAGCATATCTGATGCAGGGGAACCAGCATTGGGAGATGTGTAGGAGTATTTGTTAGCACCAGAGAGATGTCTGGAGTGTGCAGAAAGAGAACCAAACAACTACATGATTGTTTTAAAGCAAGACGGTTGAGGAGAATACACTGTCATAATTAAACGGAGACACGAGGACGGGGGCTTTCAGGTGCTAATTGAGGCCAAAGCCTCTTTCACTTCAGTTGGCCCTCACATCAAATACACGGAGGCAAGCCTCCAGAGCAAATTACGCCATTTAAACAGCACAGAAGAAAACAATTCATACAAGTGCCATTCATACGGTATATCCTAGCTGGAAAGATGAAAGAGAATAATTCATCACCATTTTGCCTCTGGTCAATGACCCAGTTCTGTCAGTACCTTATTATCTTTCCTGATGCATGTATGTACATTGTTAGAAAAAGTATGCTGGCAAAAAGCAAAACGATGTCCTAAAGCCATATCACACTTTAGAAACTGGTTACCAGAAGCATGATGCATGGAAAGTTGAAGGGATTGGGGGATGAAAGGATAGCCTCTTCAGGAGGGTGGGAAAATAAGAGCATGTAAAATACAACAGAAATATAATGACCACGTACCTTTGTGAAGCCTCTAGTGTCTGTAATTTGGTTACAAAAGGTCACAGAGCTCTTGATTTGGGATTTTAAAGCTCTGGTTTTGGTTGTTGTGGCATTGAACTGCATTATATTGCAAGGTGTGTCTAATGTTTTGCACAATATGTAGGTTAAGTACATTCTGTGCACATTTTGCAAACATTGTATGCAAATGCAGACAAAAGTCAACCCTGACATTTTCTGGATGAAAACAGACACAGATACTGTGGATAGATATATGTAGGGATCTACAGTGATAGATTGAATTACAGGTAAGCAAATGAAGCAATATTTTTCAAAGGGCATGTCTGACACAAGCAGGAAATGATTAAAACATTTCTGTGTGACGCACAGTCCTGGCAGTGTGAAGGAGGTCAGTCCTGGCCTCTTAGTCATTTTATCTATCATCAGGATCTTTCCTGTTCAACTCTGAGTTGCATAAACATATCTTTTTTTAGGACACAGAGTCGCTTCTGAGCTCAGTGAGGTTTGGGCCAACCATGGCTCACAATGACCGCAGCTTGAAACCCTCCCAGCCAACACAGACCAGGTGTTCAACCACTGAACCTAATGTTTAAACTTTGATCGGAGTTTAAATTACAGCTGTGTCCCCAGCTGTAATTCTAATCAGATTTGCTGTTTGTGATCAAGTGGTGGATCCAAAACACAAAGAGTGGAAGGGAAGGACGGGGAGTGGTGGTGGTGGTGGGGGGGTTGTGTCCTCTTCAGCACCAGATACAGCAGCCAGGTGACACGCACTGTGTACAAAACCCCTGCTGCTCCAGCACAGTGGAGGCACATGTTTATCGATGTGTCTGGCCGCCCCTGAGCGCACAACATGGCTGAGAGAAACAAGCACCAACATACAGACGGTTCTCACATCAGACAACAGATGAATAAATACACAAACATGGACTGTTGGACTGAATTCTTTTCATATGTAGAAGCTAGAAACACTGAAAACACATGCAAAATATCACCGTCGTTATCCATGACAGGCTGCTTGTGTTGTTGGTGTTAAAGCAACTGAACAATTCTTCACAACTCAATGGGAGAGATTGTTGTCATCTACTTTTGTAATTTTGATCTCTCTTGGACGATCTGTGTCTGTCAGGAGGCGGCACAAGAGGAGAGAAAGTCAGCATTTAACAATTCTTTTATCTACAGTGTCATGTAACTATAGTAACTAGTCATGTGTAGAGCAAACAGAATAGCTCATTTCATGACTGAATAAAATAGACAAACGATAGGTGAGATAGATTTTCCAGTGGGAACATTTTGTATGATGTGTCCTTGCATTCTTACAGTACTGCAGACTGAGCACCGAAAGCTGTCCATGACTGTAACGTGATAACACCAGGTTCTCCATCTGGATGTTTTATCACAGAATGGAGGAAATACTTTCAAATGACATTTCCACTTCCACTTCCAAAGGATTAGATTCTGACTGTACTGGCATATCATTTTTATTGCATTTAGAGAGAGTGATGGCTCGGACAGGTTTGAGAGAAACCTGGGTGTCATGTTTGATGACCAGCTATCCTTCTCGCTATCGCTCTCCTGGTTGTGCCACTTTGCATTGTTAAACATGAAATAATTCAGGCCTTACCTGACTCAGTACCCCACCCAGCTCTTGGCCCAGGCCATGGTTGTCTCCCTCTTCGACTACAATGCAATGCCCTTCTGGCGTGCTTCCTTTCACACACAGTGGAAACCTTACAGATGGTCCAGAATGCAGCGGCCCATCTGGTCTTCCATCAGCCCAAAAGGGCACGTCACTCCGCTACTCATCGACCTCCACTGGCTACCCGAATCAAATTCAAGTCACAAATGCTTGCCTTGACTTCTAGGTCTGCACCCATCTACTTGAACTAAGTCATACAGGCTTATGTTCGTTCTCAGCCACGGCGTTCCTCTAAAGAACATCGTCTGGCATCGCAATCCCTGCACACAAGGCATTCGAGTCCAGACTGCTCTCGTCTGTGATTCCCAGATGTCCGAACAAGCTACCAAATGCTATCAGAACAGGGGTGTCCCTCTCCAAGTTCAAGAATCTTTTGAAGACTCAGGTTTCAAGGATATCTGGACAAAAAGGGGTAGGTGAAAAATGTTTAATGACAAAAACAGAAACTTATAAAACCAGGAATCCAAAAAACAGGCAGGAACCAAAAAAAAACACAACTCAAGAAACAGTGGCGCACAATAAACGGGAACCACGACTGCCAACAGGAGAAACCATGATCCACATGATGACGACGAACACAGAGACTAAATAGACACGACGGTAATTGAACACAGGTGAAACACATTAGGGCGGGGCAGACAATTAACGAGCAGAGAAACTCAAGACAAAGACAGGAAGTAAAGTGACATGAGGCACACAAGGTAAGTGGTACAAAATAAAACGGGAAATAAATCAAATCCGAAACAATCAACATAAAGTGTCCAAAAGAGTCCGACAAAGTCCAAAAGTGACTTGAAAACAAAAAGTGTCCTCTTAGGCCAAACCATGGTACTCTCCTAACACCTGTAACACCCTGACATGCCTAACTAGCAGTGCAATCGGTGCACTTCTTTTCCTGATCTCCTTGCACCTATTGAATAGACGTATGACTTACTTATACCAAGGTGTCCCACAGTGGGACACCTTGGTGTAAGTAAGTCATTTACCTGAAATCCTATAATGTTCCTCGGTTTAGGGGCCTTTTCAGACATCAGAGCTCCAAATATACATTCACTGAGCACTTTATTGGGGACACCGTACCAATAAAAAACAGTTTCAGTTATTTGCAGCATGGATTCCATACGATGTTGGAAATATTCTTTTGAGATTCTGGTTCATGTTGACATGACTGCATCACATCATTTCTGCATGTGTCAGCTGCGTATTCATGCTGCCATTCTCCTGCTGTACCACATGTTCTCTTTGATTCAGACCTGGTGACTGAGGAGGTCACTGGAGTTCACTAAAGTCAGTGTCATGTTCATAAAACCAGTTTGAGACGACTTCTGCTTTATGACATGGAGCATTATCCTGCTGGAAGTAGCCATTAGAAGAAGGTAAACTGTGGCCATAAAAGGAAACACATGGTCAGCAACAAAACTTAGAAAGGCTGTGGCATTCAAACTATGATTGAATGGTATTAAGGGACCCACTGTGCACCAAGAAAACATTCCCCACACCATCACACCACCACCACCACCAGCCTGGACTGTTGACACAAGGCAGGTTGGGTCCATGGATTCATGCCATCCCACCCACCTCAGGGATTGACATGTTGTGCGTTCTGAGATGCTGAGTGGTTATCTGCGTTACTGTAGCCTTTCAGTCAGCTCAAATCAGTCTGGCAATTCTCATCTGACCTCTCTCATCAACAAGGCGCTTCAAATCCGCAGAACCGCCGCTCACTGGATGATTTTTGTTCCTGGCCCCATTCTGAGTAAACTGTTGTGTGTGAAAATCCCAGGAGATCAGCAGTTTCAGAAATACTCCAGCCAGCCCATCTGGCACCAACAATCACATCACAGCCAAAGTCACTGAGATCACATTTTTCTCCATTCCTGTGCTTGATATTAACGTTATCTGAAGCTCCTGGCCTGTATCTGCATGATTTTATGCACTGCACTGCACATGATTAGCAATTCAAGCAATTAATTGGAGAAGTGCATGAATAAGCAGCTGTATGGGTGTTCCTAATAAAGTGCTTGGTGAGTGTCTATCGTAATGTATTAAACTGTACGTTACTCTGAGCAGGAAAAGACTTTACATCTCTTTGCTTCCATCTCATATCCAGGGCTGAACACTGTGATGTGTCCTCTTGGATTTTTTGAGTTTTAGCAACCAGGGTTTTTTTTTCCACAGTTAAATAAGACTTAAGAGTCTACAGTCATAAACTACAGGCACTGTGAGACTGAGGATGAGTCATTAAAGTCATTAAAGATTCATCATCTGGGAACCGTGAATGTCCGTCTTTCACAGATAAAGTGAAAGCTTTCACCTGCTGGTGGCACTAAAGGCTGCAAACCCAATAGGAATCATCATCTGAAAACCATGAATTTATGCAAACTTTCATGGAAACCCATCCAAGAGTTGTAGGTATTTCAGTCTGAATGATAAGGTGGACCGACTCAGGCATTGCATAGAAAGGCTAAATATTACACTTGATGGGAATTTAATTGGATGATTCCGATATTGTTCAGTTCAGCATATTTGAATGTGACCACTTTAAACCAACAAAATAAACAAATACACCCAGATAAAAGATTCACTGCTTCCCTTTCATAATTCTATTGCTGGTGGTGGAAAAAGCATTTGGACCTTGATTGAGGATTTTGATCACAGGAAATAGAACTAATCAATTGAAGACAAAAAAATATGGAAAAGTCAAACAAAAAGATCTTGGAGGATTTCTCTTTGGTCAGAATTTTCTGGAGGGGGAGAGGGGGTTGCATCATGACTTCAGCATTCCCTAAAATTACAGCTAGGCCCTGCTTATATCCTATTTATATCCACTACAGCTCTTAACTTTTGGTCAGTGTGGTGCCACAGGTTGTTCTCTGCAGGTGTTCTGGATACACATTTCTCATCCTGGGAGAGAGAAGGGAGACAGGCAGACAGACAGACACAGAAGACTGTGTTTTGTCTCAATAAGCGCGTATAAGCCAGGACTGGTGATTTGGGGAGGCAGGCTATGTTGCACTTGGCGCTTTTGTCCCTGCGCACTGGACGCCCCCCTCCTCACCGCCCCGCTGTGTTTTGGTGCTCAGCGCTCACACCTGAAGTGACAGAGGAGGAGTGAATCTCGGAGCTGTGATGAAGACAGCGCACAGAGCTGCTCAGACTGCTTCTCCTGCAAAGCTATTGCACGGCACATTTGGAGGAACAAGTCAGAAGGGAAATATCCAACGGGAGGGAGGGGATGCGCGCATGTGACAGGCTTTGGACGTTTCCATTTGTACCCGTCGGGTTGGGATTTGAATCTCTCTATCGAGGACAGCTGCGTTTTTAAAAAATCACCCGTGACTGGCATTGTCAAACATTGCACGCCTTGTCCGTAGCCTGCGGATCGTCACAGCACCATGCGAGCAGGAGAGACGCGCCCTGTGCCATGCTGAACAACTCTCCGACTGTGCTGCTGGCGCTGACCGCGGTGGCCGGACTTCTCCAGCGATGTCAAGGCTGGAGCGACGAAGACCTCCTCCTGCCGCCCATCAACTCCTCCAACAGGTTCCTGGCCAACCTGGAGGTGGACGTGCGCTTCTCCAAGAGGTCTGTGGAGGAGAGCGAAGCCTCGCCCGACGCCTCCACCCTGCAGACTCTGTCCCAGTGCAACGTGAGCGTCCAGAGACTCCTTCCCACCTCGCTGGTGGCTCGCTGGGACAGCAGCTTCGGCTTCCAGTGTGATGTGCTCATCTACACCACCAACAACCACGGAAGGGCTTTTTTCTCCGCGTCTTTCAACAGGGCGATCTCCCCCGTCGTCATCGAGCACCTCGGGGTCACCGGGGGTCAGCAGGAGTTGCGGCTGTGCGTGGGATGCGGGATGTCTCGCTACCGGAGGTTTGGTCAGGGCAGGTCGAGAGGCCAGCAGACCGGGGATCAGGTCACTTTCTGCTGCGTGGATTTCAGCCTCGACGAGCTGAAGGGGGACAAAAGTTGGAGGCTGAACAGAAAGCCCATCGAGTCCACACTTGTGGCTTGTTTCATGACTTTGGTCATCATTGTGTGGAGTGTTGCTGCTCTCATATGGCCAGTCCCCATCATTGCAGGATTTCTGCCTAATGGGATGGAGCAGAGGAGACCGAGATAATTGAAATAATCTTTATATTAATTAGCCTGTGCTGCCTATACTATAATTGTAGCCATTCAACTGTTCACATGAAGGAATGATGGCGGAGGATTGGAGAACTTTTTGATGAAATGGTTTAGTTTGGGGTGTTCTTTGACCCTTAATAGACCTCCTCCTCATTAGGACAACCAAGGTAATGTATGAAGACTTATACTAGCCAATAGTATTCTATACTGGGACCAACACCAATGTGTTTTGTATACCCTTGTAGGCCTTCCTATAGATTATGTCAGCGTAAACTGTGCAAACTTTTCTCTTTGAGCTGTGTTTGTATAGTTTTTAATCTTTCTAGAAAGTCTTTGCCTTATCCCATGTGTAGGACTTTTGCACTGAAAACTGAACTTTAAGGTGTGCCGTCACATACAGTACTATATAGTGAACCTATAGTCATGTTCAGAGTAAGTGTAATAGTTTTTTTTCCAATACATTCTGAAAAATGGGTGTTGTTTATGATTGACATAGAGAGAGTTTCAATATTTATATTGTTAGGTTTCTAATGTCAAGTTCATTCGTGCTTATTTGTATTAATGTTTAAATGAAAATAAAATTGATTATAGGCTATATCTCAGATTCTCTCTGACCTGTTCTCTGTAGCCTAAATCAATTTACTTCACATGCAGTTTGCAGTGAATGCGGTGTAAATATTTTTTGGAAAATGCTTGGAGTCTTTAGAAAATGATTTTTACTGATTTTTGATAAGATGCACCTTTAACTTATGACCACAGGGCTCCTCTGCATACATCATTCTTTATGCTCAGTTTTCTATTTTGAACATCTCATGTGTGACCATTCTGCCTGAAAATAAAAAATATTTTTTATGATGTTTATATATATATTATATTCTTTATAATGTCAGAACATTGAATAAATTCATAGCTTTATGATCAAATAATACTACTATTACTACTACTACTACCACCACCACTAAGAATAATAATAATGATAATAATAATAAAATAATTGCATAAATTCACAAACTACCTCAGTTTTTTTTAGGTGAGTGTGTGGAATTATTATCAGTAAAATATGCTTTAATATCTGTAGATATCCTCTTTCAGAGTGTTAATTTATTGATGCATGACGAGCAGCATTTTAATGTTGATGCTGATCCAATTGGTTCTTAGTACTTTATATATTGTTGTTTGATCTAGGCCAGCCCCCACCCCTCCTTTTTAATGGCCACTGGAGACAAAGGATTTGGATAATTACTCCTCATCTGTTACAAATGGTTGTTTTAGTACTGTAATGTCAACGTTTCCTGACACAACAATTGCTTTGCCCTCAAAAAATTAAAAGAAAGTGTTGTTTCTCTACTGGAAATCTATTCGGCTTCATGTGTATTATATATTATACAATAATATTGATCTCATCTGCTATTTTTAATGTTAGTAGGCTTATATAGTTTGTCGACCTTAACACTGAACTAAAATATTCATTGTATTTTAACTTAAAAACGACTTAAGTCAATCATTATTTTTGCAGAAATGATTACCGTATTGATTATGGCTGGGGGGTTTTTTTTGTCTTTTTTTTTACACGGATGTTATAAGACATTAATGAACTCTGTACCTGGCAAAATGGCCGTCCTGGCCACGCCTTTGCATTACCTGACATTTTAACACTCCCTTGCTGCTGACACACTCACGCATGAGGAAGTGGAGGAGCTGAGTCTCAACAAGTAGATACGAGCTGAGCCTCACGTAAACGAGAAGAAAAAAAAATGAAGGTCCCAGCTCTGGATAGGAAGCAATGACATGTGCGCTGATTTCCCCCAGGATCAGAGTTATAGAGATACACTATAGGACAGCATGTCCTCTTCAACGGCCCGAGTCTGTCTACTGACTTTGTTTCTGACATGCATCGTCTGCACTGTAGGCCAATCAGGTAAGTTCAAGCTTCATTATGAACCAGCAGGACAGATTTACTGTGAAATGTGGAGGATCTGCTCTTTAAATAATGTTGTATTGTTCTAATGTTGATGATTCCTCAAATTAAAGGACAATATTCAGGAGCAGGAAGCAACACGACGGCCTCATCGTCGCGGTTTATTTATTTCTAATCTGTTATTATCGTGCCGTTTAGCGCCGATATGGCTGTTGATGAATTGTGAGTGTATCTGAGTAAATCAAGTTGTAAGACAGGACGAGGATAAGGACAGCGCCCTGTAGTCTCAGTGTGGAGTTTTTACTGTTGTTCATGACTGGACTGAGCGCTTTTAATGTTGTTTGTCCAAGCAAATCCTCCCCCATCCAGAGACATGGCAGAGCTAATCTGATGTGTCATGTGTCAGATGATACATCAAACAGATATGTCTGTTTTGTCCACTTGCAGAGCATAAAGATATAGAGAGAAAGAGCACAGTAAAGCAGGATATGTTTGACACTACAGAGTTGACTCAAGCAGCACATTAGGTGTTGTAGTGTGTGGACACTGTTTGCTCAGCACAGGCCTGGTTAGTCATAGAGGAAGCAAAGCCTGTTACTCACATTGACTTTATTAACAGAGAATAAAAGCACACATCTAACACTTTGTAAGATTTCTCATATTCTGATTCTCAGTTACACCCAAGAATGAGTGATTTTGTTGGGATTACGCAGGACTGGATATGTTTTTATTACTTTTCTCTAAATCAAATTGTCATTCTTTGTCTTTTGTCCAGTGGTCAATAAGGTGACCATCACCCCTGAAAGGGGCACCACCGTCAACATCAGCAGTACTGTGGGCAAAAGGTGTGAAGTGTGCAGGAGGGAAGGGCGCTCAAACGATTGTTCTACATCTCTTGTGTTCAAAGACAATGCTCCTGTCTCAGTGGAGTTCGGATGTGCCAAAAATGTACTCACGGTGGAAATTAGCCGTAATATAGGTAAGAGTACTGCAGTCCTTCTAAGTGAAAATAAAAGGTATTATTTGAAAGGTGGTCTTATAAAGTAATCAGACTATCTTGATACAGTATTGGTGGATTTATTTGTTGTAAAATTCTCATGAATTTCTTTCCTCAGAATGTAACACAAAGTCGTGCAGTGGGCACATCATCCAGGCTGACTCCGGTTCCCTTCCTTTGCTGGATTTTAACCGCAAGTTCACCTGGAACCTGAACGCCTCGGCACCGAAGGCATTCAAAATAGACTTCACCAAGACGGGTCTGAGACAGATTCCTCCATCTGAGAGATGTCCAGACGGACACAGCTACACCCTCCAGGCCTTACAGATGACAGGGAAGGTGGCCGTGGGGAAATACTGCGCAGCAGGCACTATCAGCAGCGCTCAGATACTGAGTCTGGGCAGCTTCTCTCTGGAGGTCCCAGCAGGGCAGAAGCTACAAAATGGCCAGTTTGATGTGTCTGTCGGGGAGGAAATCAAGTGTGAGTTGGTTTAAATTTTCATATCTGAACTTCTTGCTTGTGTGTCTTTCAAAGTCACTTTGTTTGACAGTTTCATTTACTCTTTTCCTCCTAGCCCTTGCCAAAATTACAGTGACATTACCAAAAGGGATCTCGTCCTCAGAGCTGCTCTCTCCAAACTACCCGGACAGTTTTCCTGATGACGATGTGATGGAGTGGTACTTTCAGGTCCCGAAAAAACACAAGACAGGCATTCAGTTCATGAACCTCACACAGCCCAGTTGTCGGAAGAAGGAGACAGCAGTGGAGTACCACAGCAAAGGGAGAGCGGCGTTGGTGCTGAGTCTGACGGAGGCGCAACCGCGTCCGAATTGGGGGAACTTCTCTATGACGCTGAGGAACTGCGAGATGGACAGACGGCGAGCTGGTTCTCCTGGACTCTCCCTAAGCGTCAAGGTGTCTTCTTCAAATACAAGTTCACCAGGTTTGTACCGCATCTTGTCAGTGTCGAACGTTGTGCATTCGGTTTGTAAATTTAAAATATCTAAAATATTTGTGTAATAAGGTGGAGGTGAAGATAGACCTTGTGCCAGAGAGATGTCTTGATTTTGGGTTGATCTGGATGTCGACGAACGTTATTTTAATCCATACTGTAACTATGACACTAACTGAGATGTAGGCTTATTTCTAAGTCTGATTTAAAGGCTCAAAGGCTGATTCAGCTGAAATTTAAAGCTGCTATAATCAATATTTTTATATTAACAATGGATCAAATGACTGTGCAATCTCAAAGTTGTTCTCTAGGAATTCTTTCTTTTAGCTCAGTTTTGTTTTCACAGCTTGTTTTAATTATTGCTGCTTTAAAATATTGCTTCAAATAAGTATTTGTTATTAATTACATTTCAATCTCCAAAACAGTTCAGTCTGTCAGAAATAATGACAAGTTGGTAGTGCCCAGTGTTTTATATTTAAATGTATTAGTCTGATCAATGGCAAATTATTTATTTTATAAAGATTTGTAATAAAGAAGAAAAAAAAGCAAATCTTAGAGTCTTTAAAGCTGAAAATGTCAGAATCACAATTTATCATTTTATAAATGAAAGTGATGTCTTTGGGTGTCTTCGAGCAACTCGGAAAATTGTTCAGTGTAGGTGGAGGTTTTGCTGTTAAGAAACGAGTGTGGAAGATGAACGATCCCTCCCCTGCGTGTTGCAGCAGGCAGGTGTATAAATAATTTTTTTTTTTTTTTTTTTTTCTGCGTTTTCCTATCATGTTGCAACACAGCTGCTGTTTCATTCGTCAGGGGTGTAACAGAATTTTCCTCGTTTTTTAAGACAGTGAGTAACAGTGACATGGAGAGTGGGCCTTGTGATCTTTATCTGAGTCCTCGGGTCTCATTTGTGGGGAGCTCTGAGATTGCTTCATTGCTGAGTCATGAATGGCAGCAGTGGTACAGTACCAGTGATTGGGGAATCACACTCAGCTCTATCAGTCAAATCACAATTCAAACTCATGTGTGACGCAGTTGTGATGAATGATGAAGGTGTGTTTGTGTCTCAGACAGGAAGAGAGACTGAATAAATGCTCGTGTTGTACTCTACTGTTTTCTCCAGTGGTGTGTAAAGTGGACCTCCGCAAAGTGGAGGGCCTCTCCCTTTACATTGAGAAGTTGAGACCGGCCTCTGACTGCGAGATGAAAATAAACTCTGTGACGAAAGAGAAGATCACAGTCACATCAAACAGTGACCTGTCTTTCCAGGACTGCCTTCCTGAAGATGTACGAGTCACCGCCCTGAGAGTCATAGGTAAATCCAGATTTGAGTGTTTAACGGGGGACTGCCTGGCCCTGGAAAATAAGTCTTGAATACTTTTTATAACTCTCCATATTGGGATAAAAAAACACATTGAAATGTGTTTTTTTTAATTTTTTTTATTATCAATGCTGTTACTTCTTGAAAAAAGGCATATTTTTAATTTAAGCACCACAGATTTACTCCAGATGTTATTTAGTGACTGACAGTATATGAATATATTTGAACTCTTATTTACACCAAGCAGTTATTACTCAAAGTGAACAGTTTTTTCTTTTTGAGAGAAATCCTGCCTCATTTCTGAACTCCTCTTCATTTAAATGTTCTATACTTTCATGTCAGAGTGTAAGCAACTCAAAGACTGCCCGAAGACTCCAGTCCGTCTCACGCTGCCTGCGCTGCCGAGCTGCCTCCCCGCCCCTCTGAGCAGTGTGACCTGGATTCTCCGTCCTCCTCAGCACGGCACCGTGGAGCTGACCTCTCCCAATGGGCCCCTCAAGCAGTCTCTACCCAGACAGCCATGCAATGACAGCGTTATTGTCAAACTGGCCGAAGACGATGGCATTGCTATTGGAAACTTCTGCCCTCAAGGAGCCATAAAGAAGATCCAAATCCACACCAACATGTCCGTCACTGTGTCCAGCATGGGGGGTAGAGCACTGAGCACGTGTTACAAGAACGTGCTGGATGCCTGCTTTAAAGAGGAGATATCAGGTAATAAGCCGCTTCATTTGAATGAAATCAATGAATGTTTTTCAGAGATATTCAATATTCATCTCTCTTTAACTCATATTCAGAAAGATACATATTCACTGTATCGTCAAAGAAAGACGTGCCTGTCCTTCTGGCCACTCCTGGTTGGCCCGAGGGAATGAAGTCTTACTCCACCGTGTCCTGGATCGTCTCCGTGCCCCCGAAGATGAAGGCGCACTTGATGTTTGCCAACCTCAGCCAGCCCAAGTGCAGCAACCGTCACACCAACATCAGGGTGCAGAGAGTCAACCGCCTGGAGGAGGACTACAGCCGCAGGGAGGATGAGGAGACTGAGAGCGAGATCGTCGTCTCTGAGGGATTCTACCTCAACATGTCCAACTGCATGCCTGAGAGAGGACACTTCAGTGTCATCACCAAGCTCACCCTGCGGGAGAGCAAGAGTAAGAGGAGATTTTGAAGGGTTACTTGTTGTACATCGTAGTTTTTTGTAAATTGTAAGACTTAATTTATTTTTCATTTAGACTGAACAGTAAATTTCTCATCTATAAAACATGGAGCTACTATTTTCATTCAATTGCAAAATTTTTGCATAAAATGTAGTGCACAACATACTATATATACTAAGGATTGTACAGTTAAATGATTGTATGGCAGAAAGATCATATCTGTTGTTTTCTCATATTCAGACCCTCTGCTGATCATCGTGCTGAGTGTGGTGGCCGCCCTGTTGGTCACTTCTGTCATTGTGCTGGCAGTGGTCTGTCCGGTGATTAAGTGAGTGCATTCTTCTTTTATACTTTTTTATTATTTATACATGATAAGTGTGATTTTTTTTGTCTTGCAAAAAGATACTACTTTAGTAAAGACAATTAAGATCACAGAGTATATGACTCTAAAACTCTCATCCTCTCGTCTCTCCTGCCAAACAGTAAGAAGAAGAAGAAGCTGAATCATCAGGTGTCCATCTACAACCCGAGCGGCACCATCTTCCTGCCCGGACACACCAACTTCCCTAAGACACGCGAAGACAACGAGTCCCATGTGTACACCACCATTGAGGACACTCTTGTCTACACACACCTGCTGAGAAAGGGTAAGGAGACTGGCGTCTATGGAGAGTCGGACCCATCGTACAAGCCCTTCACAGGACACACGGTATCACAAAAGCCACTGGTTTCTGAAGACTCTGGTGCCGAGGACATGGAGATCGGTGTTTATCACCCGTTTCGGTACTCATCTCAACAAGGTCCTCCACTTCCTGTCCGGCCTCCGAGCCTTCCCCTGGTGGACAATCAGATCTACCAGACTGAGGACCAGAGCGAGGAGGAGCGTTCTCAGAATCTGGGGCCGAGGCTGGAGCCGGAGGGAGGGGACTGAGGAGGAGAAGATTGGATTCAGCTTTCATTTTTTCACTTGACCTACTTGAACTTTTGATATTCATTCCCTGGCATCTGTGTGATTACCTGCTGTTCAGCCTTGAAAGCCGTTTTTTCCTTCTCTTGAGCGTAGTTTTGCACCAAAGCCAGACACAAAATAACCCTGTTCAACCCTGCCTGCAGCTGTTACCTTGTTGTTTCTCCGATGTAGACACATTTGTTTTTAGAGAAGTACGTAATCATCCCTTTTATACCCTCTATTTTTGCCACTATTAAGTGATCTCATGCTTTTAGGCAACGACTGTTTTTCATTTTGAGATATTTTATTCGTGTACTTATGGATGCTTGTGCAGGAGCAAACCTGTGTGCTGTTTACATGCTGACTTTTTCATTTTTATCATCAAACCACCAAATAGTGAGGACTCCACTGCTGTTGCAATACATTGCACTTTACAGCATCATCAGAACATGATGGCCTGATGATGGCCTGTATTGCAGGAGATTGCAACAGCGGTGTGTGTGCGTGGGTGCGTGCGTGTGTGTTTTTTATCACTGCTTTTTCACCTGCTATGCAGACTTCTAGATATCATTACACCATAAATGTGGTCAATACACTCCTGCTAATACAAGTTAGGATTTTAGAGTTGTTTTCAGCCAGGGATGAATTAGAAATTTAGTGCTTTTGTTCATTTTTGGACCCATACTTTTGGAAATCTCAAGACTGATCTGCTGCTAACTAAGTGATCTCAGGTCGTACCGAGACTTCTTGGCTTTCTTCCTGTGCATCACAATGAACGAGAATCACTAGCTTATCACTAGCTAGTTATTCATGTCGAGGACCATGGACTCCTTCTGCTGGACTGCAGTGGCATGGAATAAAAATCCTTGTTTGTTCTGTGACTGAACTCTGTGAGTAATTACAGGTAACTTTTAAAAGAGAGACTGTACGAGAGCTGTAATTTAACCTGACCGTGGTGAGTGCTCGGGACCTTTTCGTGTGTTGTTGTGTAGATCTGAGTCACTCGTTCTGTGAGGAACTACAAACTGATGTAAAAGGTCACGGAACAAACCAAGAACTTATTTAAGTTACATTCAATCAGGGTTTTTTTTTTTCAACTTTGTCATAAACAGTTTTCACATTTTCTGGGATGGATACTGTGGTGAAACAGAAAATAATCACACAGCATTTGAAAATATTTATGTGGAGTATTGATTTTGACATCAACCTGAAAACGAAAAGGTCTCATTTGAGAAAAAAAAATGTGGTTCAGAAAAGAAAATTTTTGTTTGTTTTGTGAAGCGATTTTGCCTCCTGCAGTTCAGAAAATGAACAGCAGAGGGAGACAGGATGCAAAGTTTGAAATAAAGTGTAGTGCAAGAACTCTGTAAACTCTTGACGAGAAATACTTTACAGTAGGACTGACACTGCTGAGGGGACTGAGATGAGGACGTGCTGTCCACAAACACACCGCTGCAGTGCACGTCCATGTTGATCTGACGTAACCTTCGTTTGGGCGGTGGCCACTTATGTGAGTGGCAAAACAGGAACTCTGTTTTCATGATGGGAAAAAAAAATTGAGTGGATGCAGAGACAATAAGAAAATCGTGCTCATTAAGTGGGAACTCTCCTGCAGACGTTTTTAGAAAAGTAAGAGCAGGAAACCTCCAGAGAATTCAATTGTAAATTTTGGGGGAATTTAAAAAGGGCTTGTTTTCATGTAAGCCTACTTCTCTGTAGGGAATCCTTTTGGATTTACATCTCACACACCTTGTTCCCCTTTGTACATCCTCCTCTCTCAGCTGTCAATTTACTCACATCCCCTTGACTTCAACTGTCAAATATGTAAAATGTTACTTACCATTTGTCTTGCCCTTGATTATGGACATTTCCTTAGTTCTAAAAAGTTATTAAAAAAAAAATGTCATTCATATGAACTAACTTGAAATCACCACCACCCTGTCCTCAGAGCTCTCGGCCTTTGTTGAGATCATTTTTGAATCTTACTTTGAAAAGAAAACTTTGGCTGCTTTTCACCCCTGAGCCACAATGGCCTTGTAAAATCACTGGGAAAAAGAGAGCAACTGAAAACCATGAAATTGTTTAGTTATTAGATTTAGTTGCGACTGCCACGTTCTCTTCTTGTTTTATGAGTCATTACATAAGAATCTTTTAATGAAGCATTTTTCCCTCCATGAGAATGTTTCCTCTGTTGAATCTTTGACTTGAGCAGGAAGAAAACAAGAGGGCTGCGACTGAGGAGACATGTTTATTAACATTATATAATGTCATATAAACAGAATGATTTTACATTCAGAAATTAACATAAAGAGAGTGCCATAGAAAAGGTTTCATGGCATTTATTAGCAGATGCTATAGAAAATACATACAGCAAAGACTAGCCATCCAGTGGTGATTACCTCCATGAATATCTGATATGTTCTAAAATATACTGCAGTATTTGAAAACACGAAGTTTACTGAATGCATGTATAATATAATGTGCCAGTGAGTTTAGCTTATATAATGACATAGTGTATCCCAGACCACTGTGTGACGTCAACCGACATCTGAATGGCTTGGTCAAGAAAATGTGAGCGTAAGAAAGATGCAGCACATTATTTTTTTCAACGTATTGCGTACTTGTACCTGATAGCATCCAAATGCTCTGTGTGTTTCATTGTTTACTGTTAACGCGGGTGTTTGTCTGCGCAGTGTCACGTTAAGGTCAGAAAGCTTCTCTCACACGATGTTGAACTCACACACCGAGGCCTTTTCAGCTCTGCAGCTCTCATCAAACCACTTCCCGTTGGCTGTGGTGGAGAGGATGGCACAGTTATGGCTGCGCCCTCCGTCTGGCTGCAGGGTGATCTCTGTCTCCCAATTCTTGAAGCGCACGTTGGTACCCGATTGGTCCACCCACTGGCCGTCGGTCACCATGTCGTTGATGCCCAGCCAGATTTGCTCCTCCGGGCCGATGCTCTGGCGGACGTAGCTGTAGAGCTGGTCGTTCTCGTCTCCTGTCAGAGGAGTGCTCAGGCTGCCTCCTTTCGCGATGCAGTCATCACTGGCTGCATGGAAAGTCTTCTTCACCGGATCAGCCAGGAAACACTTGCCGAGGATCTTTGTGCCTCTTAGACAAACTGGATAGGGGGCAATTTTCAGAGTCAGTGCGGCTCAGGTGTCATTATTACATATCCAGCACTATAAAGATGTTAGACTACGGTTCAAAATATGAGATAACATACAGTGTGTCACTATTCTCTTTCAGATACAGCATGTTTGAAGTGTAGTGCACCACATAACTTAATGTAGCAATTTCTTTGCAGGAGCAATACCTGTTTGTAAAGCCTGCTGCTCTTTCAACAAATTCAGCTCCTGAACAATGTCATCGATCTGTTTCTTCAGCTCCTCAATTGCAGCATTGGTTGTAGAGTCTGGGAGAGAAAAAAAAACATAATGCATTCAGTCAGCTTTCACATAGCAGTTCAGTCGTGTTGTTCTGTAAAAGTTATCCGGAGACTTAACAAGTGAGGACGTCGTTTTCATTACTTCAATGTCAAGTTAATAGAAAGTCTTACCTTTTTTCCCATTTCTTTTCTTTGAGGTGGTCTGCTGGAGTGCGCAGTGTGCCAGCAGCAGAAGGCAAAACATCAACCAAACCCCTCTAGCCTCCATAGCACTTGGAAAAACACTTTAAATCCACCGTAAAGGAACTGTTTTGGTGGAGCACTAGAAAAAAAAAAAGCTCCTCGCAGCTCTGAGTCCTCGCCAGACTGTTGTGTTTAACACGCCCGGAGTGGCGGCACAGAGTTGAAATGAGGAAATCTTATCTCAGAGAGAACAAATGTTTAACAGATGTTTCACAGCCGTTTGTGTTGCGTTTGAAATGTTGAAGGGAGGTGGATTGGGGGGGGTTTAACAGTGTTCAGACAAGCATGACTCTGGTTCCATATGTTTGTAGGATGCCAGTAGATTACAGGAGGGGCCTTATCTTTCTGTGCGTTATATCACATTTCTTACATGTGCCACTTAATAGCAACAACTTAAGTTTTCTACATGTTTTTTCATAGTTGTCTACTACTTGAACTGCAGACTTAACTTTTTGTTTCCCCCGTCTAAGAGTCTGTCGTGACCATAGGTTGTGACTGAGGGCTCCAACAGGCCGGATGTTTTGGGGTTTCTCTCAGAGCCTACATCTGGATCTCCTCAGTGAGCTGGAAGAGGTACAGACGACACGTGGCACAGACTTACATAATGAAGAAACACTGTTGTGAATTTAATATTTGTTTGAGTTTCATCCCTCGCTGTGAGACTCGCCCTCAAATGAGAAAGCTGACAGTGATCGCACATTCATTCACTGTCTGAACACTTTTAATGAAAAAACTGCATAATTCATTTTTATATTAAAAAACAAACAGCTAGATTACAAAGAGGATGTATTGTATTTTTTGTAGACTGCATATTACACCCTCACTGTTCAGCAGATTCAGTTCCCAGCTGTTCATACCCTTTTACCTTTAATGTTTCTAAAGGGTTAATTAGACCTGAATACATCTGAATTTAAGTTGCTGGGGCAACAAGCTTTGTTGCTTGCACAGAAATGTGTATTGGTTCCTCCTGCTGTAATGTAATAAAATATTTAGGATTCTTCCTTTAGAGAGGTTGTCTGTCTTCCTGGGTCAGAGTGAAAGAAAAATGTTTCTATAGATGCTTGTGGAAATTAAATCTTATTGTCACTACTGTTGTTTCATTCTGTCATGAAATGAATAAAATATATTGAGACAAACAGAGAGTGATTTTATCAATATATTTGAAATAAAATATTTACAAAATAAATGAACAAGGAAGCCGGTTCTGTAAGTAGAACAGTAAATATGACATTCACTGAAAATAAGTCATTTATAATGTACAAAAGTTCAGGCAACAGCAAAGGCAGCTTGTAAATACATAGAGAATAACAGTGCCCAGTCACAGTCTTGGTTTACGCTGCCCTGTGCACAGCAGGCACGTCGACGCTCGGGTCTGTGATTCAGAGCTCGTCAGCGTCACAAAAGTACAGACAGTGCGTTGGGTCACAATTCAATATTCAGTGGAGTGCATAGTTAGTTAGTCGATTAGTTAATTTCAGTCCAGACCACATCCCCTTGACCATCAGGGCTTCATCTTCCATAGAATAATAATGATGTACGTATGTGGTGTACTGCTGAGATGACAACACAGGAGAGTAAAGAGTACACAGTCTGCAGGTACATGGAAGAACGTGTTGAATTATAGGATGTTTATGCACGCACTTCTCTTGTTTAACTCATTTATTTGTTATTAATCTGTATTTTTCTATTCTCTGAATCCCGCTCCTATCCAACACTGGAATACTTAATTTCCCTTTGGGGCAAAAATAAAGCTATACATAATTTTACTCTTCAGTTTTACAGCCTTGATGCTTTCAAGCATTTTTCATTATTACTTCTGTGTTCAACATGCTTTGTGCATTTGTTCATTGCTCAGTGGATAAGAAGCACTTGAGATAAATACAAAGCCCTTTGCATCGCAGCTTCGCTCTTACTTCTCACCAACAAGCAAAGCTCCTATGCTGGTGTATCCCTCTGGGTATATTTCTCATATAATTTAGCATCTTAAGAGTTCTTTTTTCACAGTGCAAGAAAATTCAAAACACTGAAAAGAAGTCAAAAGTTCACAGGAACACTAACAGTTTGCAAAATCACAACACTCCACATAAAATAAATACAACTAAATGAAGAACACAACACAATTAAAAAAAAACACATCTTGAGGTAAAAACATGCAGGAATAAATTAAGTGTGCTTCATGTATGCCAAAAAAATAAAATTACAATGAGTCCTCTTCATCTTGTTGCCATGGTAAACTATGTGAAGCCTCTGCAGGGAATTAGGCACCATCCCTCTGGTCTACGTTGGGCAAAGCACTGCAATAACAGCAAAGATTAATATTAGCAGAGCTATGACTGACGAGGGATGAAGCTTGAGTATGAGGTGATATCAGTAAAATTGCAAGTGGGAAATTAAAAGGAGAAAAAACAGAAGGAAAAAAAAAACACCTGTGGAAAATCACAGTTTCAGCACATCAGTTATAGACTGCTAAATATCTGAAATGAAATCTCAAGCATACTGTAGGTTGGGTGATTTGAAGGATAAAGATTTGCAGGCAACTAATAATCATAAAACAGTGTCTTAAACATGAACTGCAGGGTGGCACAGAGTCACTGTCTGTGAGTCTAGACACTAACAGGGATAAACCATGCTTGCAGTCAGTCCACTGTGTCACTGTGTGGGAGAGGGGAGAGGTGAGAGGGAGAAACATCGGGGTCAGACGGCACTACACTTCAGTGGTAGAGAGGGGGCGCTCTCCCACCGTGAGTGACAACACAACAGTGCACATCACACAGTGAACGTGTCACAAACCTCTCCGTCCATCGCTCACACCACAGCTAGCGAGTGTGAGGCGGCGACAGATTAGGCAGAGTGGAACATAAGAAATAGAGAAAGAAAACATGAAGGGATGAAAAGAGAATGCGTGTGAAAGAGAGGACACAAAAGATAAGAGCTAACATGTTTTGGCAGGAGGCACTGAGGGAACATACTGGTTTGTTTGAATCAAATCATTTCTCTAAAGCGTATTGTACTTTCTATGTTGATTTCCTAAAAACATTTTTTTCTGCCTAGGTTTGTTTATTTGACAATGCACCAACTAGTATTCTGAAAACATTTAAATGAGTCAGCAGCCAAACTTTTTAGCTCTAAGAAACCAGCAGATTTATATTTTGATTTTCAAAATCTCTATTTACTTTTTAAATATCATTTTCAACAATACAAGATGAAAGAAAAGCAATCCTTTGTGGCAGCCAACTGTCTTTAAATGCACCAACAGGAATTGTTTTCAAAGCAGTACCTGCTCTCAACTGCAAAGCCAAGCAACAGCAACGTAACTTGACCAAACTTGACTAGAAAAATAAAAGCAGTGGCCTGTTTATGTTTGGATGGATGGACAGCCTCTATATCAAGCAAGTTTCAAATTTCTGCAAGATGTTTTTTTTTGTACAAGTTTGTAATTTTGAAAGGTAAGAAACAAATTTAAACTTTTATTAAATGCATGAAAGCTGTAGTAATGTTAACTATATGGGATTTGTAGTAAATGGGCTCAAACATACAAAACCACTTGGTGTGGTCCTTTAACTCACAGTCACAACTGATCAGTCATCCTATAATATAGATACAACATCTCACGCTAACAACTTCTACAGTGTACAGACAAAAAAAAATATAAGAGAAAAGGCTCACCTTTGAGAATATAGTCTGTTAAGAGACCGGGCACCTTGTCACTGTCATCTCTCATAGCTTGTAGAACTGAGAAGCAGCAGGTAGGGAGGAGTGAATGGATCAGTCACAGCCACTAAAATTCAAGCATGTTTTGGTACAGATGGAGAAACTTACTCTTGGTCAGGATCTGGAGGTCCTCAATCGAAGGAGGGTGTCCCTTTTTCTCATAAGGGATGACTGTGGTCAAATACTGTAAACCATCAGGAAACAGTGGCAAGGACAGGGAGAGAGAATTTCAAAAAAGTACAACATCTATTGCATGAATGCTGGAGAAAAAAAAACAATGCATACAGCCAGACTCTTTCTTTACTGAAGTTCCAGATCTGGTTAATTATTTTGAAAAGGAAGATAGCTGAGATAAAGTGGATGTTTCTGGGGGGGATGGTATTCCCATCAAAGTGTATATATTCAGTACAGAAAGCAGAAAGGCGAAGTTCAGCAGCTGACAGAGAGAAAAGGGAAGTAACCTGTCTTTCACTGCACCCACTCCCAAAAGTTTGCCGGAAGCTGTTTTGAATGACGGAGGAGAGTCCCTCCATGCTGAAGCGCTGAGGAGGAAGGAAGTGAAGCAGAGAAACGGAAGGAGAGAGATTATCGAAGAACGCAAAAGATTTCAGGAAAATGCGCTTTGTGGGAAAATTTAAAAAACAGATACAGCAAGAAATGCAGCGATGAGTGGAAAAGAAAGATCCGACGATATCACATGATTACAGTATTATCACTTTCGAACCTTTCAAGAGATCAATAAGGAGATAAATAAATCAACACACATAACCAGGATGATAGTGTTTCATTAAAACCTGACTGTAAGAATGAAGTACTAACTGATCCGAGTGTTTTCTCAGCGTGGCCCTGCGACGTCCCAGCTCCACCTTTAAGCTTCTTCTTCTTCTTCAGCAGCTCGCGTTGCTCCTTCTGCCGGTTTTGCACATCGATGAGCGCTGAGATGAAACTGTTCTTCACCTCTTTTTCAAAGTCCAGCTCATCCCTGAGAGCCAGTTGCTGCACCAGCTCCTCCGAGAACCTTCTGATGTTCGTCTCCGTCTCCTCCAGACATTCGTTCAGCTCTGCAACACTCAGGGTCCTCACCCCTGCAACGCAAACGTACACAAAGACACACAAAGCATACAGTTATTTGATACTGAAGGGAGCCAAGCAGGCCCTTTTAAAAATGCAAGAATCAATGATATACTAAATTTGATCAGTATGTTATGAGGTGCCTTCAGTTTCAAATAATTTTACGGACAACTTAGATATAAAAGGGCTTCTCTTTTGTGTATGTAAGTATGTGACATGTATTACAAAATTATCAAATTGGGAAGTCAAATTAAAAAAGAAATGCATTGAAAGAACTGGTGGCAGAGCATTGAAGACATTGAAGAATAAGCCTGGCCTTATTACCTCCACCAAGGAAGTTATGTTTTCACCCGTGTCTGTTTATTTGTCAGCAGGATTATGCAAAACGTACTGAACCGATTTGGTCTTGATGGAGGGCTGGGGTATGGATCAGGGAAGAACCGAGTACGTTTTGGGGCAGATCCGGGACATTTGCTATGAATTTGAAGGTTTTTCTCTGAAGTCTGGTGTATGTTGATGGACATTGGCATTGGTGGAGGTCTGTGCTCACTGAATGCCCTTCTAGTTTATATTTTTCTTATTGGCAATAAATCCCATGAAAATCCCAAAACCAACAGTCCTTTAGTCTATCTACCAATCATATCTGACCTCCGAACCCTGTCTCTGGCTCTCAGCCACAAGCCCATTCATACTGTGGATGTAAATCTTTAAAGACACACAAATAAATATTTTCATTTTTTAAAAAGACTAAATAATGACCTGAAACAGCTGGGCACTGTGGTTTTCAACAGACGTTACTCAAATGGGAGAAACTGGTGCATTTCTTAGGCACTATTTTCAGCTGCGGATTTAGACACATTTGGTGCTCTACTAAGCATTTCAAACAGCAGGATGGTGTATGTGGTGTTTATTCAAAATAAACTACAGTGCCCACGGTGATTGTAATCAAGGAACAAGTCACCCAGTGTACCATTTTTATGTCTGTACCACTTTTTATGTGTTCTCAGAGTTAGAAAAACACAATATCAAGAACATATTGTGAGAGATTGTTTCCTGATATTGATGGTGAACCAGTGTACTAATAACAAATTGCTTAACAAGCAAAGAATCACAAGAACATATCATCACGACACTGATACAATTCATTCATTCAGCACAGTAACAAGACAATACAATACATTGGTACCTTCATATTGATGACATATCATGAGACAAAGTGTCATATAATACTGATTATTTGTCCTGATCAGTGGACACTCACTCTGCTCGTAGCTGGGGCTGCTGGTGGACCGCTGCACGTCGAGTGAGAGCATCGAGAGGTCCGACTGAGAGGGATTGTGCTCTGCCTCCATGTCAGGCGAGTCCTGCATCATCTCCTCTATCTCCTCAATAACCTGAGAGAGCGTCAACAGAGAGAGAGAGAGAGATAAGCACTCAAAATACCCCATTGAACATCAGTTATTAAATCTCTGGGAGAAACACAGAGGGATTTCAGCCATGTTAAGCTGCCGCTCTGCAATTGTAGGCTTGATCCAGTGTGACTGAGAACGGGCCAGACTATGCTGGAGGATGTTAGGATGTTTATGTTTTCGTGCAACTTACCTGCTCTGCTGTGAAAAGGGGCTCCTCTGCAAGGCAGGAGACAATGATGGAGTGCATGTCCAGCTGCTCCCTCAGCTCCTCATCGTCCGACAGCTCCGCCGCGACATCAGTCTTCCTCTGGCCAGGAACAGGACAGGGGGAGGGAATTTAATCAAAGCGCTAAACCCCAGCACAATGAATATTTGAGATTTGTGAGATGAACAGAGGAGAGATTTGGCGGGGGAGGGAGAAAGGGAGGGAGGGTTGCTGGGGTTGAAGGGGAAAGTGGGACAGGGATGGGATGGGATGGGTGGAATCGCTCACAGTTGCCTCCTTCAGGTTGAATGAGGGGACGTGGAGGGAGCATGTTCGAGACTGTTTCCAGTCCACCGGCATCACATGCCCATAGTTATTGGTTAAAGCGTTCCAGATTCTGTGGGGAGACGAGACAGAACAAGTTTTAACAAATCTTTCGGTGAAAATTGGACTGACATAATTATCATCAATACAAACCACATGCTATTTACTGATAACAACTCTTTCCTGAGCCTACCTACTTTTCTTTTTACCGAGGGGACTGAATGTAAGAGGATGACACAGAACTACTTTTAGAAATCACATCCACAAATGTATCACAGTCAGATTAAACAATTTTGGTGTGAACACAAACAATATGACACGTTCCTGTAATCCCCAACATGGAATCCTATCAAGTTGAAAAGGCCACGATGATTAAATTTTTCTATCACAAAAACCCAAAGCTGCAGGAACAATATGTCACTGGACAAATGTTTAGTGCTAATGTTAAATGTATTTGTGTATTTGACTTTTTTTAAGCACTAATAAACCCACTGCTTTTCAACTAAACACTTTTAAAGTCTTTAGAATAGTTTTGAGTGGATATGTGTTTTTGGAACAATACCAGTGTTAGAAACATTCCTCTTATCTGTATGACTATATGATGGCATTGGAAACAAACATGGTCAATAAAAGTGGTCTTCAAGTAGTCACCAAAGTGCCAAATTCACAAATA
Source organism: Seriola aureovittata (assembly GCF_021018895.1). Taxonomy (NCBI): domain Eukaryota; kingdom Metazoa; phylum Chordata; class Actinopteri; order Carangiformes; family Carangidae; genus Seriola; species Seriola aureovittata. The sequence goes on along the minus strand of NC_079370.1, from coordinate 16,749,176 downwards.
TAGGCTGTAGAAACAGAAATATTACTCCTTAAGTCACTCATATCGGCCAATATCGGTTTTTAAAAGCCATTTAATGGCAGATACAGATATCATGCCAATATTAGTGCACCTGTTTGTTTGAATGAATCGGTTAAAAAAAATGTTCACATGTCCAGAGTCTGTTATCTCAGTGGATTAAAGCAGACCTACATTCTGAGTTTTAATGGATGACCAAAGATGGCTGTCACATCACTGATAGTTAATAACCCTTTCCAAGAATCGCTGGCTTCCTGATCTGGTCCCAATGCAGACACCAAGCCTTACTATGATTTTCAAAACAGTGAGTGGAAGCCTCCTCTTCCACACATCTTTAAAAACAACAGGCCACAAACAAACAAGCACACTCACTCGTCTTTCTCCAGCAGCGTGTCCTCCGCGATCACGCTCACGGGAGCGATGCTGTCCGTCTTGGTGTTAAAATTTTGGAAGCACGCGGATAACTTCTCATCGAAATCGTTCACCAGGTCCTCCATGGACCTGAAAGCACCGGTTTCCCCCGGGGAAAAGCTGCTGTCGTGCAGCTCGAAGAGATCATCATCATCCAGGAGAAGCTTCGCCGCCGCTTCCCCCGCGGCGGCGGCGGCGGCACGGCCTTTCCGCGGCAGCAGCCCCTGCTCTGAAACCATGTTCAAATCACCCAAATTCGGCCAGTCGTCGTCGAAATGTGCAATAGGTGCGGCCATAGCCCGGACCAGCCTAACAGCTCCGGGTAAATGATGGATGAGCTGTGGGACTGGCAGGCCTCAGCATCCTCTCTGTCTGCCTGTTCACTCCCCACAGCTTGGCTGCACTGGACAGTATGGCTGCACCGGGCCTGGCCGACTAGCGGCGACAGTGACCGGAGACGAAGGAACCAACACCGCAGATCGGGAAAGCGTGGTGACAGCTATTTAGACTCAGCTCGTCAGTCTGTACATCAAAATCATTTTTCAAAACCAATAGAAGCCCCTCATTCATTTATTAACGTCATCGGTTGGTGCTGTTAAAAGTTGTTTTAACTTTTTAGAGGCAGTCTCCACTTACAGCACAAAATGTCGTTACAAAAAATGTTGCAAAAACAAGCGACCGCAAAATATGCGACATTTAAAAACATGTCAAACTGTGTGTGTGACGGAGAAAGAGAGAGAGATAGCGACGTCCTGTGGATGAAACAGGAAGCACCTAGCATCGCCTCGTTCTTCAATATCAAGCGCTCCCTGCGTTGCTAATGGCAACGGACTCCAAACAAACAGACGGCTCGTTCTCGAGCCAGTCTGGGTTATTTAGGTTGAGGAGTTCACTCGCAGTGTCCGGCTGGTCTCAGGTAAAATGAGCTCACCTTTGTCTATGCTGAAGAAAACGAGGCGCACTCCGCTGCAGGGCCCTCTGGACGAGCAACGGTGGGTTACTCACTGGACACAAGTACAGAGCTGCATTTATGCCAATAGGGAACCTGTACATGTAACTGTGTTTGACCTGCAGGGGCAGACAAAAAGTGCCTTTCAGGAGGAATCGGTTAACAGGTAGGCTGCTCAAATCTAAACATAATGTCAGAGGTCACTCAACAGCTGTTACAACCAGTGGTGAGGGGGGTATTCACATTCTGTACTCAAAGAGTACTGTAAAAAAACAAAAGTAAAAACACTCAGTAAGTTAAAGTATGTAAACATGATCAGAAAAATTTAAGAGTTTTAAAAGTAAAAGTGTTCAATGCATAAAAATGCGTCTTACACTATTATATATCATTAGGTTATTATTACTCATGCATTAACTATTTTTTTAAACTATTGAACAAATAAAATCAAATCATTAAAACAATGACCAGGAAAAAACAGCAAATCCTCACGTTACAAGCTGGAGCCTTGAGAAATGTGTATGTCATTTTTGCAGCTGGCCTAATTCAATATTACTGAAGTGGATATAAATAACTGATTAACCTGTTGCTCTGTTGTTCATTCACACGTAACCATCAACATAATACTTCCTAGAAACTCACTACCACTTAATCATCTGAGCCAAAACCTCAGCTTCTCTCTATGTCTGGATGTAGGAGCTGGAAATTATTTGACCTTTTGAATAGAAGCTTTAAATTATTATCTACAACGACAAACGCCCACACAGAAAAAACAGTTCCAGTTTGAACTGTATAAAAATGAACTTGATCCCATTATATATATATATATATAATCAAATAGAGAGGCTGTCAAGATTTTGAACAATATTTTTCAATCAACTTTTTATCTAAATTTACAATGAGAATAATAAGAAGAAGAAAAGAGTCTGTTTTTTTGTTTTATAGTAAACTTATCTAATAAAAATTAATTTAATAGTTTCTCAATTAATGTTTTGACTAATAAGTTAATCAACTAATAGTTTCAGATCTAATTATATATTGTGTTTGATCATTTACTGTGTAACAAAGCATCATATTTTATAAGATCTTCATATGTTTAGTATGTAAAATATTAACCTGTAAAGTGACAATAAAACAGTTGTAGTGGAGTAAAAAGTACATTATTTCCCTCTGAAACGAGGTGGAGTAGAACTAAGAGGCGGCATGAAAAGAAACTTTAGTAATTTGACCACTCTTAATCCCACTACTCTGACAAACAGATATTTACTATATATTTGTATATGTTCTTTTTTAAACCTTTTTGTGACACTCACATGATTTTGTAATGTGTGTTTCCTTTTTCAGAATTTCAGTCAGCATTAGTTGACAGTGCTGATGATGATCCATCTGATACAAATCCTCTCCAGTCCTCCCACACGCCAGCCAGCAAAGCCTCCACTTCAAAATCAAAAGCCCCTTTAAAGAAAGGTACAAGTTAATACAGAGTTATTTATCCCAGTGTGAAGTACATTTTTTTGATTTGCTGTTATAGAAAACAAAGCTAACTCTAACTCTGATAATCAGTTGCTCCACCAAGCGACTTTGAGCTCATGTCTGCCATGATGCAGCGGGTGAACCTGCTGGAGAAAAAAGTGAGGAGCCAAGCGCAGGAGATCGAGTGCAAGGTGAACACATGCCTCCTCCGGGTGAATAATGAAGTGGCAGTAACAAACATCTTTGAGACATGTCACACCCCCAGTTTATATTTTCTTCATTCTTCTAAAGAATAAAAAGATCTCCGTTTTGGAGAAGAAGCTGAAGGTTTGGAAAGAATCAGGTAATCACCTTCAACATGCGCAGACCTGAGTTTGATATAAACACATGATACAGATGAAATGATTTTGCCTATTTGCGGATTTAGGGAGTGCACATGATCTGAGCGGCAGAGAGGATCTTGAAAAAAGGTGCCAACAACTGCAGAACCAAGTGCATGAAATGGAGGTGAGTTGATTAAATATTACACTTCATTCATGTCTTTATGCTGTGATCACACCATACTGAACTGCGCTGGTCCCTGTCCTGCAGAGCTTTCTAAATGACTATGGTTTGCTCTGGGTGGGAGATGGGGAGACCAGTGACTCAGAGGACTGTGCGCAGACATACAGCTCAGGTAGAGGCCTCTGGCAGCCAGGTACTTTCATCTTTATCAGCCCTAAGCTTTCTTGCTAACATTCACAACACAGGGCCATAACGTGTTTTATATCTTTCCTCTGCAGGCATCTCCGGGGTCAGGGATTTCTACATGAACTTTGACCTTGTGATGCTGAGGATCATGGAGCTGAACATCCTCGCAGGGGAGGGAGAGTCTTTTGTGCAGTCGACAGCCACGGGGGCCCAGCTGGCAAAAAAGGAGCCTATTCAACTTAGGCTCTACAGCAATGGCATTGTTATGTTTGATGGTCCTTTCCGCTCTTATCAGGAGCACAGCACCCAGGTTTGCAAACTAAAACTGTACAGGATAAAAAAACGGCTACTTTAAACTGGGGTCTTTGATGACTCTTCCTTTGGTCTGTGCAGCAGTGCATGCGTGATCTGATGGACGGGTATTTTCCATCTGAGCTTCAGGAAAGATTTCCAGATGGTGTTCCTTTTGAGGTGTGTCTCCGTTTCTTTCCGTTTGCCTGTCAGCAAATGTGCAAAGTTATGACTTATCAAAAACTTACTGTGCAGGTTCATGACAGGCGAGATGAAGAATTTATCTTCAGGCTACCGTGGGAGAAAGATGATTCATCATGTGTTGCCAGCTCTCAAATACCTGGTCTGTCCTGCAAACATCACTCTGATACTCCCAAAAATCAGACCTGTGATGGATATCCTTCCATCTTCACTGTCATTCTCATGTTCTCTTCTGGCTCACACAGGCAAGACAGTGACCATGGATCAGTTCCTGAACAGGCTGCCGAAGGTGGTGGTCAAGGCTGGTCGCGTGATTGATGTCAGGGACTCACTGAGAGCAACCCTGCAGGTGAGAAAGCAGAAAGGATCGACCTCATTTCAAAAGCACTTACTCATATACCCTGTTTGCGTATGTATGCTCTCTTACAGATGATCACGCTATCTAGTCTGCCTGTAGTTGTGCTTAACGTAATGCTCTGATCTAACAAACACTTTCTCTAGGGTTCATCTGATGTGCAGAGCAGCGAATCAGTGGTCTTCATAGACACAGCCGCACTGCAGGCAATGAGAGAGAGGTATTCAGAAATGTCATCATTCATTACATAAGCTTACCGATTTTTTTTTTTTTTTTTTTAGTACCATGAATCGTGATACAAATTTTTGTGTCTAAAAACCAGTGGGAGAACACATTGTGCAGACAAGCATTGTTTAAATCTATAGAAATGTGTTTTAAATTGTAGAAGAATATTCCAATGTTTCTAAAAAGTACAAAAATGCATCAATAAAATGATGCATGAATCAAAAGTATTTCCATTTGATGTAAACGCAGAACCATGGAAAAACGTGGCATCTGGGGTTTAATATGTTACTCAGTATAAACATCATATAGTTTATCCAGATACAAGATGCCGAAACAGCAAAGCAAATCATTTTCTGACATCACAACCATGTAGAAATTAGAAGGAAAAGCGGAGGTTAAAAGGACCTGCCAAATCCAAGTACGTACTGCATGATGTAAAGGCTGATTAAAATCCCTTTCTGGCAACGATGACTGACAGTCGAGATTGTGGAGATTACTGTATGCACTGGTCTGAAAAATAGGGCAGGTCACCACAGACAGCCAGCATTCGTTAGCTCGTGATGGGGTGTAGGATTCAGATGTGTGACCTCCTTAAGGAGTCTGAGACCAGTGAAAGACATTATTATATAAAGTGTGTTCGGTTTTTATACCTCACAATGCAGCTGGTAACGTAAGTTTTGGTTAATGTCGTGGTATGCAGAAAGAAAGGGGTCAGCTTTAACTCATATTTATACAGTAAATTTTTATATTATGAGTTTTTGTCCCTTTTCACATTCAGACTGGAGACATCCAGCTCTGACAGGCCATCGTCACCCCGTGATGTCATCACGCTCAAGGTGAAGTCTGAGGATGGGAGTCATACTTACATCTTGAAAATGTGCTTCTCAGAAACAATCGGCCACCTGCGACAGTATCTGGACAAACACAGGTGAGACCTCATCCTCCTGTCCAAGTTATCTCTCCTCTGCCTTCGTAACAATGCGACACTGGTTGCGTGTTATTTCTTACACTACAGAGGCAGTGGTCTCCCTGGTTACGACATCATCAGCGCGTACCCACCATGCTGCTATGATGACGACTGCAGGACGCTCCCATCATGTGGACTCACGACTAATGCTACTCTGCTGCTGCGAAGGAGACATTCATTGACTGGAGTCAATCAAATAAACCTATGAAAAGTCATATGACTTGTAAGGCACTTTTTTTTTTTTTTTTTTTTTTAAATCAGCCTTTTTCACAGAAGACGTGTCAGTCATAGTAAGAACAGTACAGGTGTTCAAGTGTCCCCTACAGTGAGCTGCGATGCACAGTACCAGGCCCCTGAAGCTGAAGCAGCTAAATGGATTTGCTTTTCCTACTCTGTCAAAATGGCTTCTGTGAAAAAGGTCCACCCTTGAGTGACAGAAAATCCTGTTAGTGACACAGATGTGGATGCATTGATCAAACTGATACCAATTCCAATACCTTAATTCCAGGTATCTGCTGATGCCAAGGGTCTTTTTTTTCCAAAAGTAGAATCTGTCAATCTCACAGCTTTGAAAGTCATTTGGATCATTTTTATGTAGCAGGAGAACTGAGCCGTTTGTCCACTGAAACATTATGCTTTATCCCAATGACAAAAGAAAAAATATTTTACGTGGAGCGGTCATGTCAAGGTTGATACCTGATCTGCTTAATAAGATGAGTATCAAGGCCAACGCGGATCCAGTGTATTGAATCAGTGCATCCCTAGCTATAGAAAGCTATTTCTCCTGGTTCTCTGCACAGAGAGAATAAAAAGAATGCAGTTACAAACCAATGAGAATGAAATAAAACAAAATCCCAAACAAATTAAAACAAAACAAAATGTTGAAAATCTTTATTTCTAAAATATGCAAATACAAACAAGGACAAAGGTATGAAAATATAAACATCTTTTTCCCTTTCGCAAAACATTTGAGATGTTAAGGCATGCGGAACCTGACTTTTCCAAAGATAAATCTTGTGCTACACGAGGTTAAAGGTCCCATGAAATGAAAAATGGCTTGTGTCCCTGGGTGTGTTGTTCGGTTTAATTTGTCAAAAAGTCATTGTTGCATATTTTTATATTAAAATCCCTTACTCTTTGTGTAAAGTGTCGAGTTTTTTTAAATGGCTTATCCTGCACTCACGGCAAATATAAAATTCCATTGACTTCAATGTGATCAGTGATTTAGGGGTGATCCAGCCAACCCCTCCCGTCATCACTGCCACGTGGGATTAAAACCTGAAGAGCTAATTATCCTCAGTGACTGCTGCCTGGCCGAATATAGCCTGGCCTATCTCATATTAAACACCACAGAAGAAAATAATCTAAAAGCCACTTCATGGGACCTTTACACATTGTTGTTGTTGTTGTTTGCTAAAACAACATTAGCACATTATTACAGCAACACATTAGGAGGACCCAAAACGCTTTCACACCGAGTTGTCAATGCAAACAAAAAAATAAATAACAGTGAAGATTAATACTGTATCTCAGGCATACATTTATCAAACACTTAACCACTCCGTCGAAGCCGTTATCGACTGAAATGTACAGTATGCTGTGAAGTTATTCCTCTACACAGAGCAGATTCTACAAAGATCACTCAGACTAATAAATTTGACTTATTGACCTAATTTATCTACCAGGAACAAAAACAGTGTAGGAGCCTCCACGAGCTCTGTGACGCGGCCCACAGTTATCTGCTACATTCAGAGTCAGGGAATGTATTGACTATCCTACTGGTTGACACACTGAGAGAAACGTCATATTGGAAGAGTCCGCTGCAAACAGCCCTTTGTGGTTGGTCTAAAATGAATTAGCATTGTGGTTGCAAACTTACAGAAAGGCACGTGTTGGTTTTCATTCAGAACGAGGCCTGCAGCAGAGAGGAGCATTCACAAACATTCTTAGACTTGCACAACTGCCCCGACCAGAGTTTTCTTTGGTACTAAAACTGATGTAGGCCTGTTGGTGTGAGAAGCTGATTTGGTATTAAACCGTTCAGTTGTTAAGTCTGACACCTCACAGCTGAGTCTAATGTTACAGTTTTCACCATTTTAAATAATGGCATGTTAGTAACATTTCCTTGTGAATTCAGTTAAAAGCACAGGTTAAAATATTTTCAGTTGATTGTCAACCACTTCTTGGATAATTCCCCTCGAGAGGGAAATTAAGATTTAAATAAATTACATATGTGGGACTTCTACACAAAAAGTTTTCCACTAGAGTGGAACAAAAAGTATAAGACTGTTTGGTAACTGACAATATCATGTCATTATTATTAAAAAAAAAACAATAAAACACACACAATGCTTTAAGGATCAAGTATTAGAGGTAAGTTATTTTCTGTTAGCCCTTGGACAGAAATAGATGAACTCACCGGGGGGGTTGGGAGGGTTCTGAGCTACAGGCAGGCTTGAGATTCAACGTTCAGTCAGTCGAGAGAAGTAGAAGCTAAACCATTTGGGCTTTCCTCTGTCCTAATTTTAAGAAAATTAAAATCCAGTCCTCTTTCTGACATTCAGTCACTCGGCCCATTTTAGGTGCTTCTGAGATGAAATGGGGTTTCTGCAAGTTTCCTCCATCACCTGGGTGGGTGGCAAGTTATTGGGTGATGCAGTTTTCTCCCATGTCCTGTGCATAACGGTCCAGTATTACATTACGTAGTTCCTCAACATCTCGACGGAGCTGTTGAGCTTCGACGAGTTTCTTCTGAAGCACCTCTGGACTCATCCAGTCCTCGTCCTGCTCTGCCACTGGTGGTGGTGCTGATAAAACAAAACATGACTCTGATTCATGTACTACAACTTTTCTAACCCTAAATTCTCACAATATGAATCATTTTCTTATTGCATTGTACTGTATTACCAATAAGAGAAAGAGTAAAAGCAATGCTTACATGTGAGGCCGAGTAGCAGGGAGAGGTTGGGGTCTTGTCCTTGAGCTCTCTGAGTCAGGATGCTGCACAGTGAGCGCAGGTCACTGAGGCAAGAGGCGATCTCTACATGAAGCCTCTGTGTGAGACGAGCCCCGGCTGGCTGCAGGGCAGAGGAGGCCTGGTTAGTGCTCCTCTGCTCTGGATCACTCATCTGCTCCTGCAGAGTCAGGTTCTGCTCCATCAGTTCCTGGTTCTGGGCTGACAGCTGAAACACAGGAGTCAGCATCAAAGTTAGTTAAGAGCAGTCAAGGAACAATTAAGGTTCTCTGTATACTGCACTAAAAAACCTAATGATTTTCATGGATCAACCAAACTCACCTCCTTCATGGCTGTGTGGAGCTCTAACACACTCTGCTCTTTGGCCAACACCTCTTCTCTGAGAGCCTGAGAGCTGCTCTCTTCCTGAGATATCTGCTCCTCCAAAGCCTGCGAACAGAAACAATTATTGACTCACAAATGCTGAGGTGAAACTATAACCAATTAGATTCATATAAAATACAAATATAATATATTTATATAATAATGATATAAATAATATAAACACCTGGATTTGGGAGCCAAGCTGTTCCATCATTCGGTGTTGCTTCTCAATGACCTGCAAAAAAAAAAAAAAAAAAAAAGAACTGAGCCTTAAAACATTAACTTCCTACTTGGAACAGCACTGTGAGACCTTATAAACCTAATTGTACCATGTGTGCTGCTAAACTTAACAACTCCACAGCTCAGAATCTATACTTTTTGGTTTGCAGTCACAGAATATATCCCCTGCACTCTCTTGGGTTGGGAAATGAAACCAAATCCATTCAAGGAACTGCACCCAGGGTTTCCAGAGCTAAACTGTCACCCGTTTTATTGACTCCCATTCCTTTCATTTTAATATCAAATTACATTCCTCTTTTCCCTCCCTTTTCTGTTGGACTATAAGGTTGTGGCATGAGACTCACTCAGTCACATGAACTTTTTGAAGCTGAAGTAATTTGGGTTCAAGCATATCAGTAGCATAACTACTATTAGATTGCAGAGTATAAACAAGTTGTGCATTCAAATTTGGGAGTGGTAATTTAAACCAGTCCACTTGTACTCTTTGTATCTTGGATTTTTCGAGTATAAGGTGTACACAGATTAGCTTTTAAAGAGAAGACACTCAGAACATGTAAAGAACAACAGACCTTTTTGAGTCTTTGCTGTTCCTCCCTCAAAGTGTTGTTCTCTACCCTGAGCTTCTCAATATCCAGAGAAGGCAGTCTGGCTCCATCCTCAAGGCCCTGCTGCACCCGCTGCTGCATACTGATGAGGACAAAAATAAAAACACAGAACACATTATACAGCGATACTACCGTCTCTTTGTGCACAGAGTGAAGAGAACATGCCTGCTGGGCAGATCGTTCATGGTGATCAGACCACGTGTGTGTACATACTCAGTAATCGTGGTCAGCAGGTCTCTCTCCCTGCGTTTCTGCTCCTCCAGCTGGGCATCTTTCTCCCGTAGTTGTGAGTGTGTCGTCTCTAGACAGAGCTCCAATTCTTTTACTTTCTCCTGTAGTTGGGCTGCCTGCTGTTCAGCCTCCAGGAGCTGATATTTTTATAAAACACATGTCTACATTTAATGATTTAAACACCTTCAACCAAGTAAGTCAGACCAGACAGAATGAGAAGCGATGAAATTAAGGAAATATATCCTGACCTGCTTGTTCTGGCTCTGGTAGTCCTCTAAAGTGGGCAAGTCAGCTAGATAGCGCTCCAGAGTCTCAATACGCTGCTGGTTCTCTCTCTTCAGCTCTGCCTCCTTCTGACACTTCTTCTTCAGGTTGTTGATGTGCTTGTCTCGACTGCGGATCTGCATACATAGGCAACATGTGGTAAGTGGGATAATATGCTCCAAATTTAAAGTGTACACTCAAGGCAAGAACATGCGAGAAACTGCTCCCACAAACACAACCACATGTTGCCTTTGGAGAAACTGCTTTCACACAATTTTCTATCCCTGAGATAACTCTGAGAGAACCTGTTAAAGCCTACAGTTTTAAGATCTACTTATGTACTGTGCTCTACAGTCATTTTACAGGAACAGTAAACAGCATCTCAGTTCCTGTGGGGGGAGAAAGGTTTCCTGTACAGTGCTTCCTGGGTCTTATTTTAATGTTTTATAATTTCAGATGTTGAGAAATTTTTAACAGCCTCCTTTCATCACTAACATTAACAAAGTACAGAAATTTAAATGCAGTTCTCAACACATAATTGACACTAAATTAGAGGCAAAGTGAATGGTTTTTGTACATTAGGAAGAAGTGTTAGGTAAGCACAAACCCTCTCTTCCTGTTTCTTCATCTCCTCTGCATGTCTCTCACAGGTCTCCTTCAGACTGTCAGTTAGTCGGCGTGTCTCTGCTTCAACTGCTCCCAGTCTGCGCTCTGCCTCTGCTTTCTCCAGGGCAGCGCAGTCTGTGCGCTCAGTAAACTGTGCCCTCAGGAAGGCATTCTCTCTCTGAGCCTCCTGTGAAGCCACCATGTGATAGGAATGTTTCAGTTAAAGCTCTTAGGGGTAAATACTTTGTAAGGGTGATGACAGTATAACACAGTGTTCTCAGTGTTGTTTTTGGGAGCCAGAGCATCTTTTCACCAACCTGTAGCCGCAGCATGCACATATCCCCATAGGAAGCCCCGCGGCCCAAGAGGGCTCCATGGACCTGCAGCTCGCTTTCCCTCAGACGCTGCTCCAATTGGGCCATATGCTGCTTTTGTCTGTATCACAACATAGTCCAACCATCATCAACACAAGAACAACAATAGTCAACAACACTGAAAAAACAATCAATGTTAAGAATAACTTGATGACTAATAAGAACTTAATTATTATAACAGAATTACTCCCTAAAATGTCTCAAATTGAGCAGTCAAATTATTTGAAACACTTGCCTCTCGATGATAAGCTCCTTCTCCTTTAACAGACTCTCACTGGCTTTGACCAGAGCATCCCACTTGCCAGAGTCTGAGTGAACAGGGTTTGAGTACAGAGATGGGTACTGACCCACTCCAGCACTCATTAACTGTAACAAAAAAGATGAAAAGGTATGTGTCACTTAAAGCTGCATCTTGTGGAAATATGCCAAAGTGATGAGAGACGTAACAATTAAGAAGTGTACAATTTTAACCTTAAAAAATAACTATGCATGGCGGATATCCTTTCATGTTATCCTGGTACCGCATAGATAGTGCAAAGTGTTGCCAGAAACACAACTCAATATTTGGACCAAACAAAATGCAAACAGCTCAGGGACTGCTGCTTTCCTCGGTTAGCCTGACACCTGGTCAAACTGTTTTTATAGCAAAGCTACCTGACAACAGCATTAGATACTTTTTGTGTGAATAACAACCTTATTAATTTGAAATGGTTATAAAAAAGGAAATAAAACTTGAGTATCAAGCAGTGCCAATCTCTCTGTAGAATATAATGTAATTCCACCTTATTGACTTTAAAGTCTTTCTTCCATCACAGTGAAGGCGCAACCAACTGTCAGTGTATTCTGGTGCTGTGAAGAATACATCCAGCACAACCAATGAATGAATGCTGCAATCAAATCATAGCTTCGGGAGCATTCATATAGTTAAGACATTTCATGATTAGCATCATAACTTATTTCATACAGTAAAATCCCCCATTAGTCCAATCAGATTTAGCTTTTGAATATTCTGCCCAGTTGCAGTATCTCAAATGCATAAAAGGTATTTAGAAACTGTTAAAGTGATAAAGTGTTAGTTAATGTGTCAGCACACAGTACGCGGAAGTGGCGACAGTCACTCACTCAACATCTGCCACAGAGGAAATGAACATTGAAAACAGCACTGAAATCGCAAAGAGTTGTTGTGTAATGGTATTTTACCATGTTGACAGCTTTAAAAAGACTGCAAAAGCGAAGCAGCAAATACTTTTAACATTAAGCAAGCACAGGATTTTCTGAATTACACATGTAATAAAATATCATAATTAAACATTTTTTATAAAGCTCAACAACAGAGACCAGAAAATGTTTTATAGTTCTTGTGATTTTAATTTGGTTGATTGATTTGCCAGTCCTGCTTTAAAATAGGACAAGGCGTCTGCGTGGCCTCAGGCTTTGTTAGCGGAACGTTATTTTTCCTATGTTGACCTATATATATGTGACGCTCTGGATTTCTGGCCAGATTTCAATGTCCACCAATACCCGACTGCCCCACATGTCGACTCCAATGGGCTTTACTTTATCAAGGTTTTCCCCTCTGAGAATTCACCTCACCATAAGACCAGTTTGTTTTGCCACCCAGTAGAGGTTATCATGTGACATAAATGTCTAGCTTCTACACTATAATCCCAAAACATCAGTCACAGCATACGAAACAAATAAAAGTAACTAACTCCCAGGATTATGTTTCTTAAGCATTTTTCTCTGATGAATGCTTACCTGCATTTGTTCCACTTGCAAGCGTAAACTCTCCAGTTGCTGCTTGTGTTGCTGTTGTTGCTGCCAGCTGGATAGTTCACTACATCTGTCCTGCCGCAGTGGCTCATAACCCATGGAGCCTGTATGCTCCCTCAGCAGAGCCTGTGTCTGCAGGCTGAGAGGGCTTGCATAAACTCCAGTGGATCCAGCTGCACCAGGCTGACTGCCCCTCTGATTAGAGGTTTCTGCTGTGCCGGGAACCCCAGGCCTAGCTTCAGGCAGAACCTTATAGCTGTGCTCCATGCCTGCTCTGTAGGCGTCAGACACACAGTCTGGGTTGTCTCTAATCCCGCTCGCCTGTAATCGGAGTCTGACATCAGGGCATAACCCCCCCAACAGGGCTGACTGATTTAGAGTAGGTTCCACAGCAGGAGTGTCAAACCTCTGGCCCTCATCTAACCGTGTGTGATCTGAGGGGAAAAGCGAATGGTCCAGCCCATTTACAAGGCTGCGGTAGCGGCTCAGGCAGTCTGGCTTTGGCCCCACAGGGTCAACTCCCACACCGGCCTGAGCATCCAAGTTGGGTGAAGATGCTGATTTGGAAAGAGAGGAAGACTTCGAGGTGGAGCCACTTGGAGTTCTGGAGCCAGAGGAAGACCTGTGACCATCAAGTGAGGACAGGCCATCCTCCTGGACACATGACTGGGGCTTAGAGGCCGGGGATCCGGCCGTGGATGGCATGACATGTGCAGTGGGAATGGGGATCTGACTGCGGATTGGTTGGAAAGAGGGGCTGCTGCTGGAACTGCAGAAATCTTTCAAGAGTAAAACAAAAAAAGTAATTAGAAATTACAATCAGCGGTACACTCTCACTATACAGATGCACCTTGTTAAAATCAGTGCAGAATATTTGGAGCACTACTGCAGGCAATTTTCTCTATTTTCAGTCAGTGATGTAAAGTAGATGCAGCAGGGTTTATGGGTGGCCTACTTTGATGATGAGGTGTCACCACAGAAAGAATTAACTGGCTCTGACTGACTCAACCCAGGGAAAAGGCTTATAATAGACTCAAACCAATGAGCAGGGTAAAAGCTCTGTGTTACATGATTAACAAAAAAATATAGCATTAATAAGGCTGGTATTACCTGCCACGTCAGTGTACATGTAAGACAATTATAATTCACTGTTACATTCTGTTATAACAGCTCTGCTGAATAAAGGGTCTTCCTTTTTAATCAACATAAACTCTTGTAATTATCCTCCTAACAACATTCAGAGATAAGCAACGACAGATTACTCTACAGAGTACACACCCAATCCACACCATTAAATATGCCCAAAAATGTTAAATGTCTTCATTTGGAAACGTCAGAGATCACATTATGCTCACAAAGAATTTCAGGAACATGGCAAGCTTACTACAACCAACCTACAGACGTCTCCACAAGCCTCGACACAATCTGAAGTTGCATAAGTCTGATTTCAACAGTGTTACAAACCTGAGAGACCTGCTGAAGTCTGGAAACACGGTACTCACTTGAATGCAACAAACATGTTATTAGCTGTGACATTTTTTCTAAAGCTGAACTGAGGTAAGCTGAGCTGCAGAACGCTTTAAATCCAAACAACAGTCCGTCTTCTGCATTTCTGAATATAACCAAACCACCCTCTGAAGCTAAGACCAACAGCCGCGCAGCAGTCAGGCCCTGTGCCCAAAGCCGTATTGTCCTCGAACAGCCAAACCAGCCTGTACCAACCTCTAAGCAAACACATACAAACACGCGTACACAGGAAAGGTTAGGGGTATTTATAGCCCACCTCTCATGTTACGGAGTGATCTGTGGGTGCCGCTTATTTAAGCACCTTGCCTCCTCCCACTGTAACACACAACACACACGTGTACACCCAAAGTCAAAGACTGAATGAGATATGTTTTCCTTGCTCAGTTAAATCCACACCCTCCTTAAACAAGAAACTCTTCGCAATCACAGAGAAATAACATTCAGTAAAAGGGCAAGAATATTACAGAAAGATCATCAATCTTTCAGGAAGGTAAAACTTCAAATATAATAGAAGCCTCCAGGCTCCACTATTTCATCACTGGCTAGAACAAGTCTAAACGACTCTGTAAGAACTTTTGCTAGATGTTTGTTCAACAGACATTCCTGTGTTTGCAAAGTATATAACATGATGACAATTACCCGCAGCTTTAAAACTCAATATTTTGATTAACACCAAGCAACTCAAATTTAAAGCTGTTTAATTTGTATTTTAAGTGTGCTATACAGTATTATCTACAACAGGTCATTACTGTGGCTAATTGTGGGGTTAATTGTCATGTTGCTAGGCACTGCTGTCAGTTTAAGTGTCTGGACAAAGTTGTACCAGCAACAGCAGCATGTTCAATTACTGCCAGATGAAAGTTACATTCATTCCTACATGAAGACAGCAGCTATAACTGTAATGTATCCAGGGACCACAACATACACAACAAACACATGCATGGAGTCAGACGTTTGTTTTAATGCAGCTTCAATCCTTCCAGGAATGTTGTCTTACAAGAACTGAGCTGTGTGATCGCAGTGTTTGGGGCTGGTAGGATAACACTGGACACCCCAAGAAGAAGTGATTCCAGTTTGTTGAAAGATATACAAGACATGCATCTGCTAACACTAATAATTGTTCTCCATAGATTCCCTTGAGGGTTTAGTGATGTTTAGATCTGGTGACTGGACATGTGATGGGAATTGAGATTGTTTGATTCACTGTGGTGATAAGGAAAACATTAAAACACACATCAGATTATGTAGGGGTGTGCAGTGGGACAGCATCATCTGGCTAACATTTGCACAAAGTCTATAAAATGGCACCTATACCTTTACTAACACACCACTGTTCAGATGGATTATAGAAACTACTGACGTGCAGGAGATTACCAGTACAAATTCACTACAAATAGCAAAAGAAACTATGTGTTAAAGGCATCCTTAGGACTGTGTGATGCAAAACAGCTTTTCCCTAAAGTCAACACAAGTAAATGTAGCTTGGTTTGAGGGGCAAAAAACAGTGACCTGTTGGCAGTTGCTATGAAAAGTTTCCAACTGGCAGCCAGGGCATAAATATCAGCTTTGTGAAGCTCAAACTCTACAGTGTTGGTTCACCTCTAACCATTTTTCAGTCTCTTATTTTGCAGTATTTCCTGTTAGTACAAGGGACCACCCAAACCAGCTGGTCAACCATTACATGGATTCATTCTGATAAGAGCATCTGTTATTTTTTCCACTCACATGTATATTCATATAAATATAGTACATACGCACACCATCTCCACTAGGATTTCACATTTTCTCCAATGGGATATTCCCATTGGGTGTGGGTCCAGTTTTCATTTAGCTGTCCAGTCCTAATATCACAACACCCCGTCCTCCCAATTAGCCATAACACCAGAGGAGTGCAGCAGAGCCTTGGGGCACTTTTGGCTAAGACTCTAATCTACCTCTGCAAATCTCCCAAGCAGACAGAGTGGATCATGAAAATTTTTTTACTCTATAAATAGCCTAAGAAACAACAAGACGGTCTTTCCAGCCTCAGCACAAACAAGGGGTTGGGGCTGAGTCTGAGGTTCGTGAGTGGCTGCTCACTACATTATACTTTGTATGACTGATCTCAACTGTCAAGTCAGCAAAAGTATTGAAGTCTAATGACAAACAACCATGTTGTAACAGATATCCTGTCAAGTGCATGAATGCAGCAAACTATTACAAAAACTCAACCACAATTTAAGCACCCAACACTGGCTGTGTAGAGTGCAAACTGGGACTCACCACTGACACAGACCTCAAAACAGTGTTACACAATACAGGCAGGGGGAGAACAAGCAAAAGTCATCACCTTCTGTGCTGTCAGATGCCGAGGTGCCAAGACCAGTGTCCCCACTGTCCGATGTTCCAGGACGTCGGCCAAAACGGCTTTGGAACTTCTCTGACACAGCTGGTGTTTGCCACTCCATGTCAGCAAACCGAGCTAATGTATATTTGTGAAACAGGACGATAGCAACGAAATAGTATATCAACACACGCTGAACTCACACACAGTTTATACATTTTCACAGCAGAGTGCCAACTTACCCGCTGGTTTGGATTCAATATATCTCTGTGAGGTTGTCATTCCATACGAGACAATGTCACCTGTGAGAGATGGGGGATGGGGGGGGGGTTACATACAATTACAATGAAATAGTGAAGACACACTAATAAAATATTTTTAATGTTTTTTTTAAGTTTGAATCACATCTTAATTTAGGTTAGTGAAGCTCACCTCTCTGTCACTTCAACAGATAAGTAACTATCTGACAACCTATTCGTTTAGTTGGCTGGGAAAACAATAAAGGAGGCTGGTAGGTTTTTATGATGAACCAGAGACTGAGATGTCCTCTAAACAAAAGCTCCTCTCTTGCTTACTGTATATTATGAACTGAACGTCCATGGCTTAGGAGTCAACAGCTGTTAGCTAATGACTGATTTGTTCGCCTATCAAACTCATCTGCCCCTCCACCTGCCAGAAACAAACTCGACGGACTTTTCTGAGCACCAACAAAAATAACAACATGAGCACATGTCTTAACGTTACATAATCTGTTACACAAACATTTATATCCCTAAGAGGCTACAGGAAGTTGTACATCATTTGGCAAGCGAATATAGCGATTACAAATGGATACATACAGTCTGAGATGCAGCCTGGTTGTTACAAACTAATCCCGTTCAGCAGCTAATTCACGAAGGAAATGACTCGCTAACCAGCCAAGGAGAGCTAAGTCAGCTAAACGTGACCTATCTCCAAATTGAATTTGTTAAATTTTTCGATATCAGCTAAATGCGACAATCGTACTAATCCAAGTGTAGGTTGTGTCAAAGCAGTGACTTCTTTATGATTTCCCACCCCAAAACGTTCACATTTGTTTTACTGCGATGCACTGCACCGTTAATCACTTAGCTAATCCATGACAAATCCGTTTCCGTCTAACAAGCTAGCTAACAGCTAGCTAACACAACGTTGCCGTTTGCTTAGCTACCTAAGTGAACATGTACGTAACAAATCTCTGAAAGCTTTCGTGTTTACGTTATCGTAGCTTACATAGCTGTCGGCGCTGACACAAAATTTTACTTTACCTTTTGTTTCACATAAACACAGAATGAAGTAACAAATCTCGGTTTCAGGCTGGTAACCGAAGCCGAATCTGTACCATCCGCTGCGGCGGTTGCTGCTGCTGCTGTTGTTCCGCTAGCCAACTGATCCCCTCTGCTGGCAGACAACCCAGTCCAAGATACAATGGCCGCTTGTTTAATATCACAGCGCCGCCCGTTCAACAATGACGGGTTATGTTGTCCCAGAAACCGTTTGACGTTTTCCTGCCTACAGGGTATTGACATCCGCAGTGGTTACATCTACAGACTACAGCCGAAAAACTGGGCTAGCAGAGTTTTTTAAGACTTTTCTTGAAATATTCCTGCCGATGCAACGAAAAGATGACCAGGTTCATTCTGCCATATGACCAAATATCACCAGACTAACACAAAACGAACAAACCTAACCAAGATGCGTTGAGATGGCTGGAATAACCTAGAAAATAAGGGTTCAGAAGTATTACAACCTATTAGCAGTCTTAACATATATTTAATTAGGCCACAAAACAGTAAATAGCATATTACAAAGGATTAGACAGCAGTAGACTAAATCAGGAAATCTATCTATATTTGTCTTCTTTAGTTATTTTTCATTAGCGATCCTACATGTTTAAAAATCTATTGATTCCATTGGCTTAATTTAAACACTTCTGCTTTTCATTTTGAGTGGAGCCACTGGTCTAAACCAAACAGAACAGCTGTGATTGACAAAGAAGAGAAAATACCACAAATGCCGACATCAATTTGTTGTAGGAAGTTGGGACAATGATGATACCATTTGTAATACCTAACGCGACCATAAAGTGACACATAAGTCAGGATTTTTTGCAATAGATGAAATACAAATCGCAACATCTGTTTTATTTTGTCTTTAATGCACAACAATTAATTGATTAATTGAATCTACCTGCAATAAGGTGCTGTCTGAAATATTATAAAGACAACTTTAATAAAGCATAACACAAGCAGGCCTTGTATTTAATGTGACAAGCACATGAGAACACCTTTTTTCTGTCCTCACTAACGTTAGTTTCTGTATTGCTGAATCTCCAAGTATGAATACATCATCACTAATTCAGGGCATATAAAGCATTAAAATATCACTGTAGTCCATGATGTTTGGGCCTTGGCATGTGATAAAAACAACACACACAGAAAGCTGAGATAGGCTGGATCCTGATTAAGGAGTCATGTTTGAGATTTCTTTTTGTTCAGTATTCACATTGTGACATGCAAGGTTATGAGATTGCCAATCATAAGAATATCCTACTAAAATGTAAAAATATCATGCATTAATCCAGTCTTTTTAAGTATTAAATCTATTTGTATACTTAATAAGAAAAAAACACTACAAAAGAAATACTATATAAAAGAATCTATTCACACAATCACACAAAAGTATATCTACACGTGATTAGTTTTCAGAAATATACTTGAAAAAACAGTTAATTCTCTGGGGGAAAAAAATCATTTGTTCCATTTATATTTGCATATGGCTTTTGCTGATACATGTTCACAGGGTCTTATGCTAACACAAAGCTAATAATTCACAACTTGTCAAAGCAAATGAACATGCTCTTCATTCCCCAGTTTTGCCTTTAACAATCTTTGTTTTTTGAAGTGGCAAGTCCAGTTTATTCTACTTTGTCAAGCAAAGAGACTGTTAGATTAATTTGATCACCTTTGATAACAGTAAAGATGTGTTTAGTGTTTTCTTTTTAAATTTCCATTGTTGTTAATAAATGCACATGACAGCATCACTAAACGACCTCTACCGATTCTTATCATCTGCCAAAAAATTCTCCACCAGTGCAACAACTACACTCAGATATAATCTGCTCTTGTGTTATAATTTGACTGAGCCAATTCAAGTCATTTACATCCTAAATTTGCCACTGATATGATCAGCTCAGACCGACTGGCTGCTTGCTGTATAGGCATTTCTGCATTCTCTTTCTCCGTGACCAGTACAGAAAGCTGACTCTCACTTTATACCTCAGGTAACAATAAAACAAATTGTTCCTACTTTTTTGTTCCTACTTTTACTGACACGTTATGTACACGTCAATAAAGGAAAAATCTGATAACTAGCATATTTCTATTAAAATGAGCTAGAGAAAAATTTTCATTTTTTACATTATAAGACACTGTATAGACTGCGCAGCTAATCTTTGCAGCCTTTTTGCTTTTTTGTGCCATAGTATGAAATGTTTGTAAATACCAGCTGTAATTTGTGAGGAGAATGCTTTTATTCTGAAATGAACTCGGACCGGAAGTGTTTGTTCTGCTTTAGCAGGCGGAACAAAGTTGCGTGATGTTCTCAGTGGGAGGAGGGTTGTGTTCAAGTCAGAGAAGGTATTAGCGAGAATCCTGTCAACAAACTCACATAGAGTATGATTTATTACGTTTATTAAATGGACATTTCTTGACAGAGGTCTTTTTAGTTCAAGGAAAGCGGTGAGATTTCTTACGCAGTCGTAAATTAAAATGAAAGCGTTGCAAATGTTGACGTTACATGATGTGTACGTTTTGTTTAGCTAGCATGGTAACGCAGATACGCTAACGCCAGCTACTCGGTAAACCACAGGTCTCTTAAAGGCCCGATGCACAGGTGGCTAACGATTCTGACAGGCTAACAGCGCTTTAACGTTGAGATAACTGTCAATGTCCTGCGACACTGTCCGCCGATTGTAATACTGACAGAGCTACATAGCGAACATTAGCTAGTTAGCTTCTGAACTCGCCTTGTTGGTGTTCACTTACGGGAGCAGACCCAGTGTTTGGCACTGGAGTGAGCAAAGTATGAAGACCAGCTAACATTATATGTTTTAGCTATTTTTAAAAAGCCCATAATGAGTGGATAATTTAAATGTCTGCTGTTCAGCTTGCCTTTATTTTTCCTCTTTAACTGACATTAAACCATCATAGATTCACTGCCGTGTGATAAATGTGTTCTCTACCCTGTCTTAATGTTTTTAAGGTCTGTACAGCTTAATCCCAAGAAATACAGAGTAAATGTCATCTGAGCTGTGACCCCTGGAACCTCCTGCCCAGACCCTAATCTATGTTTTGTGGTGAGGCCATGACTGCTGTCAACATCACCAGAGATATCCTGCACAGGCAGATCAGGGTGAGTAAACAAATGCCATAGCATATTATGAGCTGAACATACATTGAATTGAGATTGGTGGGGCCAACCCAAATAGACTCTCACCAACGAATGTTAACAAGTATTTTGTTTGTACAAAAGTCTGACGGAGCCTTTGATTCATGTAATGTTTTTGGTTATTCAAACATGTGCCTGTAAAAAATCTGTTTCTCATTATTTCATGTCAGTCAAAATTTATTCTAATGAACCTCATGACACTGCAGGACAAGAAAGCGTCAGGCTTCCAAAGGTTCTATCATGTGACCGACCCCTTCATCAAGAGACTTGGTCTGGAGGCTGAGCTTCAGGTAAGTGACACAGTGACAACAAGTGTGTATGTGTGTGTGTGTGTGTGTGTGTGTGTGTGTGTGTGTGTGTGTGTGTGTGTGATGGAAAGAGAGATGTGGGAAAAAAAAGGGAGACTGATAGGATACTTCTGCATATTGTTATGTCTTCTTCTGATTGTTTATACTGTCTGTGTCAACAGGGCCATACTGGCTGTGTGAACTGTTTGGAGTGGAATGAACGAGGAGAGTAAGTCTTCAAATCCTAAAATTTTACCTTCTGTATATTTTATCATCTCTGACCTGGGATCACTGGTTGGGTTACATCGCCACAAAAGTCTTGCACGTATATGCAAGGCCTATTATGGTCGGGCTAGTTGTCATAATTAAATGAGTATGTTTTCTGTTAATGTTTCAGCTCTGAATGTTGCTGCGGCACTCCTAATCCTACCAAAATAATACAGCAGGCCTGCCATGTTTCACTACATTGTAATGGGATCCATATCTTTCCAGAATCTTAAAATGTCTCACAGTTTAATATTTTAAATGGCATTGGTCGTGAAGAGCCTCTACAAACGTTGCCTCATGACCTGATGATTCTTTTTGTATTCAGCCTACTGGCCTCAGGTTCAGATGATCAACATGCCATCATCTGGGATCCATTCAGACACAAGAAGCTTACAACTATGCACACAGGTCATGCAGCAAATATATTCTCTGTAAAGGTAAGGATGAATAATTGGAAGATGGGTGTATTTAATTGCAGGTGGGAAAGTGAGCTGAAATCATTTACAGTGGCTGCATTTACTTACACATCAATCATCCACTCATAGTGTGATTTAAGGCAGCGATGTGAGTAAGGTGGAGCCAACCTTGCTGGCTTATGCGTTCAGACGGACAAATATTAGTGAATTACTCCCATTTTAGTCTAATTGAAAATGCATTTTATCTATGTAAACACCTGAATCGAACTTGGACTCAATGTCACATTTCACCCTGTCTTTAGTCATTAACAAGTGCTGTTTATGTTACAAGTTCACTCCCTGTACATTAGGTGGCACTGTTGGCTATTTAATAAGTGGCATGTTGTTTGATGGAAAACCCATCTATGTACCTGTTCTACAGTTTTAAAGCTGCCCAAGTTGAGGTGGTTGTATTGCACTTTTCACACAAAAATCGCCACTAGGGCAGACCACTGTAGCTTCATGACAGAAAACTTTGGAATGAGGTCAAATACCAGAGGAAAATGTTACATTGTAACATAATATGGAGATGATGCCAAAAGCCTTTTAATGGGCTATAATCTATGGGATTGAAACAGGTATGTTGCCTGTAAACATATTATTAATGCCTTCCTCTTTGGTCTGTTTGTCTGTCCATACAGTTCCTCCCTCACTCCGGGGACAGAATTTTGGTAACAGGTGCAGCCGACACCAAGGTCCATGTGCACGACCTGACCGTGAAGGAAACCATCCATATGTTTTCTGATCATACCAACAGAGTCAAACGTATCGCCACAGCACCCATGTGGCCCAACACCTTCTGGAGTGCTGCGGAGGATGGTATCATCAGGTTAGAAGTCAGGGATTAAAATGGATTAAATCACCTCGTTGTGTTTAACAAAGTCAGAAGATATACCATGTCTAATTTAACTATAGGTAATATGTTCACTTTCTCCCTGTTCGCTACAGACAGTATGACTTGCGGGAGAGCAGTAAACGCTCTGAGGTGCTGATTGACCTGACAGAGTTTTGTGGGCAGCTGGTTGAAGCCAAGTGTCTGGCTGTCAACCCACGGGACAACAACTACTTGGCAGTGGGAGCCAATGGTCCCTTTGTACGCCTCTATGACATCAGGATGATTCACAACTACAGGTCGGTTAAGTTTTTGATGTCATTCTATGCTTATGATTATTCAACAACCACTAAAGTTTGGGGTTTTCTCCATTCCAGGTTTTGACACACACGTGTTCAACTGGGTTTTGACCATGTTGTTTTTTTTTTTCTTATACAGGAAATCTATGAGTCAGGGCACATCGGCGGCTGTGCACACATTCTGTGAAAGGCAGAAGCCGATCCCAGACGGAGCTGGGCAGTATTATGTTGCAGGTGCATATACGGCTGAATTTTTTTGTATCAGATTTATTTAATGGGTACATTTAGATTCTTATTGTGTAATGATGACATCAGGAAATGTACATGTTACAGGAAGGTGACTGAAGGATGCTGAATAATATCACACTCTATTTGAATGCTTCAGGGCACCTGCCAGTGAAACTCCCAGACTACAATAACCGCCTAAGGGTCCTGGTGGCCACCTATGTCACCTTTAGTCCAGATGGCACAGAGCTGCTTGTTAACATGGGTGGGGAACAGGTAACGCTTCTTAGTACAAACAAGGAATGGTGAGAGGAGTCATTTGTCTCTGTAATGTTTGTTTTATCTGTTCATTTTCATGGTTCTTCCAGGTGTATCTGTTTGACTTGACATTTAAACAGAGGCCATACACCTTCTTGCTTCCAAAAAAGTGCCAGTCATCAACAGGTAAGTTTATGCAATCTGTAAGGTTGAGTGGTGCCTAATAGAGATACATAAAGCATAGTATCTTTAGATGTATTGGTGGTTTCTTAAACTTTTGCCTCTCAGGAGATGTACAGAATGGAAAAACAACCAATGGCGTCTCCAATGGAATTCACTTACCAACCAGCCATATTCGCTTTGCCGGAAGCAAGATGCGCTCCAGGTACTTGTCTTTCACCCCGTCAGCGATCGCTTCTACTCACAGATCGATTATTTAAAGGTTTGAGAGTGCACACATTTGAGCCATGTACAGTATCTTCTGTTCTCTTTGTTTTAGTTCTACTGAGCTCCCTCCTCACTTGGAGAAGATAAAGCAACAAGCTAATGATGCATTTGCACAGCAGCAGTGGACACAGGCCATCCAGCTGTACAGTTTAGGCATTCATCAGGCCAGCAGCAATGCCATGCTGTATGGGAACCGGGCTGCAGCCTACATGAAACGCAAGTGGTAGGCCTCATCGGATCGCGACGCCTAAAGTACCACTGCAGACAGAGAGTTCATCATCTTTTCCTGAAGGCTATGAAAGAAATTAACAAGTGTTTTGTTTACATCTGTGACTCACAGGGACGGAGACCATTATGATGCCCTCAGGGACTGTCTGAAGGCTCTGACTTTAAACCCCGGACATCTGAAAGCACATTTCAGACTGGCACGGTGTCTGTTTGAGCTGAAATATGTGTCTGAGGCTCTGGAGTGTTTGGATGATTTCAAAGGAAAGTTTCCAGAGCAGGCTCACAGTAGTGCCTGTGACGCCTTAGATAAAGACATCAAGGCTGCTCTCTTCTCCAAGACAGAATCAGGTATGAAAGAGAAAAAATGATACATGACAGTAGCTCTCATTTATTAAACAAGTATGCACGAAGTTGGATCTTGAAACATACAAACCGCACTGCTGCCACCACCACCTGTTTGTTTTAACTTGGGAATACTCACAAAGTACAGTTACATACAAGCTAAAATAAATCTGTTTTTAGATTTATAAACTTGCGTGATAAGTTAGCAACTTTGTATTATTACGCACTGACATCCCACTCTTTGTTTATTTGTTAATGTGTCTGAGAGATTCAGTGGTAATAAGTTTGACTTCTTTCTTCACTAGCTGAAGATAAGAAGGCCAATAGCTCCATTCGATTCCACTCATTCAGTCGGAAAGAGTCGATCCCAGAAGATGAGTTGGTGCTGAGAGAGCGCAGCTTTGACTACAAGCACAGATACTGTGGTCACTGCAACACCACCACCGATATCAAAGAGGCCAACTTCTTTGGAAGGTCAGGAGATTTCACTCTCAGACTGCAGAGGCCTCGCTAGGGGGCAGTCACGAGCTCTGTTACTTAAGGAAAGGAACCACGAAGATTCACTGGAGACTCAGTAAAGCAAAAATCCACAGTGAAAAGTAGCTTTCATTCATAAATTTACTCTGCGGGGACTAGATCTGCCGGTTTTGTGACAAAGCAAAAGTCCAACATTCATACATTCATAATAAAGTTTAAAATATCCACTTTTTTTTTTTTTGTTGAAGACATTACATTTCAATACAGACAAATATATTATAATGACCATTATGAGCATAGTGCATACAAGAAGTGATTATTATTATTTTATGTCAGTTGAAATTGACACTGTAATTTTAGTTTAAAGTTAAACAAATAACACTATGTCATTTTGATGTGGACTTTACCAATTGTACCAATTTTGTTGATCAGTGTGGATCTAGCTGACCACTGCAAATTATGAGAGCTACTAATCAGACTGGTCAAAACTCTCTTTTGTACTGTGGGCCAGATTAAGTACTGTATGTTTCATGATGTGTCAAAAGCTGCATATTACTGTTGTTTAACAAAAAGATTAGCCACCTTAACCTCACCTGGTTTCACATTACAATATCCAGTCAAAGTCTTAATAACTAAAGCCACTGGAATGTAATACAGTACATGTGAAACAAACCTCAGTTTCCACTGAACCTTTTATATGAGAATGCCTGGATGAGCTACCTTTCACACCAGAACTGGGGAAGCCCCGATTACACATCTGTACCGTGAAGTGAACAACTGTTCTGTGAAAGAGATTCAATTTAAAACAATGTTTTAATTCCCAGTAATTCCTTTGCCCCTCAGCAAAGGGCAGTACATTGTCAGTGGCTCAGATGACGGCTCCTTCTTTATCTGGGAAAAGGAGACAACTAATCTGGTGAGGATCCTGCAGGGGGACGAGTCCATAGTCAATTGCCTGCAGCCCCACCCCAGCTACTGCTTCCTGGCTACAAGCGGTATTGACCCTGTAGTTCGATTATGGAACCCCAGACCAGAGGTAAACAAGTAATAATCTATGTTTTATTTATTTATAAATTTTGTTATATTTTACCATTTTTTTACATTACCCTTTCTCCTCCCCTCTCTCATAATACAGACGGAGAGTGAGAATGGGCGTGTGGTGGAGGACATGGATGGTGCTGCTCAGGCGAACCAGCGGCGTATGAATGCCGATCCACTGGAGGTTATGCTGCTCAACATGGGCTATCGCATCACAGGCCTGCGTGGCGTTGGCCCAGATGGCTCAGATGATGAAGACAGCTCAGAAGGACAAGTTCAGTGTCGGCCAAGCTAAGCAAACTGTCAGCCATTCTGCAGAATGGATGTAGGAAGCAAAGCACTCTCCCAGCTCCTGTTTGAATCTTAATTTCCCCCCTATCTGACAGAAACATTGAGTGAATGTCATGTCACATCTCTGCACTATGCATCGCCCTCCCCTGTCCTGAGACAGGACTGGTGGAGACCACTTTGGGGAGAGGAATTCATGGAGGGTGGAGACGACATCCATCTCGCCCCTTCAAAGCACCAACAACACCTCAGCCCTCTCCCTCCACCCTGTGATGGCAGGGGGGGACACCTTTGAGGAGAGCACCTTCAACGTCACTCCCCAGTTTCTCACGCAGAAGGAGGAGTTCAGCACTTATCCCTCCTCAGGTTTATGTTGGAGAGACACACAACATGTTAGAAGGAGAAGCCTGCGGTCAGGCGACCTATTTTCAGGTCAGAGTGGCCACACAGTCACAGTGTCCTCCATGGAGGATCAGATCACAGACCAGAAGATGGTGCTTTGTTGCATCTCCTGTCTGCTCTACAGTTGGAGCAAAGAGTCACAGTGCCCACTCATCTCAGAAAGGCTGCACACCCAAGTCATTGATTCTGAGTTAGACTTCTCATATTTTCAGTTGGAGTTTTGGTCACAGAAAGCCTAGAATTAATTAAAATCTCCAAGTTGTGGAAGTTGCTGCTGTTGCTCCAATGAAATGTATTTACAAGCTTTGTTTAGTTTATACCTGTCAGAAAAAAAATTGCTTTCTTCTGCCAATGGTTGTCATCTATCATTTCATTGGCCAAGGA
Organism: Seriola aureovittata; assembly: GCF_021018895.1. Taxonomy (NCBI): domain Eukaryota; kingdom Metazoa; phylum Chordata; class Actinopteri; order Carangiformes; family Carangidae; genus Seriola; species Seriola aureovittata. The sequence goes on along the minus strand of NC_079370.1, from coordinate 16,721,626 downwards.
TTAATGTTTACTTTCTCTGTTTCATTGAACCATAATTTTGGCATACTGTACTCCTTTTAGTTGAGAGGTTTTACCACAATAGATTGTTGACAAGATCAACAAGATATTGACAAAGAAGTATTTGTAAAAGAAAATAACTTTCTAATAGTTTTTGTTTTAATTTAAGTCTCATTGATTGTAAATGTCATTTGGCATGAAATGTCAGTGTGAAACTTCTGTTGGGTATAAGTGGGACACAGATGCTAATTTTATGGTATATGCCAACTAGGTGCTACGTATTTGGTGGCGATAGGGGTTCCTGCCTACTAGCTGCGTGGCTCTACCGCTAGGCCTCTGCTGCAGTCAGGTGTTCAATCCTGCTTGCATGAGGCTTCTCTGACCATAGTTGTGGGCAACAAAAAGGACATAGAGCCATCCCATCCGTTACTCAAAGAACAGCTCGTTGGTTCTTCGCCCACGAATAGGGCGAATGTTAAGGGGGTCCTCAACAACATGCAACACTAGGCTTTCATATGTTTTACTTTGTTCATTAATTTGAGATACTCTGTTTTTTCTTTGAGGAATCCTATAATAACCTTTGTCGCAAACAAAGTAAAAAATAAAATTATTGAACACCATATTGTCTGTATTCTTGTACTTTTTGTTCCATCAGTGGTAAAATAATGAACTCTTTGTCCTTTTAGTGTAACAATTACACAACAGCTGCAGCAGTAATGATGCAATGCTAACTAGGTTGGGAAGATGTACTGCAGGCGAAGCTATGAACTTTCTGGTATCCTGTTCATTCATCAGTGTCCGCTCTCCTCTGCTATTGCTGACTATTAGGCAACAAATGTGAGCACAGTACATCACAAGCATGAGTAGTTAGGGGAGCGTCTGGTTGAACCATACACTGTTCAGTAATGAGGTGACCCAGCTTTAGGAGTAGTGGAGGTTACACTGATGAAGCTCAGGGTTTACTGAGCCTGTTAGTGGCTGCCAAACAGGAGATATAATAGAAGTCCCCAAACCTGAAAAACTAGCTTTTGTGTGTTTGATAAATGTCTGTCAAAATAATGGTTTTGGTGTGTTGATTTTAGTAACGTAGAAGCACAATAAACATTATAGCAGCCACTTTTACTGGAAAATGAGACAAACTACATCCGTACCTCAGTAATAGGCTAAATGATCTGTCCTTGGAGCTTCGACATGGTTGTCACTTCATGAAAAATCATACAATAAATAAATCGAATGGCTCAAATATAAATACAAATGACCGAAATTAACGATTATTGTTGTTTTGGTAGCCTGTTAAACCCTGCAGTTCTAAATAAATCCCATTAAATTATGGTACGCAAACGCCGCGGTGCACGTACTAATGGACGGTGTTGCGTTCCTTGACCGACCCTTGGTTCACCCGCGGAGGAGGCAACGGCTGCGCGCTTCCGCTTCCACGCCGCCTCGCGCCGTCTGTGCGTCATTGTTGTCATCTACTGTTATTCCAGGCAGTGATGGCGGAGGCGGACGATACCGACATGATGATGAACTACCACGGTGATTTTTTAAAAAGCGACAGAAAAAACAGCCGCTACCCCTACTGCATTGTCTGGACACCCATTCCTATTTTATCGTAAGAAGCTAACACTTCCTGTTTTCCAGGTCTTGCTAGCTTAGCGTTAAATGTTACAGCTTGCCGCTCGGCGACAGGTTGTTATTAAGCAAACGTCAGAGGAAATGAAACGCTGAAATGAATGAAATGTTAGTCGCTGGTTAAATCTTATGCTATCCATTTCCTTTTAATGAACTGCTGAATAGTATGTGTTCTCTGACATAATAATGAATTAACATGTGCATAATATGTACAATACACAGTAATATCGATGTATTGTGTTCTGCTGGGTGCATCCTGCAGGTGGGTGCTCCCCTTCATTGGTCACATGGGTATATGCACATCTTCTGGAGTCATACGAGATTTTGCAGGATCCTACTTTGTCTCGGTGAGTATCTCTTGTTCACAGTTAATCACGCACATATCAGATGCAATGAGCAATCTGGCCTCTCTAGTAGCTCTGGAAAGTGAAGTGAGGCATTACTTAAAATGCAAACCTTTAATCTGAGATGTCATTCTGACGTGCAGACTGGAGCTGTTGAACTGATTATGAATGGGAGTAGTGGCCTTCAGGTTCCTCTACTTATATTTACTCATGAATTGTGTTATCCAGTGCATTTTGTGTTTTAAATAAACTAATGATAAGCCACTCATATATAAATCCCACAACAACTCAAGCATATGGTCACTTTCATGCTTCATTACTTCATTTTTAAATGAGCCTGTTTTCTACAGGAGGACAACATGGGCTTCGGTAGACCAACAAAGTAAGTTTATTAATCTAAATATTGTATTTGAATAGTGTTTCAACAAGTAGGTCACACCAAGTCACATGTTTAAATGAACACGTTGATTGGTGGTTAACTTATATCGCAGGTATTGGAAACTTGATGTGGACAAAGTCTGTGGTAGCGGGGCTGCTACTTGGGACAAAGCAGTGCAAGATGCGTCAGAGGAATACAAATGTAGGCCGGTAAGACAATATTTAGGATTGTAAATGCAGATATTTCCATATTAATATTCAAATAATGATGTCTACTCTTTCTGTTTCATTGAAGCACAATCTATGCTTTGATAACTGCCATTCCCACGTTGCCATGGCACTCAACCTTATGCGTTACGACAACAGCACGTCTTGGAACATGGTGAACCTGTGTGTGCTGTCACTCATTAATGGAAAACATGTGAGGTAATTGTCTCTGCCTCATTCTGCCATTTGTTGGCAGAACAATGTGAATATAAAGCTAAAGCCCTACACTGCATCCAAGTGGGCATCTGTTCCATGGAGCCATAGCGGGTCCTTATGGTTTTTCTGAAAAGCTCAAACATAACACTTGGGTAATTATCCTCTACTGTACCAGGCAGTTACACTTTAATATGTGATTATTTTACCAAAATAAAACAGTGACTAATTTGCTAGTATTTAGAGATACAGCATGTACATTACATTCATACATTGACAGATGTGTTTGTCCAAAATGACTTTTTTTTCCCTCATACCTGCATCAGGAGCAATTTTGTAGTTTGAGTGTCTTGGTCAAAGACATGTCAGCATACCATATGTTTAATGGTTTACCCACTCTACCGCCTGACCTATAGCTGCCTCATGGGTGTGTATCTGCAGTACATTCTTAATTGTAAACAGGAAACATGCCTATACCATTTTGATTTTAAGTTCTGGTTTTGTTAGTGCAGATTGACAGTCTGTGCAGCATATGACATCCTCTATCCATATTCTCTTGGTTTTATTTAGAAGGAAATTACATATAAAAAGCAATTAACAGGAAAAAGGGAGAAGAAAGGAAGGAACAGGAGGAATTCCTTTTCTAGAACAGACAGACATGCAATAGGTGCTGTATAAACAGAGAAGACTACAGTAGAATTGCAAGTTGGCAGTGGAAAAATGTTGTTGCTAACCTGAAGCATCTTAACCAGAGTCATGTAAGCACTCTGTTTGGTTGCTCTTCTTGCTGGATGCTCATGAGCATTAAGAGACATATGGCTCAGAGAGCCCCCCTCATTATTCTCCGCTGACCCACATAGAGAGCGCTGGCGTCACAGTTTGTGCTGCCTCTGCAAATACACTCCCACGACACAGGAGTCTTTTAAACAGAAGCGGAGTCATGTAATTCATCACTGACAGCAGCACTCCCCTCTGTATCACCACTGGAGGTCACCTCACTGCTGGGGCTCCCTGCGCCGGCTGGGTGGAAAGGACAGTAGGACGCAGGCTGGGGTGTAGCGATGGGGAGAGAGGGGAGCTGTGGGACTATGGGAGTAAAGAGACTGAACCATGTGATACTTCAACACACTTCGTGTGCCATTTTCTGTCCAAAATACACAGGAGTGGGTGTTTGTGTGTATATGCCCACATACATACACTCATAATATCCAGGTGTTGGTGATTACTCTAATACGCGTTACCCTCTTTTTATCCTTCAGCTGGGCCGCGTTCCTCAAGACCTGGCTACCATTCCTCATGTTGTCTGGAGTTCTTGCCACCTTCATCCTAACATTCAACCTACAGTAATGGAGCGAGCAGTACAATGGGATGACTCAATGACTTTGGTTATACATTATCATCGACGTGAATGATGTGCTTTGACGGGACATATGTTCGAACAAAAAAATACTAAATGAAGGACTTCATCATCTGTAGTGATCTGTAGTGATGTAGTCTTTAGGATGGTAACTAAGGGCAAAGGCTAGCTGTGTTTGGGTAGTTTTTAAACCAAAAAAATATTTTCCTTTTTTTTTTTATTTATGTATTTATTAATTAGAATAATGTATAAGCTACAGTATCTACAATAATCTCTTCAAAATTCAACATTACTATTTTTCACATAGCAGGTTCAGTGTTCTTGTTTAGTTTATTAAGAGGATTATGAAGGAACACTACAGTAGAGCAATGCTGGTGAGTTCCAGTGATTTATTTTTCATGGATGGCAATGATGAATGTGTTTCCAGTCTGGCTAATGTACATTCAGTGATGAATGGCTACCAAATGGACCACGAAATCTTAACGCTGAAATGCATTTATCAGTTATTTGTCTAAGAGACATGAGCCGCTACCAAAGATAAAATGATGCAGGACCCACTTGTGAAAAATAGTGATATTGTTCTGTAAAAATGTCCTCCTGCCTTCATTCCACTTTCCCCTGGCATATAAAGACAGATGTGTGAAGTGTTTTTTTTGTTATTCAACATGAGTGTAATTCTCCAGGCAGAAACTGAATGCTTTCAAATAATGCATCTTCATTCTTGAATGTTATTATAACTCCGCCAATTTATACAAACTATGAGCAATACTCCATTAAATTATTATGTATCATTTATTTTATTGATTTGTTTTTAATGCTTATTACCTGCAAGAGTATTATTTATTACTGTATATCTCTATCAGTTAAATATTTCTGTTTTTGTAACTTTACTTTGGATGTGCTGTAGCCTTTTCCACGTTCCCTCTGTCACACTGTGGTGTAGGTCACAGGCTGTGGATGCCCTATTTGTCCTCTGTACCTTTAAGGGAACCACGCACCTTTTTCATCCAGCAGATTCTGTGTGATATGAACTATCATCAATTTACGGGAACCTTTATTCCGTGAGTGGAGCAGATGAGGAGAGACTGATGCTGGAGGGAGCAGTCTTTGTTTTTTGTCAGAACAAAAGCTTAGGATAAAATGTATAATTTGACTTATTAATTCACATGGAATCAAGTTTTTTTTCTGCTGTAATTCCTACTCTTGTGCGTTAACATTTTTTTAATCTTTCCTTTTCTTTGGCTAGAATTCAGATATGTGTATTTTTGCAGTCCGTGTGTTTTTGGGAATCCTTCTTTGTGCACCATACCAGTGCTTGGAGTGTCCTTTTGGCTGCGAGTGTTTTGCTGTCACTCGCACAGTGAAATGTGTTTCTAAGGATCTGCTCACGGTGCCACAAAGTGTTCCAGGATATGCAAGGACTGTCATCATCACAGGGAATAATATACACCAGATTGCACCTGATTCGTTTACAGAGATGGAGAATGTCACCAACATAATTTTAAGCAATAATAGGTGAGAATGTCAGTGTTTGTCTTTTTGTTTCAATCATGTATGTTAAGCCATATTTGGATGATAATGACTAACTTTGTTGATGTTAATCTATTAATAAACAATGTCTTTTTTCTGTGAATGTGGTTTTTATTAATTTACTTTGACAGCCCAGTGACATGCATGACTTGTATCCAAGCATGTCTAAGGACAGATGTTACAGTGTTAGTCGTCTTCACAGAATTACAGAGATGGCATCCCACAGCTTCTCTGTCCTCATCAACCTGCGCTTCCTGGACCTCAGTGGGAACCAGCTGGCCCTCATCCATCCGGAGGCTCTCAGTATACCCGGCAGTCCCCTTCAGGAGCTCAACCTGAGCCGTTCGCTGTACAACTTCACCGCCCTGACAGACCTCACCACGGCTCTACGCTGGGGGGGCCTCGGGGGTCTCCTCCGCCTCGACCTCTCTGGGAACCACCTCGCCCTGCTTCCCCCAGGCATGTTCTCCCACCTTCCCAATCTGCAGCAGCTCTTCCTCACCAACAACTCTCTGGTAGCTGTCTACAGTGGGACGTTCTCTGGTATGAACCATCTGGAAGTGCTGGACCTGACACAGAATGCCTTCAGAATATTCAGGGCCGATGCTCTACAAGAGCTGGAGAAGCTCGGGAATATCCACATCCATCTTGGTAACAACCCTTATACTTGCTCTTGTGAAATCCATAATTTTGTCACTTGGCTGAATGAATCAAGAGCTCTGCTAGATGTGGATGCTGTGAGATGTGCTTCACCTGGAGAGTTAACCGAAGCCCGTCTGCAAAGACTCAGTGTCCAGGCTATTGGGTGTGTTGTTCCAGTCCAAGCAGGGGTGGCTGACCTCACCCTCCAGACATCTTATGTTTTCCTAGGGCTGGTGCTGGGGTTTGTGGGGATGGTCTTTCTTTTTGTGCTCTACCTGAATCGCAAAGGCATGAAGAATTGGATCATTGAAATGAGGGATGCATGTAGAGACGTTATGGAGGGATATCACTACCGATATGAGATCGACTCGGACCCCCGGCTGGGGCACATTACAGCAAATAAGGGTGGCAGCCGGGCACAAGCGCATTTAAGATTAGCTCTGTCACAGCAGCTGCCAAATGATATCTGCATTGTCCAGGTTCCCACAGACACACAGATCAAACAGGTGACAACCTTCCCACCTATGAACTTATGATCTCTTACTGAAACTAAAATCATTAAACAAAATATGAGCTTGGTGTAGATATGGATAGTTTAGGCCAGTACATTTATAAACTAATTTTATGTTTTTGTACTTACTGCAGTTATAACTGATAAATCTCACCCTAAAAGTGCCTTCGTGTTTTTGAGGCACTGTAGCATTGTATATGTAAATTGACATTAATATTGTTTGTTTGTCATACATTTTCTAAGAAAATATCACATAAGACAGATTGAATTTACACAAAAATCTCAGTTATTGTTAACTAACGTTTTTCTTTGTTTTTTTGTATCATCAGAAGACTGCCTGATAAATAAAGGAAATAGATGGTAGATCATTGGCATGGAAAATGTATGTTGACCTAAGAAACTGTACTCCATAGGCACCCAGTAAATTTTAGAATAGGTCTAAAAAAAAAAGTAAATCCCTGAATTTAGACAGCTATGTGTTACTGAGTAGTATTTATAACGTAATCAGTATTACAATAGTCTAAGGAGTAGATATTAAAGCCACTGTATGATGTGAAACCTGTATTTACATTGAGGATAAATAAAGTGACATTTTAATGTAATTAACTTTCTTGTTCATCTGTTTTATTGCGACCAACCTAAAGACACCATGCTACACAGACTTTTCTCCAGGTGATGAGGCTCTTCTATTTCAATCCTGAGTGCGTGATGAAGTGTTTCCACAGAGGGGAAACAGGGGAGAATGAAAGATATTTGGAAACACGCCTGCTGGCTCTGCAGCTGTGCGCCTACCTTATGTGTGTGTGTTCACAGCATGCTATTATTAAAAAGTCCGCTTGTCACAATGTAAAGTGCAGAATATCACCACCAGTTGTCATGTTGCACGTCACAGTCTGGGTATGGACAGCTCAAAGGTTTTATTTTTCACTTTTTAATCAGTTTTACAACATTTTTTAACATTCCCTGATTCATGTTTCAGTCTGATTTTGTTGACTTTTATTATCTTTTCCCCTCTTCTCTCCGCCTCGCGTGACGTCACAAATCACCTGTGGGTGGGTGTAGGACCTGGGATTAGCTGTAGCCGCAGGTAATAGCCAAACATTGGGAGCCGCTCGGCAACAAGACTGTGAGTTTTACCAAAAGAAAGACGACATTGAGCCGAGTTGTGTTGTTCGGTCGAGGCGCCTCACCTTCGGTTCGCAAACTTTGTTGTTAGGTGGAAGTGAACTCACCTGGAAACCTGTGGGCGGTAGAAACACGTCTTTTTTTTCTCTGTTTGAGGCGCTAGCAGAACAAAGTTTTCTGTCTGAGACTTCCGCGGTTTGCTCGCAGAACAAGTTACCTGGGATAAAAGACACCCACAACTGTTTCTTCTTATGCGGTGAGTGAATGTTTTGTAAGTAAAATTAAAAACGTTTGAATGTTGAATGAGATTTTGCTTGAACAGTTTTCCTGCCAGAAGAAGTTCAAACGAGCTTTAAGCGCGACGAAATGGGCCAAATTATTATCAGGCCAGTGATCAATCTACTCACTTTATTTACATTCTGCGAACTTCCCGGTAAGTTACTTCACTGGAGGTTGAGCGTTTACTATAGAAATCTTAAATACAGCCTATTTTACTGTGCCATGGTGCGTCAAATGCTGTAAGCCTGTGTGGCAACAAAAGGGGAGGTTTACATCTGGTTATTATTTCTAAACATGCCTCTCCCACACCAGGTCCCAGGCAGTTTGAGCCATGCCTGGCCACAGCTCAGGGGCTCCCCAGGCGTCCCGCCACCACTACAAGCACCACACCTCCGGCTCCAGGTCAGAAAAGTACAGACAAACACGGACTATATCCAGGGAGAGCACGGCCAGCCAAGAGTCCTACAAGGATCCTCATGGGGAGCATCTACATGAACACCGCACTGACCACTCCCGGTATTCAGAGAACAAGTACAGCCGCAGCAGAGGCCACCCACGAAACGGCACAGCACGGGGCTCAGAGACTATAGGATTTATTCCTGGGTCAGCAGACAACACGCCTACCAGCAGACATGCCTGTGGCTCCTGTGCCTCTATGGGCTGGAGCAGCTGTAAGGCTCTTATCTGCTGTGTACTGACCTGTGGATTTTATGGCAGCCGAGAGCCCTGTCTGCCTGTTAACGAGAGCTCCACAGACCATCCCCCTAAAGCAGGTAGTGAGCCTCACCCTCCGAATGGCCTGGCTGTGACCAACCCAACCTGTGGCATCCCTTTGGAGTCCAGCAAGGCCACCAAAGCCTCTAAGTTGCCCACAAGTGACAGCTTTCGCTACCCGGATGTGCGCATTGCAGGCCAGACAGTAAGGTATCCGGTTGCTGCCCCCAAACGGACCCGTGCACCGGGCAAAGGGGAAAGTCACCGGCCAGTCAGCAACACCAGCCTGTTATCCCGGGAGGACTATGAATTAGATGACCTGAGTGACACTGGCACAGACATTGACTCTCTCATCACCAAGAAGCTGCTTGAGCTTTACGCCCTCCACCAGATTGACCAGCTGGCCAAGTGCACCTCTGATTCATCTTTCTCCCGCAAGACCAACGAGATCAGCGAGCTCATCTACAGCATCGCTCAGGATTACAACCTGCAGGAGCAGGAGGCCGAGTGCAAGCTGGTGCACGGAGTCATCCGCATCAGCACGCGGAAGGGCAAGAAGAACCAGGGCCACCAGTCTACAGGACAGCGTCCTAATGGGAGGAGCGACGGGACTCTCCCTGACAGTGGCAACGAGACCATGACCAACACCTTCGTGAGCAGTGACTGTAAGAATGTCATGCAGTATTATTTAAATCAGATAACAGTAATGATTACTGCTACATAAATGTTTATAAGATACCACAAGACAACCCTTTTCACCTCTACCCGGCTGCAACATACCAAATAAACCAATCATCTAACCTGTCTTCCTTTAATGACTCGACTAGTGTCCGTTGGAGCGCTGCTGGAGCTCTTTTGTTCGGTTCTTAGTTTTAAACCCTGAAATGCCAGGTATTGTACAGACAATGACCTAATAACAATTAATTGATCTGCGACAAGCTGGTACAGGTACACTGTGTCTTCTAAGACACATTGCACAATAAACGGGATAACAAGGATTAATTGTAAAATGACAGGGTGTCAATGTGCGTCGAAGCTGCTCATCTGCGTGTGTTCATTTAGTCTTTTCTTCTCATCCCCTGCTGCAGTTCCTGAGGTGAAAGTGTCAGAGCAGACGCCGTCAGATGAGCTAGCGAGGAAAATGAGACATTACAGCGGGAAAAGTGAGTACATGTGGGAATTTTCCACGTCGGGCACACTGATCCTTTTGTATCTTCTTTTGTGTCGAAGAAAAAGTTCGTATGAGGAAGTAAGAGTTGAATTAAATCCAGATTCATTTAGTACCAGCGTGTGATTAGTGGTTAGACATATTGCATGTCATAATCTTAATTGTATGCATTGTGCTAATAGAGCTACAATCTTTATTTCTCCTGGTCATTGAGGTATAATTACCCCCCCAGTGTGTGAATCAGTATGTGGGGCTGAGTCTTTGCAATCCATTGTACCTGCTGCAGCTGCAGGCATTTTCTCACCTCCTGTATACATACCACTCTTTAAGCAGTGAAAACTCTACATTCCTGCCCTTTTCTCTGCATATTACAATCCCTCGCTCATTAGCTGCCTCCTCCCCTCATCTGCCACCTTACACCCATCTATCAACCTGCCTCATTCTCCCTTCCAGCTCAGCGGTCATGCTACACCACCTGCTAAAACAGCAGATCAAGTCACATTAAATGTACGCCACGTGATGTCCCCTGGTTTATTATGTAATTTTAGCAAGTAACTTGGGTTACAGATGGATTACTGCACAGCAGCCTCTCTTTTTTGTTGTTGTTCTGCAAAGAGGTGGTTAGAAGGAGGGGGTGTCCTGTTACATGTCTTTGAATGAGGGTACACCACGTTGTGTTTCCACAACTTTCACATTGCGGCCTGGATATGTGTCATGTCCTGGATTAAACTCAACATTTCACATCTCACCGTGTGTGCATGAAATATAACACATACTGTATTGGATATTTCTATTACTGCTATGTTTTGTTTGTTTGTTTGTTTTTTTTGTTTTCAATGCATTAAATATTTTTTTCCTCTGGCAGCGTACTCCTCCAGCACCACCACAGCCTACTCGCCCTACCATCATGACACGGAAAGACACTCTTCAGGCGCCCCTCTGCTTCTCTGAAGGGCAACACCGAAGCAAAAATACCTGTATTGACAAGGGATGTAGCCAAATAGATGGACAATTTTATCCTTCTCCTATCATTTATGCTGTTACTCAGTGGAGCACCTTTTGGGGTGGTTGTACTTCTCCTTTTTGTGGTCCGGCTAATGTTTGCTGTTGGAGTGTCATTTAAATTCAAGTACATTTTATCTTTCCAGCAAATGAACATTGAGGAAAGAATGAGTTTTCTTTTTTACACACAGGGAAAGACAGAGCAAGTGTTTATGTATTAGTATGCAGTGTTTTAACGTTGTTTTCAGAAAAAGAAACGTGGTTACACTCCTTTCGGTTGTAGCAGTCAGGCCATAGGATAGAGACTGATGTTAAACATAACCGTCCTCATTCTTGTGTGTGTGATTGTTTATGCAAGTCATTGTGTGTGTACAGTATGTGTGGGTTTATTGATTCCTGCCATTTAGATTCCTTAGAGGCATGTTTTCATCTGAAAACTGTATTGTTAAGCCATATTTTGATGTATATATTTTCAAGTCAATGTTACTTTCTGGGTTGTTAAACCATTTGTGGCATTTGGTCACAGTTTTTTTTTTACTCACAGATAAGTCCTGTTTTTAACAAAATAAAAATCTCCATGGTTGTTTATGCCCTTTCATGTATATGTGTTTCATGTATATGCATAGAAATCTTCTAGTTCTTAGTTTAGCTTAGAGATAATATGACATACTGCTCCATGCTGGCAGAGCTTTGTGTCAACTTTTGTTCCCTCTCTCTACACAAGCCATGAAAACATTTGTCTAATTTCAATGAATGCACATCTGTTTGTTCAGCAACAAATTATACCCTCATACATCAACAAGTCTTTGCTTCACAGGGTTTCCTGCTGCTGTTTCTTTAGCCTACTTTTCCTCTTTATCTACTGGATTATTGTTGTCAAGCTCATCTCCCTAAGGTCACTGTGTTGTACCAGACAGGCTTTTTCCGCCCTCAGCAAAAGAAGAAACTTGTTTGGCTGGTTCTGACAAAAAGGAAATAAAATCCTAGGGTTTGTCTTTGTCAAATGGAAGAAGCAGTGCAGAAAATCAGCCTGATTTCAGGAACCTGTCCTGAAGTCCTTGGGATCAAATGAATTGAACTTACCTATATATCACCTATATACATTACCAATAATGTATGTTTTAAGATATGCCTAAGTACACCTTCAGGTGAAAGGCCTATTGTTGCAGCTGCCAACCAAAAATGTAGTATACATTTAATGAGCACCAATGACAGACAGCACCAACAACATTTGTTTTATTAACAAATACATAAGGTCCATTTAAATATTTTCAGTTGCAGTTATAATCACAGTGCTAATCACTGTTAAGGGAATATGTATGTTTTGTGCAGTAATGTCTCATTTTCAGCCTTAAAACTTCAGACATTAAACATCAGCATCTGGCAGCAGGGCAGAATAAGGTCAGATTGAACATCAAGAAATTATTCTTGAAACAATGTGATTTGTATTCAGAATAGTTAAAAAGATTTTTTACTTAATCATACAAAACTATCTCTATTCAACAGAGCCCAGAAAACCACAAATGAGCAAACGATTTGTGTTCTGCGCAAAATGTTGAGGTTTTGGATTTTCTTTTCATGACTGTGTTGAGTTGACCTGTGTAACCCCATTTCCTCTGGCTCTCTGCCCCCATCAGCACATTCCTGTTTTACCTGTATGAGGTGCCATGAAAAAGCTTGCTATTTCACAACTAACATACCACAGGCGAGGATGAATCAAGAGGGCTTGTCCTGTATCACATACGGCCTGAAGATTAGTAACAGCAACTTCACATGTTTAGGACACTTGATTTAGCATTCAGATATTTCTTCCACCCAACCTTTGTGGTGATAATTACTTTGTGTAGGGCTTTTATTTTGTTAAATGTTTGTGTGTGTTAATGAGCCTCTGTCCATCTGTAGTTTGCTGGAATAAGATCGGGTTTCTACTAACTTCCATGAGAGGGAGACAAAGTACTGCAAGAGAACAACAGGGCTTACATGCTGTAACGCTACATCGTCTTTGGTCAGAAAGTGAAACATGAAGGGGGTTTTGTTCCTCATCATAATCACCTTGACAAGAATTTAAAATAAATAGGTTTGAGCGATACTTGGCTGCACACCCCATCAGTAATAAGAGGCCTGCCATATAAACTGTAGGGGTGAAAATGTGTTATTATCAGGCACATAAGACAAATATGGTGTCAGATTTGGCTCACTGAGTGTTGTTAAAAGACTGAGGCAGAACTTCACTATCACATTCATGTAAAAAAATATATTTATTTGAAATGTTCTGTAAATGCAGATAAAACTTATTTACAGTAACGCAAACAGACAAGATCTTCCACATAAGATACAGTATTTGAACAGTGGGGTCAGTCTATGTGGAAACTCAAATCTTTCCTCTTCAGCAGATAAAATCTTTTCAGCCAGGGCTAAAGTGACCTCAGCTTCAATGTAAATATAAAAAAAGTCATAGTGATGTTGTTTTTGTTTGTTTTTTCATCAGGCGTTTCATGAGGGAACATGGCTGAGGTTGGTCAACAAAAAGTTCTGCAACACCACAGTTAAAAATTCAACTTTCTCCAGGACAGTCACATGAAGTCCACCTCCTCTATCTGCAGAAGAGCATGTCGACCAGCAGCTCCAGCAGATCAGCCTGACCTATCACGGGCCGGAAGAAGAGTTCAGTGATGAGGCTGGGTGTGATGCTCTGCAGCGTGGAGGCTGTGAGGAGGATTCGAGCGAAGCGTTCCTGGGGCCCGGGTTGAATCAGCTGGACGACCTCACTGAGGGCGTGCTGAGCTTCCTGTTGCAAGCCTTCGACGAACAGAGCTGCCTTTAAATCTGGTACATCTGTTGGTAGTAAACATAGGAAATTTGTGTTACAGACGTGTAATGTAATTTTTGCACTGATTGAAAATTTACTCCTGAGAACCATATTTTTGGAAGTATTGTCACGTAACGTCTTGTATTATAGAACGACACGAACCTGGATTAAATATTGTGGTCCCTTTGAGGTATGCGTACTCCTTTGGACTCAAATCCAAACTCCAAAACTTTTTTAGGCAGGACTTGAGTTTGCTGACACCGGCCATGGTGGGCTGCTCTCTCTCCATCTCAGGGCTCTCCTGGCGGTTCAGGAGAATCTTTTTCAGCATGCTGTCAGCAGGAGTGTCCATCACCTCAAAGTCCACATGCTCCTGGACCAGGCCCAAAATAAAGAGTGGTGCCCAGCAGCTTCTGAGAAGTGAGAGCTGGTCATTTGGTGGCAGCTGGTTAAAAGCAGGTAAGTTCTTCATGAAATGGATGGTTTTAACCAGAACCGCTGAAGCTTCTTTACAAATCTCAGCTGGCCTTTTCAGGCACACTGTCCGTCGCAGCTCACAGTTGCATCTATGAGGTACTGAATTGTAGTTAAAGTTGTTTTGACTTGCTTTGCTGTTATCCATTTGGCTCAGGATGTTGTAGAGAATAGGGTTTGACAGCCTGTCGGTGTCGGCTGTACAATGACACCCGTTATCCATTCTGTAGGCTGTAGAGATCTACGTGGTCAAATGTAAGTGTCCTCTCATAGGATGAGCTTGTGAGTACTGCTGCTGCTACCTCAAGTGTCCCTGTATTTATAAGGCCAACCCACCCTACTAAGTGGACCTTGACTTGTCAATATAGTCTCTGTGAAAAACAACCATCTGCTCTGCCAGGTGACTGATGGAATAACCCTGGGAAACCGATAAGCTTTTCTCAATGAAAGGGAGCTGGTGGAGTAACGCCTGGATATCAAGAGGGTTGGGCCTTATCTGGTCACCAGTGTCATTAACCCAGGCGGTACCAAGCTACCAAGGACTGCGGAGGTAATCAGGCCCACACTGTGTCCCTGTACACTGCCAGCTCACACCTGGAGAGCTGGAAAGACGCCAAAGAGCATTGACCTGTAAGTTAGGACCTCTCTTTCTTACTGTAATCATAACTGGAACTGGATTTTGAAAAGCCAATTTGGTTGTGAAATGCAAATGTTGTTGCAATTGTAAAAGTGCCCAATCCAACCTTTTTTCACAATATTTGTTTGCCTGTGATGTTGTTAAATGAATTCAAATCAGCCAACATTGCTTACCCAACAGCTTTACAGATCTGTTGCTAGAATTTTAAATAATATCAAGCTCATCTGCCCCAGCCAACCAACCTTCATCACCCTCAGAAAATTGACCATAGACCAAATAGAAACCAGAAAATATATATTCTGATTGCTAATATTTTATCTTTCATGTAATGTTCCTTTTATGCTTTCAGTAAATTTAAACCTATAAAATTGAAATAAATGGAGTTTAAAAAGTCTAGTGGTCTCTGTAAGACTGCACTAAGGTAGAGCTAAATGCTAACATCCTTGTGCTAACATGCTCACACTGACAATGCCATTAAACTGATGCTAAGCAGGTAAGACTTAGTTTAGAGTGTTAGCATGTTAATATTTGCTACTTAGCATCAAACACAAAGTACAGCTGAGGCTGATGGGAACGTCATTAGTTTGCAAATATTTGGTCATAAATTAGTCAAAGTTAAATTTAAATTTCAGTGTTTTTAAATTTTGATTTATTTATTTATATTTAAAAGGGACCAGGTAGAGCTTTCAACAGAAATATCACCATTTCATGTGCCGCACCAGATTGTAGCTTCAAGCTAATTTGCATCTGCATAATGTGATGATGGCACTAGACTGAAATATTAAAAAATCTAAATTTTTACAATTCATCCTAAGGGGGTGTGAAAATGTGTTACACATTTAATGACAATCCATCCAATAGTTACTGAGGCTTTTTTTTTTTTTTTAATGAAAGAGGAGCAGTGAACGAGGAACAGTAAGTGGATCACCAAAGTCATTAGGATTTATCCTCTGGGGAACATGATTCTCTATACAAAACGTCTAAACACCAAAGTGGTGGCACAACAGATCTGCATTTCCTCTCATATAGCTTTGCTCCTGAGGCAATTAAAGAAAGAGGATAGAGGATACTGACCTCAGTGTCCTTGATAGTGTACCTATAGCTCTGCAGCTTTGCACAGCCGTCTCAAAATATCATTAAAGCTGAAAAGAAGTATGAAGTGACAGATGGATTGATACCACACTGTGAGGGTCCCCCAACTGTTGGAGTGCATTTTCCATTTGCAGGTCTTTGTGTGCTTTTATATGAATTTTGGTTAAAAACAAACAAACAAACAAACAAAAAAAAAAACAAATTTCCTAAGGAGCATTTGTTTTCACCCATGTTTGTTTGTTTGTCTGTCAACAGGATCACACAAAAAGTACTGAATCAATTTACACCAAACCTGTTGGAGGGATGTAGCACGGACCAGGGAAGAACCCATTAAATTCTGGGGCAGATCTGGATCATTTACTGTGAATTTTTTTCTCTGAAGTCTGGTTCATGTTCTTTGACACCGACATTGGCGGAGGTCTGCCCTCTCGTGTCCTTCTAGTTTACATTTTGCATTTGGCAACAGTAATGTGAAATCCAAATTTGTTGAACTTTCTTACTTTGGTCATGAGGCTGACATTAAATCTGTGACTAAAAAGACTGAGCCTTTCTTTTACCGTCAATATAGTGACTTGAGTGGTCTTTTGATGTTACAGAGCTTTGGTGTGTTTCAGACTGACTTTGTAAGATATTTGGTTATTTTACAATGGAACAAAACAATTCATGGAATTTCAGTTGATTAACAGGTGATGCATGTTCCCCTTGTCATTTAAATGAGTTTACTCTAATTTGTTATCTTCCTTGTGCCTGGCACAGAGGTTTGAGACTGATAAGCAAATGACTTTATTACTGTCACAAATAAACAAACAGCACATTTTCAATAACACACTCCTTTGGTCTGAACATTCAGCAACATGTACCTACTGAAATATTTATCACATTATATAATGACAGCTGATACAGTTTTTTAAAAACATTTTATGCTCTTTACTTTAGGCAGGACACCTGATGCACAAGCCAAGAAGTCTGAAACCATCACAGGATGCAAGTGCCAGAGGAATACCTGAACTACAGAGCAGTGGAGTCAAGGTCAGGTCATAAGATGAATGACTCCAATAAAGAGATTACATGCCAGACACAACTGGCAGCACCAGTCACCAAATGTTTGTTTTACTCCATCATTCTCTTTACTCAATCCTTCAAAGAATTCTTTTCGAATATGTTTCATAGCCTCATTATCTCTCCTGGGGTGATCTCATTATGATACACAGTGATTATTCATATGAGACGTGACATGTCCATACTCACAGGAGCCAAATCAAAATGGACCCCAGCTTCAAATACGTGATAAAACACATTACGTTATCTTCGAGAATGCGGCAGTTTCTGCAAAGTGACCTGTAATGCACTCAGCAGCCCTCAGGCTTCATGAGGCATGCTGAGAGTTGTAAATGCTTGCGATAAGGCTCGTGTTTATAGAGGTTAGGAGCAGGCAGAGACCGACACGGAGGACAGACGCTTATCGCCAAAAAGACAGTAAAAATAAGATGTCCTTCATTCTATAAGTGGAACAACTGCTTCATTCTGAGATCAAGGAAGTCCAGGTCTGGTGAAGCATGATGTAATGGCTGACACCTGAAGACTATCCATTTTTTAAAACATTTTTTTGCTATTATTATATTTAAAATTCATATAAACTGAAAAATATTATGAAGGTAGTTGACTGTAAGAGCATTATAAAGTTATCACTGTGATATTAATTTATCTAGATAATCATTGGATAATTTTAAAGCGAACTGTGTCAGCACATCCCTCATCCACTGAAACAGAGTTTGCTTTTCTTGTAAGGTTTCCCCCCCAAATATTGACTTTTGTGTTTCCCCTGATTTAAGTTTTCCCAGGTCATTGAACTCTCCGTACGACCATTTCATGTGTGTGTGTGATGGACACCGAGTCTGGAACATGACACTTGACCTTGACCTACTGCTCATACAGCAGAGGTTCAGTGACCCAAAGGTGGCAGTTATATCTACACTGTGGGGTCATTTCAATCCTCTGGGAAAAAAATCATTGAATTATCCTGGAGTTCAGTTTGTTGGAGTTCACATGTAGTTCTGTCAGGTTCACTATAAAAGTAATGTATTTTACTAATTTACAAGGACAGCACCACATATTCATGTACAGTAAGCCAGATCCAGAAATCACACAAAATTCATTAATCATTGACAAAAAAACATTTCCTGGAGAAATTAGAGTAAATACTAATTGAATGTAGTATACTGGAAAAGCACACACCTACTAAACTAAGATAGAGCTAAACTTCTATGCTTGCGGGGTTCTGAACAAAAGGTGTCTGTAGGTAAGTGTGTCAAAGTACTGTACACACAGTTTGCATTAATTGCTTGTTTAGTTATCCTTTGATTAGATATTTTAATAGATAGATAGATATTTTAAGTTATATTTTTTACAGTGCATTTTATTTTGGCAAAGTTTTATGTGGGTGCTTTGTGTTAAGAGACACTGAGGCATTTGAGAAATTCGAAAGAAAGACAAGTTTTATAAAAAATAATTTTTTATATTCCTTCATATCAAACTATTGTTATGCTGGCACTGATATAAAACAAATAATACCAAGCCCTACAGTTTAACTGTGAAACTTTATCTTCATTTTATTAAGTTGGAGAGGTCAAAATCTTCAAATTAATGACTCATAACAGTGTCCTTTTTTGACGAAGTGTCACATTATTCCTTCTGGAGGTTTCTCTCATCTCCACACAGGATCTCTGAGCTCAGCCAGAGTGACCGTCGCATTCTAGGTCACCTCAAGACCCTTCTCCCCTGATTGTCTCTAGGAAGAGTTTAGGTTGTTCCAAACTTTTTACATTTAAGAATTATGAAGGCCGCTCATAACAAAATGTGAAAAAAATGAATGGGTTCTAATACTTTCTGAATACACTGTATTTGTGAGACTCTAAGTGACTACTTGTGCACAGCGGGGCTCTTGGTGGATGATTTTCATATCAGAAAGTTTTAATCATTCAGTACTTTACAAGCACTGGTCTAGATATATTATAAACCTTAGAGTAAGATTGTATATCTGACTTACCAATATAATTGTATCTGTAAAGTCAAGACATTCTTGAGGATTAGTGTGGGCTTCCGTGAGCCAGCACAGTCATGACTAATGCACAGTAAGTGCGTAATATGGTGTATAAATGATGTCAGGGTCCAGACACCTGGGTCTAGTTTTACTGCCTATTACTATCAAAACACAATGATAAAAGCTGAGGTGAAGGATAAAAAGTTAGCCTCTGGGTCAATGAACTCTGACTGAACATATGCCTTAGTTGTCTCTCTGAAAGACATTTAGTGAGGTCACAGATTTGAATATTTTACTTTTAAAAATGAACTGATTAAAGCGTCTTTTACTTGTCTTGTTGCCTTTTTGCACAAATCAAAAATAGATATGTAAAGTTCTTGTAACTGTCATTTGAGTCTCATGGTTTCATTTTTCCTTTTAACATTTTAATTTTTAATGTAATCAAGGGTGCAGAATAGCAGATTATCAATGTTCTGTTTGGTGAGTGGTTTGTTGCTAGTTTATATCCATTTTTTGTAAAATGAAGCCATCCAAGGAGAATCTCTCTTAAAAGTGCCTCTACTAAGGTATCTGCTGTTTTTTGTTTGTTTGTTTGATTTGCTTTGTCAGAGGGCTTTGGTTGGGTCTGACACCACTGCAGTGGCCTCTTTAAGCCAATGGTCACACTGTATGGGATAAGCTGCTCTCAATGAACCTACATCACTGTCTGGAACTGACTTCCTGACTTTGTTCGTTTTGCTCTGAAATGTATGAGTACAGCATAGAAATTAAAAAAAAGAAGAAAAAGACTGCTACAATAAATGTGTAAAAATGTAGACACTGAACTCTGCTCAATGTGAAAACCTCTAGTTTATTTACCTTTATAGCCATATGTACCTCAAACTGTTCGCTGTGCCCATTATTTAACATTTATAGCAGCTTATAAACATGTAATAAATGGTTTACAATACACTACGATGCAGTTGTAAGCAGATATAAGTGTTTATTAATGCATGTGTTAATAACTAAAACAGCTACTGTGGGCTATGGAGGCTGCTGACAATATAGCAAAACACATGTGTAATAAAACAAAATATGTTTTCATAGGAAAAGTTATAAATAATATACTTAATACACACTTAAAAATGTGCTTATATCTGCTTAAAATATTATAGTGTGTTAAATGTTTATTGCCAGTAGTGTTACAGAAATCCGTTATACATAAATATATAATAAATATATAATAGATAAAGTATACATTATTATGCTATATAATAAATTTAATGTAATCTGTAATAAAAAGAATATTGTGTTAATCTTTTTTTAACTTCTTAGGAAGCGGATGTGACGTCTTTTCTGAAGTCATTCAGATGACGTATGCTGTCCAGGTGATAAACAAACATGGCGGACTCTGAAGGGCTAACTCCTGTGTATTTTGCAATTAGCAACATTCCTGTGGCCTTTCACTCAGCAGACCTGAGGAACTATTTCAGTCAGTTCATAGAAAGCGGCGGGTTTCAGTGTTTTCACTACCGTCATCGGCCGGAGGTTCTCAGAGAGTCCGAGGGCCCGGTAAACACAGTGTGTGGGGACAGCGAGGAGTCCGGCTCCCTTTCATCGGAGACCGATCAGGTCACAAAAAACAGCTCGGTGAAGAGGCAGGCGGTGAGGTCGTGCTGTTGTATCGTCTCGGTTCACGGTAAAGAAGCTGACAGGTTCTTCAGGATGTACACGGGGAATCACTGGATTGACTCGAAGGGGACCTGGCTGTCCAGGCGGTGTGTTATCAAGAGAGTCAAAGTCACAACTGACAAAGGTTGGTGAGATGTTATACTTGTGCTTCTCAAACTGTGCCTGTTTTAAACGTTACTGTTACTCGACCTAACAAGAGTAGGGGGGGGGGGGTTGCATTATGGGAATTGTAAGTTCAAATGTATTGGGAGCTTGACCCATTTAGGGACTAACAGTCAGGATGTACTGGCATTTGCTGCTTTGACTTAAACCATTATATCCGTTCTTTTTAAGACCTTCAACAATAATAACAGACGCCTATCGCAAGTTATGAGAGCTCACATTATAGTCTTAAAACTGCCCACTTAGTTATTTTTCCCTGCACCTTTGGTATCTGTGAAGTTATAATCACTAAATGCTTGATGTTTATTTTCAAATGATAATGTTGGGTTTTTTTTCAATCAAAAAACTTTATCTTTTAAAGCATTACTTTTATCTAAATGGAAACCTTTAAGTTAAAGAATGTAGGAATGATGCAATATGTCATGGGGTCTTTAAATAAGTGTTGCTCATTTGTGTGCTCTTATTGGAAATCTGTTGTCTTTTGTCTTTTTTAATTGTGACACGAATTGTTATCACTGTATGAACATCTAAACTTTTTTCAATTCTTTCAGATGATGGATCCTTCCCTTATAAAACAAAGTATGAGCAGCGGCACCGTGTTTCGTTAACAGAGCGTTTCACAGAGGCTGATCTCAAAAGCTTATCCGAGCTGAATCCACCCGCTCTGATGCAGAATGGGAATGTGGGCACACCAGTGAAAGTGTTCCTCCAGCTCATCCAATCCTGCCGACTGCCTCCTCGCCTCATCCGGAAGTTGGGCCTCACTTTCCCCAAGACCAGCTCGAACCGCCGTTACGGCAATGTACCTTTCCAGTATCAAGACACTTGGACACTTCCAGCCACAGAGGAGACTGTATTAACAGCTGCTGGACATGAAATATCAGGACCCGGCATTTTGGCTGCTCCACCCTCTGGTTCAAAGCAGCTGGCTGATAGCACAGAAACAACAGAGACTGATGAGCGGCAGAAAGAGGAGGACGAGGACGCACAGTCAAATGCAGATGATGTGGGTATAAGTTTATATCTATTAATACCTGTCAGTGTACCAAATACTGTATATATGGATTGTTGTTGTTATTAGCATCCGTAGGCTGTGTTATAGTGCTGGCTGAATGTCATCATCATCATCCCTTCACTGAAGTTTGCCAGTTATTCACCTTGTTGGTTGCAGGATGATGACTGGTGTGAGGAGTGGGAGCGCCACGAGGCTTTACACGATGATGTAACGAGCCAGGAACGAAGCAAAGAGAGGCTGTATGAAGAGGAGATAGAGTTGAAGTGGGAAAAGGGCGGCTCAGGCCTGGTGTTCTACACTGACGCCCAGTACTGGCAGGAGGAAGAAGGAGGTATGCAAAAAATACATTAATCATACAATTTAGAAAGATTCATATATTTCCCAGCCTTACCTCATGGCTAATATTAAAATTTGTTATTTATTATGATTTAAATTCCAATTGGATTTTTTTTAAATTTAGTGTATTTGTTTGCTGAAATATTGATTACATTTATGTCACTTTGTCCTTTGTTTTAGATTTTGATGAACAAACAGCGGACGACTGGGATGTTGACATGAGCGTTTACTATGATAAAGGTATCAAAAGTTTGTTACACATTTCCTTTTACCTCGACTGACAAATGGAACCAAACTAAATTATCCCTGCAGAGTCAGGTTTTCTTTAACCCATCTCTTCCTCTCACAGATGGAGGTGACATGGATGCCCGTGACTACGTCCGAATGCGGTATGAAAAGAGGCTGAGGGAGGGTCATGAAAATGGATCTGGATCCAGTCAATCTATTGGCAGCTTTGAGAGGTTCACTAAGGTAAGGAGGTGGCCACTACCTATAATTTCTTCTCAAAATGTCTCCTACATTCTCCACAAGCTATTAAATGAATATATTTCCCTTGGGTAGGGTGTTGGCCGTCGTGTGATGGAGAAGCAAGGGTGGAGGGATGGCGAAGGGTTGGGGAGCAGTCAAATTGGCATCCCTGAAGCCTTGGAGAATGAGGGCCAACATCCTAACTGCAAAAGGGGGTTTGGGTGAGTATAAATATGAAAACAGAATTGACCAAACATATTTGCATGTTTATCATGTTATGTTTGTTTTGTTTGTTATACATTGTTTTCCTTATGCTATTGTAAATTCCTCTCTTTGCAGTTATCATGGAAGGAAACTGGTCTTGCATCCTGTGAAAAAGGCCAAAACAGATTTCCATATAACTACAGTATATGATAAACCCAAGGATATAGATGGAGGTGACACCTTGCTGAGACGCCAACCAAACACCAGTATGAAGTACAGAGGCTGGCAGCCAGGTGGCAGCATTGGACCACGGAGATGACTTTAAACAAATAATTCTTTTGCATATATATGTATATATATTTTCTTAACTTCTTATTTGTCAGACTTTGATATTAAAACATATTTGAAACCATTCATTCCAATTGTGCTGAGTTGAACTCTTTATTTTTTATATGCTTAGTTAATGTAAGGTGAAGTCAGATTGCTGACTCACCGTCACACAGAAACTTGCTTTCCTTTGTTAATACCTCATTTTAGTAAGGAATCGTATGGGCTGTCTGTATTAAGTATGTAACATAAGAACCAGGCTGAAACAATATATGAAGTTCTGTCACATAAATCTTAAATTCGCGTAGAACTCCATATTAAATGAAAAACACTGCTTTTATTTTGGCACTTCGGTAACCCGGATGTGTTTCAGAGTAGATTAGCATTTTAGCTATCGACCATTGTACGCATGCAAACATAACGGCGGTACATGGTAATTATTTATCCGTATTTGTTTAATTTAGAAATTGAAGTCCATAACAATGTAACTAAATTGTCGCTAGCGTTTGTTGAAGCCCGTTTATGTCCCACACAAACTTTAACTAAGACTGACTAGATAACGTTAGCCAGCTCACTTCATTAAAGTTAACTTTCCTGAGCGCGTAACATTTCGTTATTGATCGTTGGGATTTATTTACGTTATTAACTCTGCTTGAGTTTAATATAATAGCAATTGTGAATACGAAATAAAGGCTCAAATTGCCTCGAGCCACTGACACTGACTGGGGTGACTCTATTAGCTGCTGATATCCTGCTCAGGACAGCACATGTGGCTCCTCTCACATCCTGGTCCCATCTAATGTGAACCTCTGCAGCCCCCCAGTCTCATTGGCACTGAAACCATGTCCAGCCAGACAGGAGCAACCCCCCCCCTACGTTTCGGCCAGGTGGTCATTGGACCCCCAGGTTCGGGTAAAACCACTTACTGCCAAGGAATGCAGGAGTTCCTGACTCACCTGGGACGGAAGGTGGTTGTGGTGAACATGGACCCTGCAAACGAAGGACTACCTTATTCCTGTGATATAAATATCTCAGAGCTGGTCACTCTGGACGATGTCATGGAAGGCTTGAAGCTTGGACCCAACGGCGGGCTCCTCTACTGTATGGAGTATGTTGAAGCAAATCTGGACTGGTTACAGAACAAGATGAAACGGCACAGTGACTGTTACTTCTTGTTTGACTGTCCTGGACAGGTGGAGCTCTACACCCACCAAAATTCAGTGAAGAATATATTCTCACAGTTGGCCAAGTGGAATTTCAGGGTGAGCTTCTATTGCATTCAGGGATGGGAATGATCTCATTTCCCCTGAGCCTTAAACCAATACTTTATCCATATAGTCATTATGCATGCAATTAATATGAAAGTGATTTCCCCTTTAGATATGGTTTATGAGTGTTGTTCTCCCTCACTTTCTTGCTTCTTTAGCTAACAGCAGTGCACCTTGTGGACTCTCATTACTGTGCTGACCCAGCCAAGTTCATCTCTGTGCTGTGTACCTCCCTGTCCACCATGTTGCACGTGGAGCTGCCCCACGTCAACATCCTCTCCAAGATGGACTTGATTGAGCAGTATGGCAAACTGGGTGAGGGCTATTGGCTTTCCAAAACAAATATTACATATGCAGACAGAGGATTCTTGTATTTTTTTTCAGGCATGCACCAATAATTTCACAACTTATTTAGTAATTGATTGATTTACTACTTAATTGACTAACAGATAATATTACCTACCATGATAACATTTTGTTTTTCTCATCTGTATTCATGTACAGCCTTCAACCTTGACTTCTACACAGAGGTTATGGATCTGACCTATCTTCTTGATCACCTGGCTGCAGATCCTTTCTTTAAAAAATTCCGCCATCTAAATGAAAAGTTGGCAGAGGTCATACAAGATTACGGCCTCGTCTCCTTTGTGCCTCTCAATGTACAGGTATGACTGCTGTTTCTTGTGTATTGCAAAAAACCCCCCCAAAAAACACCGTATTTACTCAAAACATTTCATAATGCTGGTGGTACATTTTAGCCAATAGGACCCAATATCGCTATAAATCTGCGGAATTACTATATGGTTGAGTACATTAAGTTAATTAAGTATATTAATTAATTGAGTTGAATCACTGGGGATTTCCTGATTCAAAAAAAGGGCTTGGGTGGCTCAGGCTGGTATAGAAGCAGTTATCAACATTTTGAATTTAATTGAATAAAACATCATTTGAAATGTAATTCATGTAGTCCTGTAGTAATTAGAGGTATATAATGTAACATATTTTCTCTAGCAGCTTAGTTTGGGTGAAGCACTGCAGCTACTTTGTGATTGTGTGATGAGAAAGAAAAGCATGGCTCTAGCTCACTAAAATAGGTTACTGCTCAGTGACTACCAAGTTTAATGTCTGCTTTGAACTAAATCCAGAAGTCACAGCCCTAATGTAGCCTGACCAACTTTATCAAATATTGCTCTGTCATACACAGAAATTAGGCTTTGAAGGCTCAGTTTCTGCGTGTAGCACAGAATACCTGTGTGAAAGATTGTAAAAGCTTCTTCAGAGAAATAGTTTTTCTTCCCCAAATTTAATGTTTTCTACTAAAAGCAAGCCAAATCTTTCTGAAAGGTTTGGTGATGATAATCATGAGTCGCTTTTAGCATTTCATATTGAAGACCAGATCAATTTTGTGCAGATGCATTGGACTGGTAAAAGGCAGTTGGCTGTCTGCACATTGTATTCGTTCCCTGACATTACTTCTTTATGGAGACTGATTTCATCCTGTGTGTGTCAAGACGCAGGAGTCTAGACCGTGGTGCCATCACTGCATAAGGGACTAGTAATGTATACAAATGGCAGGTTGGCACTTGGAAAATGCAGCCTTGATGCATTTATAGGTTTTCTACATCCTCTTAGTTAAGAAGCCTAGTAGCCTAAGAAACTAGTTACCTTGGTTACCAATGGAACTTAACACAGCAAATTTAAAATTCTAAAAAACAACATTTTTGACCTTGAGAAAGACGTGTTGCTAATCTCTGAGTTGGAATCCAGTGAAGTTTGGGGTTTTATGGCTTTATATGCATGTATATACATATAAATGCCTGTATATACATGCATAGTTTATAGTGTAGTTTATCTCAGAGTATCAAGCCTCGATTAAGAGAGAACAAGGCAGGAAAGGCTGCATTGCCACATTTCCAAGAAGGTTTCAAAATCTTTTTCAGGAAGGTGCCTTCATGCAGCAGCTCAGACAGTTAGAGAAAAAATAGGGAAAGAGAATTGGGACATATGAGACACATCAGATATTACACAGACTTGTGATAGGATTACTGCTATATACCTTATATACGTACTTTATGTGTTGTCTACTGATTAGTCAGAAACACATTTGTCTTCAAACAGCACTGTAGCAACGATTCAGTGAAATTTCTCTGCAAATATTTTGTCAGTGGGTAGTTTCATTGAATTTTTACAGAAAAAAACCTCCTCGATAAATTCTTCCATTTTCTGTTTCCAGGACAAAGAGAGCATGATTCAGGTCTTACGAGCAGTGGACAAGGCTAATGGCTACTGCTTTGGAGACCTGGAGGAGAGGAATCTGCAGGCCATGATGTCAGCTGCTGTGGGGGCAGACTTCCAGTTTGACTCGTATCCTTTCCTAATCATTGTGGTGACTCACTGTGACTCATCTGGTTTAAAATCAAACTTTAACATTTACGGGACGTGGCTGAAAAACTGAATACTTTGAGATTTCTAATAAGTTACAGTTGATTATTCTAAATGTAACCTGGATCTTACCATACACATTTTAAATTGTCTTATTTTGTTATGTTTTCCTTAACAATTGACCCTCTAGTACTCTTGGAGTAGAAGAAAGGTATGTTGAAACCAGTGGAAAGACTGTGGAGGAAGAAATGATGGACCTGTAAAACGGACAAAACTGTGGTCGCCTTTTTAGCACCAGTATACCAGGGGAGTCTTGGCAACATCCATCTCAGTTGGCATGAATACTGAGCCCCTCTCTTCAAAAGCAGTGGAGAAACAGGAACTAAATTTGGTTGCTGTAGATGCTTCAAGCTTGCACCATTCCTCATGAAAATCACACTGATGACTGAAATAGGGTAAATGCTTAACTTTGCTTTAGTTATGAGAGAAGTGTGATTCATTTTTTCTACTGCCATTTTAATAGACAACAATAAAGGACATCTTCAAGGGGTGCCAGTACATTTTATGAAAATGTATCAAATGCAATGACTCGTTTTTTTTTTTTTTTTTTAGTATGTTTGATACTTGAGGCCCTGATATTTTTGAGGAATTAGAGGTAAATTTTCAGTGGTAAGCATTCAGTGGTGAAGGTCCATATAGTAACATTCATTCTAAAACAAAAAGTGACTGCAATAAATGTAGTCTTTGGTTTATGTCTTCTCTCTGGGCTGGAAAATAAAAGATTCATGTTGGTATTCCTTGCTGCATCTTTTAGATTATTGGTGCATAAATCAAGTCTGTCTGAGAAGTGTTCTGTTTCTTTTTCTATGTTTTTTTTGTTGTTATTATTTTATAATTTGGTGAAGAACATTATGGCAAAGACTAAACAGGACTTGGACTTTCCTCATGCGTAAGCTCCTGCCATGTGCATACTGTATATTAGTTCGGAGGATGTCTGACAGGAAGATGCGGAGAACAGACAGTGTTTTTCCCTTGATATGCAGTGGAATATAATGGAACCTGACAACTGCCAGCGCCTCAGAGGTCCAAGTGCAGTTGGATTGTGCTTGTGCATGTGTGTGGGGGTGTGTGTGCGCGCGCGTGTGTGTGTGTGTGTGTGTGTGTGCGGTGAATGGGTAAATATTAACATGAATACTACATCCTTCATGTTATAGGACAAATTGTGATAGTTCTCATGTATAGGTCAAGTAATAAGCCATTTAATATCCAACCAATTTATTTATTTTACTTTTAAAAATAGACTATGTGAATGTGTTAAGAAATATTGTACCACATATAGTCTTATGTCAAGCATAGACTGGTAATAATAATATTAACAGAATCACATTTTTCCACAACTTTTTTGATCAGTTAAAAAATAGATATTGTGCAACATGTAGAGTAAAATTGCAGAAGTGTGTTAACCCATTAATCTAAAGCTATCGTGGGCTACTTAGTAAAAACAGATGCTTGATATCGATAGAGTATTTTTGAGTAAAAAAAAACAAAAACATCACAAACATATCAGAAGTAGTAATGACTTTGGACAACAGGGAGTCTTTGTACATTGGTTCTGTCTTTTGTCCTGCAGATGGCGCATGTGCTTGCAAATCCTTCTCCCGGATCCACAAAAGTCTGCTCCGGCTTTCCTCAAAAGCCAGAGCAGAAAAATTAAGTCAGGCGGGGAGAGGAAGCCACATTAAATCTGTGTTTCTGCACAACTGGCCCTGTGTCTGGTCTCTGGGATGGAAGACCCTCTGTCTTTCTAAAAGCATATAAAACTCAAAACTTTAGATGACTCTTTCTGCTGCTGCTGTTGTGCTCCTTCTACACCGTGCAACCCATTTTCGAACCTAACATCCGCATTTTAATTTGTCCTACAACCAAGGTGTAGACACAACCATACACACATCTTTTAACATGAGGCTTCATGTGCGTGCACGCACTTCACATGCTGGGTTGTAGTCGAGACTAAAATAAAGCGTGATCCACTTTGCGAGCTCGCACTGATGTGGGAACTCACATTAACCCTGTGTGGTTTGATGTGGCTGGGAAATTATATGTGGACAGTTTCTTGCCTGTAAAGCTCTGCTCTCCGTGCATTAGGGGGGTGTGTCAGGCGGAATGTTAAATTGTGTTCCGATGTTTGTACATGTGATCAAGTATGCCTTCTCACTGGTACTTCCTGCCTTTTTTTCCTATAAGCCCCCTAGAGGTAGATGTGTGTGTGTGTGTGTTTGTGAGTGTGTGTGTGCGTGCGTGTGTGCGAGAGAGAGAGAGAGAGAGAGAGCAGAGACAGTTTCTGTGTGCGTGTGTTTGTATGTGCGCGCGCATGTGTGTCGAGAGTGAGAAAAGAAACCGAAAGGCAATCTCGTCCCACTTACACCCAAAACCTGAATTGTAATCAATACTAAATCGAACTATTAAACGCCTCATAAACCTTACAATGTCTTTGCATTTCATTATTTGAAAAAAAAAAAAACTCCCTCAGCTTCGCACACACACTTCTCATTACCATCCCACCCCTGCTCAATGCTGTGCACACACCCTGTGCGTTTTGTGGATGCCAAAAATGTCTGCTTCATTTGACTGAGAATAGGAGGGGGGGACAAATGCCCCATTTTTCTAATTGTTGGAAGACTTTGAAACTGTTCATGCGTCCTCTGTCTGGTAGATATGGTCCGTATGTGTGTGTGTGTGTATGTGTGTGTATGTGCGTGTATGTGTGTGTGTGTGTGTGTGTGTGTGTGTGTGTGTGTGTGTTTTCTGTACGGCGTAGTTCAATGTTAGTAGGGTGAGAGAGAGCTGGAGCCTGCGCGCCCATCCCCCCACACTCAGCAGAAGAGTGTTTCTGCTGGAGTGAGAGACAGACAGAGAGGAGAGGAGAGGGGGTGGTAGAGGAGAGCAGAGCAGGCAGCAGGCAGGGGAGGGAATAAGAGGGAATGTGCATTGGTAGTCTCGTTTGCTGCAAGGCTTCCTCCTTCTGCTCTGGAAAAACCTGTGTATGTTGCATTTGCTTGTCTAAATACCTCTCGGAATCACTCGTGGGAATGACCTAAATCAGCACACATAGGTAGTTTTTGTTTTGAGCTGAATGTATTTATAAACATGGCAATTACTACTCAAGTAAAAAACAAGTATAAATCATAACTGTATTACAAGCCAGGCTAAATTAACTCATTTCAAGTAGTTTCCACAATTCAATTTATTTAATTCCCACTTAACAGGTGTGCAGTACAGCTCCTTGTATGTGCAGCTGTGGCATCCACATCTATGTAAACACACATACACTTGAAAAATTATATATTTCATTAGATTATTTGTTTCCCCTGCACTGTAGACTCGTGTAATTCGCCGTGCACATGGGTATTTTTTGTAATGTACAGCCTCTTGGACGTTTTATATAAAGTACAATGTTTTCATATGTTGGTAACACAACATTAATGAGTTGTGTGAATATTAGACTCTTCATGTGGAGAAGATATTCCACCTATTGGGGAGGGAGACAATATGAGGTTGTAAGACATTAGGTTGTAAATCCATTCCACATTGGAGAAGTTATCCAGTCCGTGTTTTGCAACCATCTGTGCGGCTCAGTAAAATGGCTGTATCTAGCGGAGCCTCGTGTTGGTTGGGTTTGCTCCCTGCCTCTACCCGGGCTCAGTAACACAACTCCCACAACAATTTCTGTCGCTTTTATACGCATTGTATGGAGCCTCCATCATCTCTCTAACCCATTTACGGAACCGGAACCGGGGGGATGGCTGCCGGATTCGGTCCGGTATAAGGGGTGGGAATGAATCGGCACAAGGATAAATGGTTATAAACAATTATTTATATTCAATGCTAGCTTGTGATTGTGACTGACTCGCCGAGAGAGGGAGAGAGAGGTGGGGGGGTATATCATGGCCGCTCAGGTCGCCAGCGCCGCCACTCTTAACACTAGCCCGCCTTCCGAACTCAAAAAGCCGGATCGAGACCCCAAGGAGGAGTCGGTACCGGGGGAGAAGCAGTCAGACAAAAAGCAGCCGGGCTTAGACAGCGGATCGCCGGGCCGGGGGGATCTGCAGGACGGGGCCGACGGTGGAAATGCAGGGGGAGGAGGGGAACCTGAGATGAAGAACGGGAATGGGAACCCGCCCAGGGCTAACAATAATAACCAGAATGACTCTGTTGGACCGGAGGGAAATAACCATCCCGGTTTGGTGCATCACCACGGCACCGCTTTTCCTCCACCTTCGTACGGATATAGTCAGCACTACGGTCGGGCCCCTTTTCATCAACATGGCGGACAACAAAGCCCTGGCATGGCAGCTGCTGCGGGTCCGGTCGTGCAGTCGAGCAACATGATGGACCCGTATCAACCTAATTCACACGATCATGGCTTTTCAAACCACCAGTTTAACAATTACAACCCATTCCCGAACAGGACTCCCTATCCCGGCCAGGCGTACGCCATGAACTCCCCTCGCAGTACCCAGGCGCCGACAGCTGGGGGGCAGCCAGCTAAGCAGCAGCCACCAGCGGGAGGACCCACGGCGATGGCTGGATCTTACAGTAACCAGAGATATAACATTGGAAACCCTCAGCCTACATCCACACCGACACTCAACAAGCTCCTGACCTCCCCCAGCTCCACGCGGGGATATCCAAACTACCCGTCTAGCGACTACAGTAGCCAAGAAGGAGCTAGTAAGGGACCAGCAGACATGGGCAGTAGCGGTCAGTATGGAGGGAGCAATCCGGGTTGGCAACAAAGAAGTCATCACCCCTCGCCTATGAGCCCGGGAAGTGCCGGGCAGCCGCTAGTTAGAAACCAGGTA
Source organism: Seriola aureovittata (assembly GCF_021018895.1). NCBI lineage: Eukaryota > Metazoa > Chordata > Actinopteri > Carangiformes > Carangidae > Seriola > Seriola aureovittata. The sequence continues at coordinate 16,689,780 of NC_079370.1, read as the reverse complement.
AAATCACATTATTACAGGAACATGATGTGAGCTTTAGCACGTCTCCTTCCCTCCTCCTAGCTAGTTCACAACGTAGCAGGCCAGCCATTGTCTGATACTAGTTCGCAAAGACTCTAAAATGGCTGCCTCTCGTGTGTGTTTTTTTCCTTCACACCAGACCGTTAAATAATTGTTTTTTAAATGTATAAATGCATTTAACAATATAATAGTACCGCCTGAACATATAATTTGTTGAATCGATGTAAGGACGTTCAGGGAGCCAAGAAGGCCCGACTTTGAAAAGGGGCGAAAATACTCGCCGAAGAGCAACGGCTCGTTTTTTTTCTCCGATAGCGTTGGCTACTCGCATTATACGTTGAATTTACAGTGTATTGTGCTATAAATGTATTTAAACGACACGTGTATATAAACACAAACGTGTTCGCAAACATATTAGATTATGGTAGTTGCTTAAACGCTCACATATTTATTGTTTTCTTGCCCGCTAAACTGTAATTTTGTGGCCATGACGGAGGGAATATGTTGCATGCCGAATCAGCCTCTCGTGGTTAGTTAAATGGCCCATGTAGCTCCAGTTTAAATAACTTAAATGTCATGTAAGATGTCAGGAAAGGATGTAAATTATTACATATTCATCATACATTGATTAAATGCGTTTTCCTGTGCTGATAAGCGGTTAGACTTCCCATGCATGCTGCCTGTAAACAGTCAGCTCAGCCATATGAGTGAGTGACTGCAGCCTGCAGATTGCAGTTTGCACTGGGATTTGAATTGTGGAGGTAAAATCCTGCTGTCAAAGCCAGGAGATAGTTGGTCTTGGGTTGACATGCTAGCTGAAATCTGATTGGCTCCTCATCCGCTGCTCATGGCCATTTATAATTACATGTGATGCAAGGCAACAGTTGCTGATAAGAAAACACAGCATTAACTCATCATAGGGTCACCAGAGGTATTGCTGCTCCACTCCTCTTCACAGCTCCACTTTTCACAATAAAACGTATAGTGTTGGGGAAACTGGGATATGGGTAATGAGTGGTTTTATATTTTTTAATTTATCTTTTGGCAAATATATCCCAAAATTATTAACACCAATATTAAAAATCCTTAATCTCTCTAATCAACAGACATGCAGCAGGGTTTTAATGCTCCCATCAGAACCAGTCCTATCACATACTTTGTAGGTTAATGGCCGAAATATGTGCTCCTATGACAGCTGCAGCTTGCATCATTGTATGTGACAGTTAGTGTTGTGTTGTTTTATATGAAATCCAAATAAAACCATGTAACAGCATTTTTATAGCCATTAAATGTTTACAACATAATGGCTTATGACAGCATCTGCTGTTCCACTAGTTTTTTAGTTATTGATTTACATTCCACCTTACTTGTTATTGTTGATAATTTATAGGTAAACAAACTGTAGGCTGATAGACAGCTTTGTTTTTTTTATGTTGTAACTTTTTACAAGGTATCAAAATGCAAATTTCAGCTCTGCCCATGAGGATGTGTGTGTGTGTATTGCTGCTGTGCCTAGCATGCCACACAAGTTTGACTGTGTGACTGCAAAGAATTCCCCCCAATCCTCCCCCCAAGCCAATCAGAAGGCAGTCCACCATCTCTCACCCACCAAGGGAGTTTCCTCTCTGTCTTATGCAGATTAGCCATGTGCTGCTCCTATTTATTTCACTTCATTATCTTGGATCTGCAAAATGTCACGTAAGGCATTTTGCATACTATTTGTAAAGGGCTGTTGTTCAGCTGAGGAGCCTCTTCTCACCAAAGTGCACATGTGGGAATTCACTTGACCCAATGTAAGGGCATTCTTTAGATTTTCAAGTAGATGTTCTTTGGCTGAAATTATCATAAAATTCCTGACTTTTTAGTGTCAAGTAGTTTTGGTGGAAGCGAGGAGATAATTGGATCCCAAATGTAAGGTTCTAGTACAGCTTAGCAGTAAACTGAATATGCTGATGATTTAGACATAGCACCTAGTTTTTACATGAAGAATGTTTATACTAACTGTTGAGTTAATGACTGAGTATGCTTATGTACATTTCTCACTCTCTCTGGCTGTTGTAAAAGTACTTCCTTCATTTCTGATGTCATTCATCCAGAGCCAAGCTGCCTTCTCTGGGGGAAAAAAAACTACTTGGACCAGGCTCAAAACAGGAGCACAGCTGGGATATGTTTAAGATTGGGCAGACTGCCCTCCTTTCGAAAGTAGATATATATAGCTCTGTTGACTTCCGAAACTATGGCAAAGTGAGGTGAAAAAAAATCAGTGTAATGACCGTGGGAAATAAGGTGAAAGAAGCACAATTTCCTCATTCACTGAAGTTTTTTTTTCACGTTTAGTCCTTCGAAAGTTACACACTGCAGCCAAGTATTTTATGGACATCGAAGAAAACACTGTAATGGCATAATTAAGTTATTTAAGAGTGTGGAGGGGTGCATGTAAGTTGTAGCACTTGTTATTTAGAAATCTCCTGTGTTGTTTGGTTGATGATTTAAGTTGTTTCCTCATCTTCTTACCATGTGTAGCCACCTGGTCCCATGGACCCAATGGGAAAAATGAGAGGCCAACTATACGGAGCAGGCAGTCCATTTGGTCAGCAGTCGCAGCAGGGGCCTCCCACGGCTCCACAACAGGGGCCTGGTTATCCTGGCCAGGGCTATGGCCCACCAGGTCCCCAGCGTTACCCAGTGGGAATGCAAGGACGTGCCCCTGGAGGCATGGGTGGCATGCCATATGGTCCACAGGTATTTCATAGGAGTTCTCTTATTCATAAATAAGTCCTTAGTGTCTTGATTTATTTTATTTATTTATTTTACCAGTATAAGTGTTTTCTACACTTGTGTTTGAAGTCGTTTGTGTTTGTGTACTCTGTTTAGATGGGATCTTATGGACAGCAGGGACCAGGAGGCTATGGATCTCAGGGCCAGGGACCGTATTACAGCCAGCCTGGCCAGGCTCCTCATCCGAGCCAGCAGCAGACCCCCTACTCCCAGCCCCCACCAGGACAACCAGGTGGCCAGACACCTTACCCAGGGCAACCCCACCCTGCGCCAACTTCTGCTCCTCACACCCAGGGAGGACCACCCTATCAGCAGCCACACATGCCCCCACAGCCCCAGGGGCCACTGCCAGGCCCATCCCAAGGGCCCCCACAGGCTCAGCCACCTTATTCTCAAGCCTCAGCCCCACAGTCTGGCCAGTCTCCCTATGCTCAGCAGCAGGGTCCTCCCAGTCAGGCCCCGCAGCCGCCAAGTTCCCAGGCTCCCCCTGGATCGCAGGGCCAACCCAGCTACCCAGGATCCACACAGGGGCCCCAACAGCCCCCCTCACAGCAACAGCAGGCACAGTCTCAGCCTCCACAGCAGCCACCAGGACACAGCCAACACCCACAGGGCCAGCCTGCAGCATACCCACAGAACCCTCAGCAGCAGCAGCAGCAAGCACAACAGTCACCTTATCAGCGCTTTCCTCCTCCACAACAGCAGGTACGAACCTCAGTGCGGTATCATATTCATCATACTTGGTTGTCCTCCTGTGTGTGTTCACATGCATGTCTTTCTGTGTCTCTGGCAGTACACCTAAGCATGTGTTCTGTTGTCTTTTAGGAGGTATCCCAGGACTCATTTCAGTCCAACGCCCCTCCATCCTCTCAGCCTAAATCTGGCCCAGAGGACGGTCAAGGCCGCCCCTCCAGCCTTCCGGTCAGTTACGCTTGTTATATCACTACTTGAACTTAAAAATCTCTATTCATACTGTTTTTTAGCTTTCCTACTGTTGAGTTCGTCACCTGAACTCGCGTGTTGGTTTGATGAAGGAAACGGGACACTCATTCAAAGTTCAAATCCCAGCATTTATTAAAGCTAACAGCAATATAGCATTAGAAAAAGGAGATTGTTACAGAGCTCTGGGCCAAACTATCTCTCCCTGACAACAACATGCAGTTGTGCCAGTTCACGAAGTCTGACACTCTACCTCTTTCCTGACCCAGTCTTTCATATTCTTACACAGAAAAAAATAATACAATGTGGGTTGAGTCTCTTCTTATCGGTCCATGCCGCTGTCTTCGTTGTTTTGCTCCCCCACGTGTTATCTCACCCCCCTACGCGGGGCAGCTCTCGTGCCGGTGGATCTGTGAGAGATTCACACAAACAGAGACAATACCCTACTCTATTCCTCGTTTTTTGTCTTACTTCTGTTCCGGGATGTCTACCATATAAGGAGTTATTTTTCCCCAGGTGGCCTTCAAACAATATCATAAGTTCAGTCTGTTCTTCTGTAACGTTGCACAGCAAGTTTTATAAAAAGTCACTTAGTTATAAGCATATTATGATTACATCAACAATGCACACATTGTTTTATTAAATGCAAACAACAGATTAATATAAAATCCTATACACTACTCTAATGTTCGAGGGCTATTTTCTATCTGTGTCTTGTAGTTTTTATTACACGGGACATGTTCATTTTAGTACTCATCAAAAATACGATAGTGTGATCCTCGTTATATTTAAAAACTCGCATGGTGTTACTTTGAAAGCTTTGGTTTTGCTGCATGCTTGTATTGCGGCTGCTGTGCTGTCCGGCCCTTGATGATTTTAGACGTTGTGTGCTGCTGCACGTTAGCACTTGTTGAGAGACAACTGTGTGTTTGATTCATGTGGGGAGGAAAGGTGCCGTGTAAATGAGTAGAACTGAGATGAATACAAGAGAGTTTGTTTGTGTATTAAATCACATGGCAAGGCTGCTGCTACATGCTGACTCAGCTCGCATCCTACAAACCTTGGTAACCATGACAACCCTCTGCACTAATGCACACTCATTTTTTTTTCTTTGAAAGAGATAAATAAGGACAAAGGCCTCTGGGTTTCTGTGTGTAAGTGTGTGTATAGTATTCGTATGTGTGCCACTCGTATCTTAACAACAGAGATGGAATTGCAGCATGCTATTACTACAGCCAGCATATGAAATAAACACTACAATATTAATAATACTTATGAATAGATATGAGTAATCTGTTTGTAAAAACACACAGCCCGTTAAAATATATAAGAGCTTAATATTTCTGAAACCATAAGTTGTCGTTCTTCCTTCAGCTCTATTATACCCTGTTTGCTGACTCTACCTCTGCTCCTCCTTTCTGTGTTTTCAGGACCTGTCAGGGTCCATCGATGACCTACCTACAGGTACAGAGGGCGCCTTGAGTCCCGGCGTGAGCACATCAGGTGTGTCGAGCAGCCAGGGCGAGCAGAGTAACCCGGCTCAGTCACCCTTCTCTCCTCACACGTCTCCCCACCTGCCAGGCATCCGAGGGCCTTCACCTTCCCCAGCTGGCTCCCCTGCCAGTGCCAGCACACCCCGCACAGGACCGCTGTCACCCGCCAACATGCCAGGTGGGCTGATCCCTCACACACCGAAATGAGATATATGATCAGTGAAAGATGTCTGAAATTTCACAGAGATGTCAAATTACTGATGGTTTTGGTCTAGTTTGTGTTAAGTTTACATTTCAAGGGGAGGTGCACTTCATTTAAGTTCTATCATTAAGTTCTTGAATTTTGTCAGCATATTTGATCGTCAAAACAAACAACAACAAAAATAAAACTATAGTTATACAAACTCATATTCTCAAATTACGAAACCCTGATTTTCCTGAGCTTTAAAGTTTGAATAAAGTTGCTACACACATTATGACAACACCATTTTCTATCATCTTGTTCTCAAGCATCACAAACCTCATATAATGCTTTCTATATAGACCTCATAGCAATTGTTAACATTAAAGATATCCTGTAATTACACTTTGCCTCAAAATTCAATCTGATATGTTTGGATTCCTCAGTCATTCTGGGATCTTGGGAGAATGCTAGTTCAAAAAATACATTTGAGAGGACTGACCCAGTTGGTGTGGCGGGTTTAAAGTTAGTAAAAATGGCTTTGAGAATATCAAGAGGTTGATGGCGCAGATTGGTCTGACAAAAGTCAGACAAAAAAACAAAAAAAAAAAACACCGAATGCGAACCACCGCCACATTTGTGTTACTTGTCGTGCTTTTTATGTTGGTGTTAATACATTTCTCAAATGGTTAAAAAAAAAAAAAAGTTTGCAAAAGCTTGAAACTGTTTTTATCCACCCACAAATTTTTTTTATCATTTTCTCAGCCAAATGCATGTTTATAATCGAGTAATAGTTCCCAACATCCTACTCACAATGTGCTACCTCTCAGGTATCTGGTGGGATACTCTACTGATAATGGTTTTGGTTTCAGTTTTGTTCAATGTTTAAGAACGTGGCCTCTGTCAGAATAACCATGTTAGCTACTTGGAAAAACCACAGTGGCATAAAACTCAGTACTTATACCTTTTTTTGAGCTCATCCTAACTTAATTTAAATATTATTGCTTAGGGACCCAGATGCCTCCCCGGCCGTCAAGTGTTCAGTCAGATGGAAGCCTACACCCTGCAATGAGCCAGTCTCCTATGGCCCAGGACAGAGGTATGCTGCAATCTAAACGCAAAAGGTTCACAGAGATTAACATGTCAGGAGTGTTTGCTGTAGTATCTGAGTCTGAGCAAAGTCTCCCTCTCTTTCCTTCTTTCAGGGTTTATGCAGAGAAATCCTCAGATGCCCCCTTATGGCTCCCCCCAGTCAGCCTCTGCACTGTCGCCACGCCAGTCCTCAGGGGGACAGATGCATCCCGGGATGGCCCCATATCAGCAGAACAACTCCATGGGTGGCTACGGGCAGCAAGCAGGACAGTATGGCCCCCAAGGTGCGTACTTTTGAATCATCTCTGCCAGGGTTGGACATGAAGAGAGAGCGCTTTGTTTTATTTTGAATTTCTGTTACAACGTTGTGAAAGGATTAATTGAAATGGGACTTAAAGGCTTAAATTTATAAAGGTTTCCAACTTAATTTACTTTTCTTTTTGTAAAGTTTTCTCATATACACATTTCACATTAGACAAACCTATGGAATATATCTCCCTGCCTAATAGGAATACCATGCTAGCGTTGGTCCCTCCCTCTGACTCTGTTGCAGCTATTTATAGCTGTGAAGCAGAGAGTCAGCTGACGTAGCAGAGCCTCCTGTCAGTAGAGCTGAGACTGTGACGAAGGCTTGTTGCTCAGGGTGCATAGCTCTCTGTAGTAGCACACTGTTGGGAAAAAGTCTGCCTCACACAGCTCTTTAGGAAAAGACTTTGTCATAGCTATAACAAACTGCTTTAATGTTGAACACAAATAAACTTCTGGATGTTAAAGTGATTTAACAGCTAGAGCCAGGTGATTTACATTAACTGATTACTTTTTGTTACAATATCATCCTTAGGTTATCCCCGTCAACCTGGCTACGGCAACATGCCTAACGCCAACTACCCCGGGCCAGGCATGGGCCCAATGAACCCCATGGCAGGACAGGGTGGGGGGCCACCATATGCTGGCATTCCTCCAGGAAGGATGCCTCCAAATCAAATGGGGGCACGTCCCTATGGCCCAAATATGGGTCCCAATATGGGCCCCAACATGGGTCCAAACATGCCTCCTAACATGGGCAACATGCCACCCCAGGTGGGCTCAGGAATGTGTCCTCCACCGGGCATGAACAGAAAGCCCCAGGACCCCGCAGCCATGCAGCACCCTGCCACCAACTCCATGCACAACAGGTTGGTTTATGTTGGATCCTCAAGTGCCTACCTTTTATTTACATCACACAGCACTTCTGGTTGACTTATGCTTACATATGAGAGCGCTGTACCATACTTAGTCACTGTTGTTCAAACTAGATTCTCATATATTCTCACCTTCATCCAGGATGCCTGGTTACCCCAACATGTCTCCAGGCATGATGGGGTCCGGTCCGCCTTATGGCCCTCCCATGAACAACATGCCTGGAATGATGAACACTCAAGGTGGATCACCTTATCCTATGGGGCCAAACATTGCCAATAACTCAAGTGGTAAGTTGTACAGAGATAACTGCACCTAGCTTTATTTTATTTTTTTATGTAGCAAATGTCACAGCTAATTCCTATCTCCATCATTGTCTCTAGGTATGGCCCCCAGTCCAGAGATGAACAATAAGATGAATAACAAAGTAGATGGGAGTGGAACACCTAAGCCAGAATCCAAATCTAAGGTAACCTCTCTACTATTTGGGGTAGCAACAGTATTTTTGAAAGTCTGACCACCTGAAATGTCTTCTTTTGGGGCATCTGTAGAATTTCTACTCTGTTTTGAAATTGTCTTCTCATTTGTCTTGCACAAAACAGAAGTCCAATTCTTCCACCACAACCAGTGAAAAGATAACACGGCTGTATGAGTTAGGACCGGAGCCGGACAGAAAGATGTGGGTGGACCGTTATCTGGCCTTCATCGAAGAGAAAGCCATGGGCATGACCAACCTGCCCGCTGTAGGACGCAAACCCCTCGACCTCTTCCGGCTGTATATGTCAGTTAAAGAGATCGGCGGCATGACACAGGTTAATATGGCCTTCATAAACAACAATGAATTCCAAAGTGCATTTATTCCTTGCCCCCCCCCCACTTTTTTAATTAATTAATTTTTTTACTGTATTTGTTCCAATCATGTCTTGTTCTGTGTGTCTCAGGTGAATAAGAATAAGAAATGGCGTGATCTGGCCACTGCCCTGAATGTGGGTACATCCAGCAGTGCTGCCAGTTCTTTGAAGAAACAGTACATCCAGTGTTTGTATGCCTTTGAGTGCAAAATTGAGCGCGGTGAGGACCCTCCTCCTGAGATTTTTTCAGACAACAAAAAGAACCAAGCTGCTAAGGTCCAGCCACCCTCTCCAGGTTAGAGCTGTACCCATGCCTTTTTTTTCGCATAAACACATGTATTTCAGTGCAGTTCCAATTCAGTAACCCACATCCAAGCACTTTGAAAACCAACAAAAATACATAACTGGTTGTGTTTGCGTGCCATTAAAGTCTTGTTCTGCTCCTCTCTTATTTCAAACTGAAGCGTCCCTCTGCTCCACAGCTGGGTCAGGCTCTCTACAGGGTCCTCAGACACCCCAGTCCACCAGCAGCTCTATGGCTGAGGGAGGAGACTTAAAACCTCCCACCCCGGCCTCCACTCCTCATACACAGATGCCCCCCATGCCACCCGTGTCCAGGTGACTTTTCTTTAAAGTTTTACCAACTTCTAAAATACATTAAAAATAAGAGAAACTAATTTCTTTCTGCCTTCTCTTCTGTCTCTCCCACTTACTCCTAATTTCCCCTCCCCCTCACCTTTGCTTCCTCACTAGGAGCAGCGTTAACCTGCAGGACCCCTTCTCTGAAGGAAATGACCCTGCTTTCCCCAGGAAGAACATGACGCCCAACTCAGCCTATCAGCCTGGCATGAACACACCAGACATTCAGGGCCGCATGGGCACCTACGAACCCAACAAGGACCCCTTTAGTAACATGCGGAAAGGTGGGCACACTGAATAGACTAGAGCTGAATGGATCACGTTATCCTAAATGCTTAATTACCCGTTCAGTTAATCACACACTAATGGGCTCTAACTCTGAATGCATTTGCAGTCGGGGAGCAGTTTCTACCTGCTAACCAGGGCCCTAACAGCGGGGTGGGTGACCAACAGCAGCAGCAGCAGCCACCACAACAGCAGCAACAGCAACAGCAGCAGCCTCCATTCAACAGAGGACCACCTGGGGCAATGGGCACAATGCCAATGGGCCCCAGACAGCAGTATCCTTATGGACCAGGCTACGACAGGAGGTAAGAATTATTGAATGGAAGCTCATTGAGGTTTGTGTGATCATAGAAATGTCTCCTGGTTATAATCAGTAGTGTTAAAACTTCCCGTGCAGTTTAGAAAAAAATGAATAACCTATTGGAATGAATTCGTTGAGAAATGCATAGGAATTTACTGGCTTCTTACTCACTTATTTATGCATTGAGTTGATGTTGTACTGCAGAAGGTTGTCACGGTGTTGTTTTTGAAACAAGAACAAAATATAATCTTTTAAGTTCAGCAACATATCTGAAAACGAAAAGGAAGATGTGGTTGGTCTGTGGTGCATGTGTCATTTTGTTTTCATGTTTTTCCGTCCTGCGAGTGCTCCATTTTATTGTGTCGTTTACGAAATAGTCATGATTCATGAAATACTGTGTGTTGTTTCATTTTATCATTCATTCAGTAGTCATTCGTTTTGATTTATGTTGCTCTCTGACATGCAGAAACTGATATTTTGTCTTCATGCTAGAAGAAGGGTTGTGCAGTGGATTGGTGCGGCGCTGAAAAATAAGTTAACGGAAATGATAAGCTGTAAATCGTGGAGTCTATATTTAAAATTCTAAATATCTAAGTGGTGGTGATTTAATTTGGTTAGTTGAGACACTGAAAAAGCCTTGTCCTTACCAATTAAAGTTCTGTGTGATGTTTTTCCGAGCACCACAAATAGCACTATTTTTGTCGACACAATATTGGCAAATTGGTAAATTCTCTAAGTTGCTCATGTCAGTATTTTACCATCAAACACTGTTTAAAATAGGCCATCAAAGAAGTAGTCGCCCACTTTGGGCCTGTCTGACTGGTAGCAGTCATAGGCTGAGGATGGATGAAAAAGAATTGGACAGAATTTTGAAGTTGTGATTGTAACACGCGTTATCCCATTGATTTTTTTTTTTTTAATGAGCCATAGTATAGTTTGTATGTCTGTGTGAAGCTAAATATGAAACAAAAAACATACCAAGCATATTGGTCTGATTTTCCCAGATCGGAGCAAGGAATGGGCCCAGAGGGCAACATGGGATCCGGTGCTCCTCAGCCAAACCCTATGATGCCTGCCAACGCCGACACGGGGATGTATTCGCCAAATCGCTTCCCACCGCAGCAGCCACGGTCAGTTCACATAGCTTTCATTTGCCAAGCTTCTTAGGTTTAAAGCTCCTGTCAACGGAAACTGATCATTCTTCATGTAAAACAATATATTGCTTTTGTGAATCCTAAGGTAAAAATGGGCAACTCTTGGAAGATTTCAGAAATACTGGAAATATATGAAGTATTATGTACAAAGTAGATTGTACAAATTAATTTCATTATTTTGACATTTATTATCTTGACAAACACTTCTCATCAGTACATGATCACATCATAAACATTAGAATTATTGTTGCCAATCTTCTCAGATAAAATATTTGCTCCATACTTCACGTAATCTTCACAGGTCTGTTAAAGATTGTATTTTAGATGCGGTGATATGACCACTGACAGAGTTGCATTGATTGAAATGTACCTTCAATTTGAGTCCCATATAGAATGTCTAGGGGTATTATTTACCACCTCGTAAACAGTACAGTTAACAAAAAGGATTTGGTATTTATATTCAACATTTACATGTGCATTTTATATAAAAAAAACAAAACACTAATACAACTGAGACTGGTATAATGGAGATTGAATATAATGTAATTGAGTCTGAAGCTGTAAACAAGCAAACCTTGTAAGTGGATATATTTTATGTTCGTAAATTCATCACTATATGCCATAATACTCACTGTGTGTCTGACGGTACATGTGTAACAGCGGGGTTTGTCTTAACTGAGCGAGGGAGAGATGCATAACATTTTCATGGTCAAACTGACTGGTCATAATGTTTGCAGGCATGATTCCTATGGTAATCAGTATCCTGGACAGGGAACGCCCCCTACTGGCTCGTACCCAAATCAGCAGCCTGGAATGTACCCACAACAACAACAGGTAAATGATCCATCTGCACGACACTAACTCACTGTACACTGGGATTTTCAGTATATATTCCTTTCTCTTTGATGGACCTGCTATCATTAGATCTAGTTTTGAGCAGGAAAGTGTTTTATGAAACAATTTCTACAACATTTCTGCTGAAATTGTGTGAAATAATTGTATATCTGTGTACCTCTTTTAAATGAGCAGAGTTACAAGCGCCCTGTGGAAGGGGGTTACCCTCCATCAAAGCGTCATGAGACGGAGTACAGTGGGCCATACCCAGGTGGACAACAACCACCGCAGCAGCAACAACAAGGAGGCGCCTCTGCACCCTCTTCAGGACAGCCGGAGTCGTACAATCAGTACAGCGGCAGTGGGCCCTACCCCGGCTCTGATCGGCGTCCACCTGGCCCAGGCAATCAGTTCCCCTTCCCCTTTGGTCGTGAACGGATGCAGGGAGCGACAGGGCCCAACGCTCAGCCCAGCATGCCCCCTCAGATGATGCAGTCAGGCCCTGAGGGTCCTCAGGGAGGCATGTGGCAGGGACCTCGAGACATGAACTATCAGAACTACCCCAGCAGGCAAGGTGGCCCTGGGGGTCCACCCCAGGGACCCGGTTACCCTGGCATGAACCGCTCAGAGGAGATGATGTCATCAGAACAACGCATGAATCATGATGGCCAGTGGGGGGGTCAGATGGGCCCGCGGCAGCCTCCCTATGGTCCAACAGGGCCTGGCCAACCCATGCCTCGTTCAGTACAGTCCAACTACCAGCCCCCTCAGGGTGTGCAGAACCACATTCCACAGGTGTCCAGCCCGGCCTCCATGCCCCGCCCCATGGAGAGCAGGACATCACCTAGTAAATCTCCCTACATGCACGGAGTAATGAAGATGCAGAAGGCTGGCCCTCCAGTGCCTGCATCTCACATAGTGCCCCCTCCGGTGCAGTCGCCTCTAATAAGGCGAGACATGCCTTTTCCCCCGGGCTCTATAGAAGCTACTCATCCTGTCCTGAAACCACGTCGGAGACTCACCATGAAAGATATCGGTATGATTGTAGATCACGAATAGGGAAAGCATCTTGTGTCATTGATCATTATTATTGACATTTGTGAGCGTCATGCTCAGAGAATACTTGGTACTACTTGTTTTTTGTCCTGATTTCTTAGGAACGCCGGAGGCCTGGAGAGTTATGATGTCATTAAAGTCCGGTTTATTGGCTGAGAGTACATGGGCCTTAGATACCATCAACATACTCCTGTATGATGACAGCAGTATTTCCACCTTTGATCTCAACACGGTGAGACTTGACATCGAGCCCTTACCGATAGTTTATAGCAGAACATCATGCATGGTCATCGTGTCTAATATTTTCTATCTTTTTTCCCTTTCCTCAGTTGCCTGGCCTACTAGAATTGGTGGTTGAGTATTTCAGACGCTGCCTCATTGAAATCTTTGGCATTCTGCGGGAGTATGAGGTTGGAGATCCTGGCCAGAGGACACTACTTGATCCTGATGCCTTGAAACGAGACTGGGACAGCACGGAAGAAGAGGAGCCACGGGCTGAGGACATGGAACAAGAGGAAGAAGATGACGAAGAAGAGGAGGAACGAGAAACTGAGGGGCCGGCTCACGTGAAAGTGGAGGAGGAGCAAGAGCAGTGCTCTAAATCTCGGGGTCGAGATGAGAAGACAGAAGATGAGGAGAGGAAGAGCAAGGGTTCCTCATCTGAACAGACGGGCTCATCGCAATCCTTACCTGCCCACGAGAGACCCAAACAGGCCAGCAAGTTTGACAAGTTTCCCCTAAAGGTGGTACGAAAGAGAGACCCATTTGTGGCTGGCCAGTCTAACAATCACAGCAAACCGCAAGAGTTTGACAGTGGGTTACTTCATTGGAGTGCTGGAGGGGGAGACTCAACAGAACACATCCAGACCCACTTTGAACCACGCAAAGACTTCTTGGAACCCCGAGAACGAATACCTGTGCCCCCAGTTTTGCTGAAGAGACGAGTCCCAGAAGAAGACATACGGGAAAACTGTTTGCCAACCGAGGAGGAGAAAAGGAAGCATCAGGATGAAGAAGAAAGGCCAAAAGACACATCTTCCTCAGACAAAGCAACAGTCTCGGAGAAGGCCAGCCCCTCACTCAGCAGCGAGGAGGAGAGGAAAACGAATTCTGAGACAAAGACAGTCGAGAAAGGTGCGACAAGTCACCAGGAGAATAATAGACCAATCCTTTTCTCCGGCAGTGTTTTAGCCCAGCAGGCACAGCAGACTGGCACCATCCTGGAGGACGAGCCTCACAGTAAAGATGAGGGGCCGCTCATTGCACTGGCTAACTGGCAGGATTCTTTAGCCCGCCGCTGCATTTGTATCTCCAATATTGTCCGCAGCCTCTCCTTTGTGCCAGGCAATGACCACGAGATGTCCAAGCATCCAGGGCTGCTGCTGCTACTGGGTCGCCTGATCCTGCTCCACCACAGGCACCCTGAACGCAAACAGGCCCCACTCACCTACGAGAAAGATGAGGATTCAGATGAGGGAGTGGGCCAAAGGGATGAATGGTGGTGGGACTGCTTGGAGCTCCTGAGGGAGAACACACTGGTCACTTTGGCAAACATCTCAGGCCAACTGGACCTTTCCGTCTACCCCGAGAGCATCTGCTTGCCTCTGTTGGATGGTCTTCTCCACTGGGCTGTCTGCCCCTCAGCAGAGGCCCAGGACCCCTTCCCCACATTGGGCCCCCACAGTGCTTTGTCACCTCAGAGACTGGTTCTGGAGACGCTAAGCAAATTAAGCATCCAAGACAACAATGTGGACCTCATCTTGGCCACTCCACCATTCAGTCGGTTGGAGAAGCTATACGGAAACCTGGTGCGGCTAATCGGAGACAGGAAGGTTGCAGTCTGCAGGGAGATGGCCGTGGTCCTACTGGCCAACCTGGCCCAGGGTGATACTATGGCAGCCCGAGCAGTCGCTGTTCAGAAGGGCAGTGTGGGCAACTTGCTGGGTTTCCTGGAGGATAGTCTGGCTGCCACACAGCTTCAGCAGAGCCAGAGCTCTCTACTACACCTACAGGGGATGCACTTCGAGCCCACAAGCCCGGACATGATGCGGCGAGCTGCCCGGGCTTTGCACGCCTTAGCCAAGGTGGAGGAGAACCACTCAGAGTTCACACTACACGAGTCCCGACTCCTCGACCTTTCAGTGTCTCCCCTAATGAACTCGCTGGTTTCTCATGTTATCTGTGATGTACTCTTTTTGATTGGCCAGTCATGACAGCTGTAGGGAGCCTTGGCTCCACTTTTTGGGGGTTTTATCCCCAATCCCCTCTTCCCTGGTAACCTGGCTTGTGTGTGTAACAGGGCAAGGAAAGTTCAAGTGACTGTCTTTAATTTATGAAAATCCTTCAGATTCCATTCTCTGAGCCCTCCCCAGGCCGTCCTTGCTGGAGGAGGGTAATCACAGAGCTGTGGTGGATTACAAACCAGAGAGATGCCCACAAAGTGACACTACTTGCAACATGAATGCCAACTGGACGACACAGAGCAGAGCACCACGGTTGGGAGACTGTTCTGCACTTGGGGGAAAGTACTTTTTAATAAAGATAAATAAATGAATAAATAAATAGCTGAAAAACAAAAACTGTAACCAAAGTTGCTGTCTCGTTTACAGTGAGTTTGGGAGACACAGTGTGCCCTAGCTCTCCCCTCGAGGGCACAATGAGTCTGTAACTGGTTGACGTTCAGAGGTGAAGCAGACTGACAAGTGGCCTACTGGTTATAGTTGCTGTAGTTGGATTTTCACCAGTCAGCCCGACAGTAGACAAACTGCTGTCAATAGACACCTTCACCAGGGAGGCCTGTGCAGTGTGCAGTAGATTGTAGGACATTTTCTGTACCGTACTGCTCTTGAGTGTAAGCATTCTGTAACACACGTTTCACACAGAAGCTGACGATGCAGCTCTTCTAGAGTTTTGAGGTCATTTTAGTTTGGTGTTAAACAGAAAATGGCTTTCTTCCCCAAAGTATCAAGAACCTACAACACCCTTACCTCCTCTTATCCCTTGATTGTATGAATACCCTTATGAAAAGAAATCACCTCTTAGGACTGGTTTTCAACTTCAAATACAGCTTTGCTGTGGTGTATATATAATGTTGTACATTACACTTCCTTTCTCTGTGTCTGTCTCTGTCTGTGTCACTATTCTCACACTTATTATTGGTGAGGGATGGAGGCTGACTTGTGAGTTTGGTCCGTGACCTCCAGTCCCTGCCGATTAGACCCACTCCTCTGGTCTCTCCACAGCTCCGTAGTACGGCAGACACGGCTCAAACCTGTTATCTCCTGGTACAACAAAAATAAACTAGATGAAGTACACATTGACAATTTTTCTCCAGTCATGGATTCTGCATATTTGTATTTCAGACTATGTAGCTAAGACAACATGTAAATTCCTCCCTTTCCCTTTTTTGGCTCAATGAATATCATTTATTCAGTATGAAATCTTTATACTATATGTTCCACGTGGTAAGAATAAATGTACATTAAATCTTCGTAAGCTGTTTGATGGTTTTGTTCTTCTGGAATAATTACCTCTTCTGGACAAACAAATCAACAAACAAATGTGAGAATTCACACGAAATGAGCTCCAAAAGAATTTTAGAAATAAGTGTCCTGACCTCTGTGCTCAGGAAACATGGTCCCTCTTGGCTGACTCATCCATTAATATGAAATTCACTGGGTTTGTATTAACCCTATTACAGTTTCTGTGTTTCAGTAAACTGCACAAGTGTAAGAAAAGCACTTCAGCCTCAGTCATTTCACTAACTTATAAAGCTTGAGGGAGGAAGACTGCACACAAGCTTTGTTTGTATGAATACTCTTATTTATTGAAACAGTATTACACAACATCAATTTTGAACATTTTGGCTTACACTTGCATCAGGGGTCAAACAGAAATAAACCACTTAGAAACCATTTCATATACATTTTCAATCAACATATACATTTATCAGATAAACAAAAATAAAAACAACAAAACAATTTCACATTTATGAGATTTCTGACAAAGGCATGTGAATTAGGAAGTGATCTTAACTCAGATCCACTCAAACTTAATACACTAAAGAGATGGAAACAAAACTTCATTTTTGAAGGAAGAATAATGTACTTGCACCAAAAAAAACAGTCCATGAGACTGCAGCTCCGCCTGCTGGAGAGGAAAAAATACTCACATCCGTCATTGTACGAACAGCGTTACAATGTGATCAAAGCAGAAGGTTAGGAATTGAAGAAGAAGCCAAACTATCATTCTGATTTTATTTTTTTTTTTTTTGCTACAACGCATACAGCTTTTACAAAAATAAATGTCTTCATTGTGCATGCAGGAGAAACGACACAAGGATTGTCTTCGTCTTAGCTCACGAGCTTTTATTTTGAAATGGATTTTGCAGTTGCACCGGAAGCGAAAAGTGCCAGTCAAAACGAGTCAGACCACTGCAGGAGGAGAGGATGTGCAGACAAAGATCGCACCTGAGCGAAAACAAATGCTGCTAGACGACGGGTGGCTACGTAATAAAATCCGCCTTTACCCTCTACTAAATTTGTCAGACCAATGATAACTAGATACTCGCAGAATCTCATTTTGCTGAATGGTTTTTCCCTGCTAGCTATGTTTAATAGAAATTATGACGAATCCAGCGGTGACTGCCTCGTAGCAGCGACAATGCTCAGGCCTGTCATAACCGGCTTTCTCAGATTTTGTTCGTCACATCAATGACCATGGATGTCAGAGCAGTTCTGGAGTTTGCCACAGTCACCAGGGGCCTCTCGCTGTTCTTGCAGGTAGGCTTTGGACAAGTTGGATAATATACAATTTGCTTACCTAGCGTCCCCTCTTTGTAGTTACAACGTCATTTAAGCTTCATTTCCCGCGAATGTTTAAGTCATATCGTCTTGGCATTTACATGTTTCTGTATGTGGTATCTAATGAAAAGCACTCAGGGGAAAACATACTGTATGAGACAAGTAAGTCACAGACAAAGTGACTGTACACCTGTGTGTGCCTTGTTTGTCTATACTGCAAAACTCTGCTTACGGTGACAGGGTCTATTTTAATAATATAAAATGTTTCTCCTCAGGCTGTCTTGAATGCTGCCATCCCTGACCACGAAGCTGATGCATTCAGGCCCCCGCGGACAGAAGAGCCTCTGTACTTGGACTCTGCAGTGGAGTGGTTATTGGGTGGTCTTTCTCACTGGGATGCAGAGCACTTCCTCTTCATTGCTGAGAGAGGATACCTGTATGAGCACAACTTTGCTTTTTTCCCCCTCTACCCTGTAGTACTCCGTGGCTTGGCAGAGACGCTGCTGTGGCCCCTGAGCTGCTGGCTGAGTGTGCGGGGGCGTCTGTTGGTGGCCGTTGCTCTGGGGAACAGTGCCCTCTTCCTGCTGAGTGTGGTCGCCTTGCACGCACTTAGTAGAATAGTCCTGCAGGACAGACGTCTTGCTCTGCTCTCCAGCCTTCTCTACTGCATCACACCAGCCAATGTTTTCATGACTGCTGGATACTCGGAGAGCCTGTTTGCTGCCCTCACTTTTGGTGGTCTGTTCCTCCTGGAGAAAGGATTCACCTTCCGAGCCTGCTTGGCCCTCAGTATAGCCACTGCAGCACGATCCAATGGACTTGTCAACATAGGATTTCTACTGTATCTTCCATCGCTCCATGCCATTTCTCAGATTCGTGTTTATCGTACAACGACTAAAGGCCACATTAAAGTCTTCCACTACATTTGGGCCATCATTCGACTCCTGCTCACCTCTCTCTTGGGAACTGCAATTATTGCCCTTCCCTTTTGTGCTTTCCAGTACTATGGGTATAGGACGTTTTGCACACCATCCGTCTCCCTGGAGCGGATCCACCCTGCTCTTCTGTCGCTGGCTGAACGGAAGGGCTACCGGGTTCCAGATGAAAATGGTCCACCACCCCTCTGGTGCATGAGACCCTTGCCCCTACTTTATTCTCATATCCAGGACGTGTATTGGGACGTGGGCTTCCTCCGTTACTTTGAGCTGAAGCAGATACCGAACTTTATTCTGGCTCTACCTATGGCTACCCTTGGCATAATGGCAGCTTATGCATATTTTCAAGCTAATTCAGAACTTTGTCTGAGACTTGGACTTTGGGAGACAAGTGCAACTAAAGGGCTTGACAAACCCACACCAGGATTCTTCAACCCAAGGGTGTTTGTGTATGTTGTACATTCAACAGTCCTCCTGGTGTTTGGAACATTGTGCATGCATGTGCAGGTAAGTAAATCATATAAATAACCTTCTTGCGGAGCGTTTAAACTGTCTGGTTGTGAGGAGCAACTATTGATTTCCATTCATCCCCATTCATTTTACTCTGCATTTCTAGGTTCTAACCAGATTCATGGCTTCCTCGTCTCCTGTGCCGTTCTGGATAAGTGCTCATCTTCTCCTCCTCAATGAGCCCCTTCTTCATCGAAGGAAAACATCAAACCCCAACGTACAACTACAGACACATTCCAGAAATGGATGCAAGCACACACCTCAAAACCCCATCATTGCACTGCTGCCACATTTCAAAACCTGTTCACCAACCACACAGAGCATCCTGGGATACTTCGTCTCGTACTGGGTGCTGGGACTCGCACTGCATTGTAACTTCTTGCCATGGACTTGACTTTAGACATTACTCTGAGCTTTAAATGCAATATTTCTATGTAGGACTGGGCGATTTATCATATTTTAAGTCATATGAATCCACATATGTGTTTTTGCAGTATATCATCATCCATAGTCATTCTTTCTGCCTGTAATTGTTAAATTGTTCATTGTAGTATTGCATTACAAAGAGATTGACATGAAAATTGAATAATACATGAATACAAAATGTTTCAAAGTCCCATTCATTTAGAAAAACAAAACAAAATGACTTTGTTTTATTTTTGGTGAAAACAAAACCAAAGCAAAGAAAAGTACAAAAAAAATAAATAATGCTTTGCCTGATATTTTGATAATGTCTCCCAGTTCTACATAGAACCTGTTGACATTACATTTTTGATGCAGATTTATTCATGTAGTAGTCAACAAATCTGATTTGCACAACTTAGTCAAATGTGTTTGTAATTGTTTGAGAATAAACTGAAATGTACAATATACCTGAAACTTTACTGAAGTAAAAAAAAAACAAACCCTCTTTATTTTATGATGAGTACTTGTTGAATCATTCAGATTTTAATTACTCAGTTAAATGTTGCACTGCATGTTGGGAAAAATTATTCCAAGTATAGTTTGGGACTTTCGGATGTGGATAAAAAAAAATAAAGATTTTGTTGCTGTAAAAGGGTTTCCCACTTTAGTTTTATTTTCATGTAAACACAATTTGTCTTTCTCAAAACATGAATCTGACACGTATGTGTTTTGCTGTGAAGAACATTTGTTGCTGAAGTTGCACTGGAAAGTTAGCCTTGAATTTAAAATTAAACTAAATGTGATAAATCTCTACAAGAATGAATTTAAACATAGGTACATGTGATGTGTGTTGATTTTTCACACACACAGCCATATCTTTCTCTTTCTCTCTCTATCTCCTTCTGTCTGTACGATGTGTGTAAACAGTTTTGTGTTCTTTAGTGGTTTACTTACCAATCAGATCCTTTACTGCGCTGTAACTGGCACTAACTTGTCAAGTCTAGAGTTACCACTTATGATACTTGCAGGCATCTCTTTGAAACCAGCAGAGGTTGCTGTTACGCATTAAACAATTTGGTGCCCCTAACATCAGAAGAGTGTTTCTATGATGCAAATCTGAACTAAAAACACCAAATCACCATTTTAACTGGACCCCTTGGCTGTTTGTACTGTACACAGTTTCTGAACATGTTATCAATCCAAAATTTCTTACAGCAGATTCAGTATGACAAAGAAAAATGAACTGGAACAGTAACCTCACAAGTTATTTCTCTATTTCTCTTCTTTCACGTCCCTTAAATTGAGTCTAATAAATTCTTCTGCTATAAATTTAACAAACAAATTAAACAGATGAACACTTCTTCCTCTTCCCCACTTATGAGTTCCAAAAGTGCCATAACAGGGTTGAAAAGACTGCATAATGTGACAGTTGACATGCACACAGAGCACAAACACCCAAGGACTCATTACTAGTTCACTTGTTCAAATGATCTAAATGTGGAATAGAATACTGCGAGCAACCAGCTTTTACTAATTGTCATAAACAAAAGATGACTATAGGAATTGAGAAAGAGCTGATCAGATTTCAGTGGTATGTGTTTGCAGGGGTCACCATTTATTTGCCAAGGTCACATGCTTACAAAGATTGCAACCTCAGTGTGAGACAAACAAATCCCAGATTGACAAATCCGACTGTCTGCAGAAAGTATACAAAGTGTTCCTTGTCCTATGAATGGATTGCATTTGTACAGGGTTTTACAGTATTGATGATGCCCTACAGTTTACCTCTCATTCACTGATTCACACACACTCACACAATGATGGCAGCGAGCTACCGTGCAAAGTGATGTGTGAAAGTGATCACTATTGGAAAAATATTTGGGATTCAGTGTCTTGCAAAAGCACACTTTGACATGTGGACAGGAGGAGCTGAACCTACTCTTCCTGAACCATCTCAACTATAGTTAACAGGTAAATGTCATAGAATTCTCAATATGAGCTCTTCCATTAAACCTAAAATAATTAAATGAATAAACAAATAAAAAGCCAGAGAAGTCAATGATGTAATGCTTTTCCTAATCCCTGCCATGCTTAGCACACAGGTCAGCAGAACTGCTACCTTAAGGCCAATCATTTAAGAATGATGAAACTGAATTTTAGATGACTTTACAACTATGAAAAAAGAAAGTTTCCTCGGTAGTGGAGTGTATCAGTATGCAGTACCCAGTATCACACCGGCTCCAAGCCAGTGAGAATAATTTATGAGTTAATCAAATTTCCTAGGAACTCTGGAGTCCCAAAGGGTCTGTTAAATACTCTCATCAGCCTGTAAAATATCCACTATGTGTACATAGAAAAATCTCTCCCATGATACTGAAGGCCAGCAACTGAACAACAGCATGAACTTATTTTGATTGTTTGCAACGAACTGGTGTATTATCTATATGGGCTTTCATTAAACAATGTGGGAAGGCACATACCTCGAGCTGCCTATGCCAATCCAAAGATTATCCCTGTGCGGGCGCTGCTGTTTGCCGCTGATCTACATATCATCTCCTCTCAAACCTGATGTGTTTGTGTCTTTACAAATCAGCGGAGATACGTCAACGTTCACGACGTGACGTACATCGGTTGACGGGAAGAGAAAAAAAGGAAACGTGAACTGCCCGAAAGCCTGTCTGTCTGCTTGTGTTGCAATCTTAACAAAAGGCGAGACAATTTACCGAAATGAGCACTAATATTTATGCGAAGCTTTAATTTAACTACCCAAGATGGTAGTTAACCTTGAGTCAAATCGGGAATTGATCCAACTCGTTAAACTCAACTACGGAGAAGAATGCCTTTGCTGGTACGCTAGCTAGCTGGCGTTAGCTTTCAGGATGGGCAACTGAACGCTAACCGAACGGGAAAAATATAAATGTACAATGACTGAATCTTGAGAGCACTGTCTCTCGAAAGCGCGTCGAGAAAAAGCGAGTTCCGTGTGTGTCTTTAGCTACCTCCGAGCCGTGTGGATACTGTTTACATGATGAAGAACTGCGAGTACCAGCAGATCGACCCCCGGGCGCTGTCGGTGTCGCCCTCGTCGGCACAGAACCACCTCGAAAAGAAAGAGCAGCGGCCGCGGAGGAAATGGGAAGTGTTCCCAGGAAAGAACAGGTTTTTCTGCGATGGACGGATCATGCTGGCCAGACAGAGCGGTGTCCTTCCTCTGACACTGGGCCTTATTGTTGTCACTTGTGGCCTTTTCTTTGCATTCGAGTGAGTAACTACAAATGACCCTTTGTAAGTCAACTTTGAAGGTTCTTGCTAACGTGATGTGGAGGGTGGCCCTGAATCTAGCCTTATCACATTTGCTTTAAATGGAGTATCGTGACAATATGCTGGAGGAGTAAAGTTGATTTTGACTGAAAAGAGCTCATCTCCTTCTTTTACAGTTGCCCATTCCTGGTGGAGCATCTGACCATCTTCATACCTGTGATTGGTGGGATGCTTTTTGTTTTTGTGGTCATCTCCCTGCTGAGAACCAGCTTTACAGACCCAGGCATCCTTCCTAGGGCCACCCCAGATGAAGCTGCCGACATAGAGAAACAGATAGGTAAGGCACATCCTGGAATTGCATGCTTTCTGTGGGACAGATGGGGTAAAGGAGCTTTGCCATATGGGGGATCTCCGAGGGACGTGTTTGTCTTTGAACTGTAGACCAACACCTAAGCAGCTTATTCTAACTATCATGACTGAAGAGCACAAAAGCCAGACATAGGGTTGTTTGTGTTTATGTGGCGTTTATTATAACTTTTGATTGCTTTTTGGGTGAAGGTATGTATCAAATGTTCAAGTCTTACTGAGTCTTTCTACTTGTACTTTTCCATTTCAAGATACCTCAGGATCCTCTACATATCGCCCCCCTCCGCGTACCAAGGAGATCCTCATCAACCAGCAGGTGGTAAAACTCAAATACTGCTTCACTTGTAAAATGTTCCGCCCCCCTCGGACCTCCCACTGCAGCCTGTGTGACAACTGTGTGGGTAAGGATGCGTTATAAAGTTACCACTTATTCCAACTACTCTAATTATACCTAAAAACTTATTACCATTGCCAAGAGGAACTTAATATCCTGTCACTCTGGAATGATTGCCTTTTATAAGTACTGTAGTGGCCAATTTATTAGGCACATGTGAATAAACTGATGGAATCCAGTACAACAGCTCTGCCATAAATTCTAGCTTTACCAAAGTTCATAGTGTTCAGCTTTTGGTGACATCAGAAATGTGTGAATCCAATTACATCCTTTTCATTGAGGTCATAGTTGTTGTTGCACCTCTCAATGTAACGCAGTCCAGTACAACATCACCTCTGTTTATAATGTAGATGTTAAAACATATAATTGAATAACACCTCTATGACATTGTCCACTAAAACTGAGTGCCCATCATAAAATTAAACAAAGTGGATAGAACAGTTGTATTGCATGACATTGAATTGTACAGGTATACCTAATTAAGTGGCCATATACAGTAGCCAATACAGAGCACTTATGCCTGGATCCACCCTGATCGCAGTCTTGTAGACTGGCTTAGGGGACCTCTTGTCTTTTTCGTCAGCTTCTGATATGAATAATTTAATATACAGTACAGTGTGTTAGATTTTGAGGCTTACTGCTGTTGTACTATAAAACTTGCCTTGAATCTTTGGTATGTTTACTGTTTTCTCACCCTCAGAACGATTTGATCACCACTGCCCATGGGTGGGGAACTGCGTTGGCAAACGCAATTACCGCTTTTTCTACAGCTTCATCATCTCTCTGTCATTTCTGACATCTTTCATATTTGGCTGTGTCATCACACACATTACTCTGCGTAAGTATTCTCACTCTACAAAAAGGCACAGATATCACTCAGTAGTTGTATGATGTTCCTGTCATGTTATCAAGAACCACTTTTTTGAGATATGTCTTTTTTTTTTTCCTCCAGGTTCTCAAGTAGTTAAAAGCCTCGTTCAAGCCATTCAAGAGAGCCCTGCCAGATATCCTTTGTACATACCACATTTTCATGTAGTCAACCTGTTTATGAGATAGATGAGATCTTTTTGAATTAGTTTATTTCCTGCCAACAACAAACACAAGTTACACTGTTAACAAGGCATTTCCCACTCCTCCTCAGCCTAAGCCCACGCTTAATAGGATCAGAGAGTTAGCATGCAGCAAAGCAGTGCTTTTAGGCAGATGGCTTTCCAGTAGTAGGTTTGCTGCCTCATGTCCTTGTGTGATGATGTCAGTGACTAGACAGATAAAGACGGCATGACTACACAGTGGTTTGAGTTGTTATTCGCAGACAAGGGGTTGGTTAATTTCCTAATGATGTGCATGATGAGCATGACATTATGTCTTCCTGTTGGAGTCTTTGTGCAAAGACTGTTTTTTTCCATTACTTATCTCATAGAGCAGGTGACTTTTAGATTTTATTTTAGAAACTTATTGCATCATTTTCATATTGGAATTTAAAACGTTGTGCATCCTCTGTGACCATAAGCATTAAAGGTCATAACGGCATTTTTAGCCAATTTATAAATAACATAATTTACAACATGTTCACTGTGATAGATTATCTACAGTATATCTTAAACAAGCTGAAACAAATGTAAACCAATGAGTTTCTGACTGGAAGGTAGGAATAGTAGCAACAGTATGATGGTGGGACAGCCTTTTGTTTACATCTGCATGACAAATTTGCAGTGGTAGAATGTAACGTATGCTTACTCAAGTATTGCCCTTGAATACAGTTTTGAGGTACTTGCATTTCACTTGAGTAATTCTATTTTCATTTATATTTAATGTTCTGATATTAAAAATGGTTTGTCAAAATGTGAAGAGTTCATATTATAAGCACACGTGTTATGTGACGTTTATATATTTGCAAGTACTTGATTCTATGCTACGTCTAAATAAATGACACCATTACATAACTACTTCTATTTTAGTAAGTCATAACGTAGAGGCATAAGCTAACTTAACTAATAAGCAAAGAAAAAGCACCCCCACCACAGTGTAAAATATGGCTACTTATCTCAGTGAATTTGAATTCTCTGTGTAATGGTGAGAGGGAAACAACTTCGACACCATTATCATAGATGTTAATCATGTTGCTTTCATTGTCACCTGTCCTAAGTAATGATTGATAATGATGATGTAATCATGCCTTGACTCTTCCTCGCTTACTGTGGTGGAGCTGGTGATTTGTTTCTTCTCCATCTGGTCTATACTGGGACTCTCAGGCTTCCATACATACTTAGTAGCCTCCAACCTCACAACAAATGAAGATGTAAGTATTAAACATATGACACCGTTCAATTCATTAATAGATTTTATCCACTGACTGACAGCATACCCTCTTTCTTTACTGTGCAGATAAAGGGTTCCTGGTCAAGTAAAAGGGGTGCGGAGGAGTCTGGGAATCCATACAGTTACAACAGCATCATAACTAACTGCTGTGTGACATTATGTGGCCCCATGCCCCCGAGGTGAGTGCTGATGTCAGGAGTCCTTATCATCCCTACACACATTTTTCTTTTAGTTACTCTGCAGTTCAGCCTGCCTCTCACTAATCATGTTAACAGCTCTACAAACATTTCCTCTACTCAGTATCAGTGAAAACACTTCATGAACCTTGACGATAGCATATGTCACAGTGCAGGTAGAGTTCACGTTTAAATGCATCATAATATAATCTTCTCTTCTGTTCTCTAGTCTGATTGACAGAAGAGGCTTCCTGTCTCCCGATGAGGCGATCCCTGCTGCTTCTGCCTCGGAGATAGAGCTGCCACTCTTTGCGGCCAAGAATGACACGCACATGGTAGGATGAACCAGCTTGTGGTCCCTCCCAAGTCCTGACTGTCCCATAGCTCCTGTGTTGTTGTTAGCCTGCCCCCCTGTGTGCCTTCTCCACAGTCTGTGTTTCCACTCCTTCATCCTCCAGACCTCCAGATTCAGCACCTCAAGTAGAGTTGCTGTCATGCGGTACTTTGCATCTTTGTCATGAAAGTCACACATTTTACATGTTTTGTCTATACAAACAGGAAGAAAAAGATTGTGGATTTGTTATAGTGAATGGCCCATTAAGTAGTCTATGTTTGCATTTGAACAACATTACTAGGGCTCAGCTTACGATGGTTTGAGACTAACATAATATAAAGCCAAATATTCACAGTAGAAATGATTGAGGTAGCTAATTATAGCTGACATGCGAGCTGCTGAAGAGGTAATTTATCACCGTGCAGCATGCTGAAGTAATACTGCTGTGTCATATATTCTTTTAGCTGTGGAACAAAATGTCTTGGAAGCCACTTGTAACACTGTTTGGCATCACTGAGCAGTTAAAAACAGCACGAAAGTGGGCAGAGAGTTTTAACAGCCAAACATTTAACCATTTCTGTAAGTCATTGTTGAGTTGCTGAGTTCCCCTGTCAGACTGCTGCAGATATGTTATGGTCATTTTGTGTTGACGGCAAACACGTTAATTGTCGCACCTTTTGAAATTTGAGTTTGTGTTTATGTCTGCTTACACTTGTAGGAATTCAACATGTTGCTGTATCTACCTCTCTGTTATTGTACTTCTCAGTTTGCTTGTATGTTGTGGTGAAGGTTTATGCACACAAAGGACTTTTTAAGTAGGACATGCAAATGGTATCAGATCACATTTTGTATTGGATTCATCAGCACTTTATCACAGATCATTTGTCACATGCCTTGAATACATTTGTCTAAATATGTCAACATATCAAATATCTTAGGTATATTATTAGCTTTCTAAAATCTACTTTTACTTCTATTTGTGCGTGCATCTTTTATTTACCTAAAAAGTATAACAAGTGTTTTTTTTTATGTGTTAAATAAACATTATTTTTGTATTTTGGGATTTTGGTCTCTGTTTTAAGTTTACTTACTTACTTTCATTTTATCAAGTCTTCATGTGCCTGACTGCAGGTTTTAAGATGTTTGGAAAAAGTTGTATTTTCTGAGGTTAAACTTTTTATTTCAATACTTATAAGTTAGCGAACAGTTGGATTTATTTATTATGAGCATTTGTGTTAATCGCTGGATGAAAGATTTGACACTCAGTGTTGTACTGTATCCATTCCACCCTGCTAGGAGGAGAACTGTCAGGATTTTGCTTTTTCCTGCACAGCCTGAAGGGCACTGCTGCATGTAGACGGTTGATGGTAAGAGTAGGGTTGAACGTTAAACCAATCACAACATCTCTTCACTTGCCATTCATTGTCTCATCTTTCATATTGTGCCCGTTTAGGTTTGGAGTTGCTGTCATCTTAACAGTTTTCTTTTCTAAGTTATTTTATTTTTTGCATAAAGCCAAACGCAGATAGGGCAGATTTTGTGATTGGTTTGTAGTGATGGTGTGGATGGGTGCACTGTCTTATTTGAATGTGCATGCTTCACTACCATTCATTCATTCTCTCATTAACATTTGCTCACTCACTCAGTGCTGGATGGAGTTCGTGTTTGAGGGCTGATGATTTTTTCTCTTTGTCTTCTCTGTAGATAGATGACATGTTTTTCTCATTTATCTGGGGCTTTATTGTGCATGTATGGTGATGCAAACAAATACAAGTCTGTATAAACTACCTCCCTTTCTACTCTGATCAAAGCCAGAAGAAACACAGGAAGAAGCAGTGTCACCACACACATCAAAATCTTTCTTTACTCTTGTTTAATATGGTTGCCTTCTAATTGCATTGTCTGCATCTAACTCACTTCCTCCATGCTTCTTCATTTGAATCTTTTGACAGTGCTGTCATTTGTGCAATCACTGCTTCCATTGTGCTTGATGAGCTCCAAACTAATCCTTTAAATCACATTCAGATTTTTCTGTACATGTCCGTCTTACTGTTTTGTCATTGCAGCTTGGCCTTTCATAACGTGAACCCATGATGTTGCCCCATTTTTTCCTGACTTCTCTGTTTTCTCCTTTGCACACAGTGCACTCAGAGCACCAAGGACGTGCTGGAGAGGATGGTTAACTCCTCCGACTTTCATGGCCTGTGTCCCCCTTGCCCCCCAAAGACCACCCCTCTTGGCCCGGAAGTTTTCAGCACGCCGGCACCTTCCTCAGAGCCTTCACCCTCCACTGGCTGCTCACAACAGCACGACCACGAGCCCGTGGCCGCTCCTTGCCCTGTGTTCAGCAGAAGCAGCAAGAGGGACTCGCTGCACTCCATCAACCCAGCCTTCCGTCTGGCTTCTCCCTCGCCATCGCTGAGCCGGGCCAGCTTGATTCTGGGCGATGCACCCGACATTGGCTTTATCCCTCTATCCTGAGTGTGCACCCAGTAACAACAGAAGGAGTCATAGTGGACTTATTCCGCTGCTCTGTATCATTGGCAATGAATTTGACTGACTTTTTTTTTTTACAGTGGTGGTCATGAAGCGTGTTGCCATTTGGTTTCTAAAGATGTCATTATGATTTGATTAAGCATTACCTGTTCTGTGAGTTAAATCAACAATGTACTACTGTATGTGTCCTTCAGGATGGAGGTAAATCTTAGTAACACTTGGAAGCACAATATAGAAATATTTTTTTAAACACCTTTTTATTAAAGATACCCAGAACATGCCTCCACACCTTCCACAGAACCTCAAGCCATACATCACAGCCGCAGTGTTTAAGTTCCTGTTAATATCTTATGCAAACAGGTCTTTAAATCTGGGAAAACTAAACGTTTGACTGTGGATGCAAGAAGTACAGGAACAAAAGATCTTACTGAAATGGCATGCTCTGGATAGTGAGCCATTTCAGGATGATCAGTTCAAGAGTTAGCCTTATGTCACGTCCGATCATATCCTGTCACCCAGGTCTACATCAGCCCAGTGTCATTGGGTGGATCCAGTTTGACTGTTTTTAGATACATGAATAATCACTTTTTGAAGGGAGAGGAGGAGGTGCAGTTTTTGTTTTATTTTTATTGTATGCGTATAAAAGCTTTTTTTCAGTTTTTTCTAATCAGTTCTGCACATCTTGTACATCAGATGCTTTTAAGCTAAATGGCAAATATTTCAGATTTATTCAGGTATGACTGGATACTGAATGACTAAATTGTGTAGCATTTATACATAATTATACATAACTGTATAATGTCCACTTTGTTGCTTTATCAAATGTGTTGGATGTTAAAACCAAGTATTTAAATCAAAATCATATTTGCTGCTGCTGCCTATCAGGGCTTGGATTGGAGTATTCATCGCTGAAATGCTGTTTCCTATTTATGTGGTCTCCTGGAACGCTTTCAGTCTGAGTGAGCATCTGCTTTTTCTTTGCTTCAGGGCACATCAACAGTTTGTTACCTGTCACAAGTGTGTCGGTGGTTGGAGCACAGGCCTGACGTTCGACTGTTTCAAGCAGAGTAATGTTTTAGGAATGTTGATGAGGCCTCTTCTCGTGCAGGACAAGCTGTCATTTTCATGGCTGTGACCTTTAACTGCTCTTACAGCATGAAACTTAACTCCCTGTCTGTGATGGTGGAGTACAGTTTCTTGTGAGGGTTAGGAGTTAGTTTGTGCCACTAGGGGGCAGGATGTGAACAAGGATTGCAGGCTTGCCAGAGAACAATTTAGTAACTTGAAAACCATTAGAAGAAAGGCCTTGTGATGTTTTATTTATTCTTTCTTTTTGTAATTGAGTGTTGAAGCTGTACATAGGTTGTGAGTCTGTGAGGAACCACTTTGCCATAGTCAGTGGGTCGTTCATTTATCAGTCTGCATCAAGATCCATAGTTTGTGTAGAGACAATTACAAGCAGTGCTTGTATGAACAAACTTGTTTGCATTTTGTAGGATGTGGCAGTGGACCTGTAACATTAGGTCAATAAAAATGATCAGTTTTGTTGACTTCTACTGTTTTTTGTCCCTTCTTTCTCTCAAAACTGATTTGTCTCAAATTTACACAATTAAAAATACAGCCTTACCATGTGAAGGCTTTCTGACTGCCTAGCAAAACCCTGTGTTCACTTTATATAAACTACTGTGATGTTAAACAGACCCATGTCAAAGTATGGTACACAAACAGTAAATCAGTGGTTATCGGGTTCATTCTTTCTGATAGCTCCCAAATGGAAACAATGTAGAGGTGCATGTCGGCCACATGTGCTCAGACAGGCAAACATCCAGTCATGAATGGGGTCGACGTGATGTGTGTTCACCAAATACACAAACTGTGGCCAGCAGCTGACTGAAAGATGGTTTCATGATATCTATGTGCGATAAAGAGTTACAACAAGATATTTTGGTAATTATCTTTCAGTTTAAAAAAAAATGTATTAGCCATCATTACCATAGTGTCTAGGTCCAAACCCCAGGTCTTGTACATTATACTGTTGATCACCAGAAGGCAAAAAGTCTGTAAAAGACTGTAAAAACAGATATGATTATCTGCTACCTGCCCTCAGATGCACTCCCGTCAAATAAGAGTCTTTTGACCTGCAGTTTACAGATTTTCTCTCCCGTTCCCCCCCTTGTAAACAGCCATTCGAAATGGAATATCATCTTTCAGAGTGTGGCAAATTGTTTTCTTGGCATTGCCTACAATCTGTTTATTCTGTGCCCAGGGTTATACTTTTTAAGCAGTAGATTTTCCCGTAATTATTCAAATTGAAAACTGGGAAAAAATAGCCTGTGGGGCCAGTGATCACAGAGGATGGACCATGGCAGCTGATGCTGGAGTCTGCCTGCACTTCAGCTGTCACTTGTGTGTGCAGAAAAGTGAGAATGTTGCTTTAAGGTCATCCGAAAATCAATTCTTTTTCTTTGAAGGGGTGTCTGCATATGGCAGCTGGTGTCTCCTGTGTCGCTGGTGTTTTTCAGCTTTCAAAGAGGATGCTTTTGAGTTTATGTAAAAATGTACAACAGCATGTGTTGTCTTATCTCTTATGAAGTAGCTTAGAAATTCTGAAAAATTTGTAGGCAATTTCAGCACACTTCACTTTGTAAGAATGTATAAGCACATTGTTATGATCTTTACATTTTTGCTTTTCACTGTGGCAGGTAATACAGGC
This sequence comes from Seriola aureovittata, assembly GCF_021018895.1. Classification (NCBI taxonomy): domain Eukaryota; kingdom Metazoa; phylum Chordata; class Actinopteri; order Carangiformes; family Carangidae; genus Seriola; species Seriola aureovittata. Next base: position 16,658,269 of record NC_079370.1, on the reverse strand, counting down.
AGAAAAAGACTGAAAACATAAACTTGTGGCTGATGCTTGCAAGACTCAGACCCCTTGTTGTGAAATTTGATAACCTTAATGGATTTCTAAAATGTTTTAATGTCTCTATTACCTCATTTGACTTCAAAAGAGTCCTTGCCTAGGCATGACAGTATAGCAACCTGTATATCTTAAGCTAACATGAAACAGATGGTCAAACTTTTGGCTCAGTGTCTCGCAGGAGGAAAGAGCCAAAGCATCACTGCCTCAGCATCTGTGTTGCATTTTAGCCACAATCATCCACAATCGCCTAGAGCACTAAACATTGTTCGCGGTAGAAGAGAAGTCTGAGGTTGAGTTTAATTTAACAACAGCAGTGAAGGTACCAGGTCATCAGTGTGTACTGGGTTTATTTGTCAGCAGTGCTGAGATGTGGATTATTTGAATCCTTGTTGGCTGCGGGTGATTATTCGCCTGCTGGAGTGTGTCATGCTCTTTAACCCCAACTGGTGTGGCACTGAGACAGAGAAGGCCACCCAGTCAGAGGGGGATGAGAGGCTTTGCTTTACTACCGGTTTTCAAAATGAGAGGATGTACTTTAATGGAACCAAGGTGACTTTATTTTACTCGAGAAACAGGATTAGATCAGACAGAGGGTGATGAATAAGGGCTGAGCTTTATTGGTTGTACGTCTCTCTTTTCAGCAGATTTGTGGCCATTATACATAATCAATCAGAACAAAACTTCATTGTCTAATATGGCACTTTCTTTTGGCTGACTCCTTCTTTTTTCTCGGAAACACATGGAGGAACATGCAGTAACCGAACGGCAGGGAAAGCCATCTCTTTCACTTAAAACTAATAAATTCCAGCTCTTCAAAGAAATAGCCCACTACCAATTTACCTCCGGCTGTCATCCACTCTGTGATTCATCATGCTCGTTCCTCTTCAGCGAGCCACTTTTGGCTCTGCTGTCATGTGTGCAGCGGTGTGTCACGCTCTCACAAGTCTTTTCCTCATCGCTCGCTGGTCTGACTGGAGCAAAAGTGAAGTACCTCAGCGAACAAAACAGGTGACTCACAGTCAGGGCTGCTGTGAGCATCACTGCCGCTGTGATTTGGACAGCTAAAAGTGTGTCTCTATGTGCTGGGCAGTGAAGCTGGATATAATTAACCCTGTGCTGAGCAGAATGAACCAGCTGCCAGGAGGCTGCAGCTGCCAGCAGGCATAGTTTGTTGCCTCTGCCAGTGAAACATGAAACAACTGAATCCTGTGGGTATAGTCTGCACACGGTGGTTAAAATCTCTGAATCCTAAAGGTTGAAACTATAACAACCAAATGCCCTACAGTTCTTGCATACTTTCCTAAAGGTGGATATATGAAATAAAATTTCCTCAACAAAAAAATGTAAGGGATGTTTGACCTCCTAACAAACAGGGTCGAAGCGCAGCAAAATTTTGCAACTCTTTGCATGTTAGCTGACACTACAAGCAATAAAGATAAAGGTTTCCTCATAGAATGTGTGTGTGTGTGTGTGTGTGTGGAGTTTGGTCAGTACTTAACCATATGTTTGTGTACTGCTTTTCTGGGAATTTCTCTGGGTGTAACAAGGGTGGATTCGATTAACTGTGTGTTTGGGCATGGTGGCGAGTGCTAAAGTCAAAAGCCTTTTACTACATAGAGCTCATGATAGATCAGGTCAATGTTATTTTTTGGTTGGTTTGTGTATTAGATTTGTTGACCAAATGCAATTTGGTGAGTGCAGGGTTACAGATCTTACTGGATAGCTTACAGTGCACAGGGTGTTTTAGGTTGTGATGGTCAGTGAGATAATTCAGTGCACTCTTTAGCTTATTATTTAATTCATTTGTTATTTAATCCACTGTATCTCAGCAGCAGCTGTTACTATTGTAACACTTTTGATCTTGATATATAGGCCTTGATTATGACCCCCCCATCTTCATATCTCTCATTTCCACTTTTCCAAGATACCATATCTGCTGAACAGCAACAATTAGTATTTGCATTTTTTTTCTGAGTACAGATTAGATAAAAAGATAAGTAAAAAGACGTGAGATATGCGCAGTTCTTGCAGTGGAAAAACGTTGGCTGTGCGTGGTGAGGTGGAAAGATCTCCCCATGGAAACCTGAATATGTGCCATGGGGCTGGATTAGTGTACCAAGGTACCACAGGGTCAAACCTTATCACAGCAGACTGTTAGATATGGTGATATCAATCCGTGGAAATGCTTTGGTTGCTGACAGATCATTTTTTATAATATTAAGGCTAACCTACCAGCAGATAACATGTCACTGTTTATTTTCTTAAGCTGCACTCTTTTGAAACAAGACAATGGTTTCAACTTTTTAAACAACTCCGTTAATGAGCTTTATATCTCCACGTTGCTTCCAATGTATGAATGAAAGAAACATTTGTTGACTTCTGCAACAGGCAGAAATGCATCAATGCACTTAAAGGTTCTACATGTAACATTCAGAAAACCCTTCTTATTAACGACAACGGTGGCTGTTAGGTCAGCATCCTGTTGCTCACACAAGCATGCATGCTCGCACTCCAAATGTAGGCACAAGTGAGTGTCTTGGGCATCGGCCAAAGCAGTGACATGATGGTCGGATAGGGAAAGAAATTCAGCTCTGTATGGCATTTGGATAGTACCAATTTAAGCATTTCCTGGAGAAGAAGAAGGACCAATTTACTGTTCTGTTGCTGCCAAACCTTGTGGAGTTTTGAATGAGATTAATTCTGCAGACAAGAGACCGGTGGTGATGTAACAGCGACTACATGAAAGGAACATCTACTGGCGGAGGAGTCATGCCCTGGACACAAATGTAGCATGTTCTCAAGTGCACCATGAAAAAGCCAGCCGATGCGGTGGCCCACCACGATTGGTCCTGGTAGTCACAGTGACCAATCCAATGAAACAAGACTTAACATGATTGACCAGCATCATGTTAAGCTAGCTGGTTAGCATATTAATGTTATTAAAAGAACAGAAGTGATAGAAATAGAAGCAAATGAAAATATTTATTTCTACTGCTGGATACAGCTCTTGGCAAGTAAAGGACTGAAGTTTGATGGTTAACTCACAACGTTTCTTCTAGACTGGTAAGTAACAGCAAACAGCTGTTAATGCTAACACTGACTATGTAGCTGTAACAAAACTTGCTAAAAGAGCCTTTAAATAACATTTTTTTCTCTATGTAAGAGTAAGGTGGCATGCATTTTAGCAAACTAAAATTTTCCAGTAATAGGTCAAGTGTGCTGTCTGTCTTCTTTTCTTTTTTACCTTTTAAAGGTTTATTTTAATCCTCAGGCCTTCTAAAATGATTAAGGAAAAACAATTTGTATCTTCATTTATTTGAAAAGATATCATCTGGGTGGGCTGACTATGAGCAGTTACAGTTTTAAAAAATCTGTAAATATTGTTTAACATATTTGAATATTTTATGCTGTTTAATATGTTGTCCATCAGCTGTAGTTCCTCTGCAGATTCTGATTTTTATGAACACATAAGATCCAATACATTGTTATACAGTAAATAAAAGTCACTCAAAACTATATAAAATGGGATTTTCCCCTGGGGATTTGTGGACTTCCTTACATATACAGTAAATGTATGTACATATGTAGCCTATATAAAAGAGATAAGTATCTGGTTAGTTACAGAACATGGTTGTGCAATAACTAGTCAATAAAAGCCAGTGAACTTCACACACTTGTTCATTTCCCAAGTTTATGTATCACCTACAATAAAGTCAGAGGGAGAAAGAGGTATATGGGACAAGGTGATTGACAGATGACAGGGCATGACCAGGCATATTCTCAGCATGTTTGACTTTTAGCTAAGACCACAGTACAGTTTTATGAGGCAAGCACAGGTTAAATGCTCCATATTGCTTATCTTGTTCACCTATGTTACTTAAAAGTAAGTTATGTAAAAGGCAGCAAAAGACACGCACCGAGATAAGAAGATGTTCTATAGTCAGACACAGGCCACTGGGCTTTTAAATGTACAGTGAAATGTGTGAGACTGTGAGGTGAATGTTGAGTGATTTGTTGATCTAAAACATGGAGCGCAGTGTCTGAGCCCCAGTCGCTGCTTATAGCACTACACTATGTATCTCCGGGCAGCTCTTGGCCATGTGTGCAACATGCCTGCCTCCTGCATGCTTCCAGTTACAGCACTGCATAAATCACCAGAAAACCCTGCAGGAATCTTCCAAACTACAACGAACAAGCCGAGTTTGTTTTTGTTCAAAGGTTTGTTTTGTTGTCGATATTCACAAACACCTGGCATGAATTTGGAAATGCCTGCAAATCACTGATCATAAGCTCTTGGAACATCCAGCTGGCCCTCTCTGAGCCATGGTATGATGGGATACACTTTTGCCCGATCCCATAATCCCTCCAGGGGGAGGATTTAAGAAATCTGGATGATCATGAACACATTTTTATTAGTCTCTTGTTAGGACAGAGGTTTTAACCTGTGTGAGAGCTGCTGTTTTCAGTCCAACGGTATCTGTTACATAAGTCAATCATCTTGACCCATATACACATTGTCTCTGAGGGGTGGGGGTAGGGGGGTGGGGTGGGCGTGCTCCATACCTCTTCTGTGCTTTAACCCAAAAGGTGTCAAGTGAATTGGCACAATTGCTCTCTTTATCGCCCCCTCAGGCTGAGTTATTCTCTGGGCTACTGGATGGGGGTGAGGAGCAGGATTTATGGGAATGAAATCAGAGCTCTCTGCCTAATAGGGGTTCCCTCTCACTTCTGGTAAATGCTCCAGAAAGTGGAAGCAGCCGGTTCTCTTTGTGGTAGCTTTTAATATGCAATGTCCACACCAGGCACATGTGTTGAGAAAATGACAGAACAAGTTTATTTTATAAGCTTTTATTATGGTTACATTTGGTGACTCAGCAGGATCTGAACATTGAAGGCAGCTGTCATCTTGCTTCCACGTCCCTGTGGTGCCGTTAGTAGTGTTTGTTTGTTGGAGAATAATCAATAATCAGAATCCATTCATCTACCAACACTAAAGCTGGTTAGTGAAGCAAACTGGGTGTTTATTTTCTTTTTGTTAAGTATTTGACAAGGTAATTTGCAGCAGCGACCCTAAAGATCCTATTGCGGTGGGTGTGGGGTGATTGCGTAACATGATTTAAGCTCCAGTTAAAGTAGCTGTCCAAGTTAGGAAGTCACAGACATACAGAAGAAGGTGAGGGTGTTTTATTACCAGGGCCATACATTCCTCTCTCATACACGACAATATAGGCAGGAGTAAGTCACATGTGTTGAGATATCCATGTGCTTATCTGAGTTTGGATTTAAGGAAAAGAAAAAAAAATAGATAAAGGAGAAAATGTGTGCATGACTCCCTTTATCACATAAGCTGGGAAATTGATTTATTGGGAAACTAGAGATGTCATCGCATTCTCTTAAGGAATTACTTATCTTGCCTCGGTGTATACATTTGTATATTGTAGATCCATGTTTCCAAACACTCGTGTACTGTTAAATTATCTTTTTTTCTATAGTGCCATCCACATTCTGCACAACTTAAGCCTGAGTCAAAGTTTTTTCTCCTTCAGTCTTTCCACCCATTCAGAGGGTAAAGTGAGCCAAGCCTTACATAATACATATTCTAACACTATATTTGACCATTGAGCTTCAGAGCAATTCAACTATGCAATAAGCTCTCCTCTCGAAAGATATTGTCATTGATATGGTACAACTATGGACCTGCAGACCGTCTGGTCCATATAGATGCTGACGGTTTGTAACTTAAAAAAAGAAAAGAGAAAAGAAACCATCATAAAATCAGTAAAAACAAGTTTAAAAAACAGATTCTGTAACATAAAACCATTTGCAACTCTGACTTTTATTACTTAATCCAGTTTTGACATGCTTATAATCTTTGGGAAATACTGTATTATGTCTAATTATACCCTTAACATCAGGTTTGGTTTACAAAACTCATCAATAGAAGTCATGATTTTATTTGAATCTAACAAGAATAACAAAGCTTACATCAGATCAATAGCACGTAGTGTGTGTTACATTTGAGTATTTTTCCATTTCACAAGAGATGTGGACCGAGCAGAGAGGAGATGTGTGATACCACTTGAATCTATAGTGTGTTTTTGGTGTGTTTTTATTTCCCAGGTGCACACTGGTCAGCTCTGCCAAGCACTACTGTAATCAATCAAGCAGACAGCGGAGGCAGTCTGACGTCAGCAGCACGGCTGCTTGCGTAACCTTGTTCCACTGTCCCATAGATTTGTCATCTGGAGCAATCCGGAAAAGTAAACTTACCTCTCTTATCATACGTCCTCTATCGCAGATTGGCCCTATGGTGTCCAGGCTGACTGGTCACTTCAACCTGGCTGCGTAGACAGGTCATCTGCTGCCAAGGCAAACTGGGCCAGAAAAGCAACTGTGATAGAAATGTGTTTGATTCGTTGACAAAATCAAACTTGCTTTAAAATCAAACACGCAATGTTAAGTCGGACATGCAACGTAATGGCAGCAGCTGCATCACTATTTTAGCTATGGCAGCACTGTCCAAAGTTACACATGATGCACAGTCTAATAATAGCAAATGCTTGGTCTTCTAGTATTACAAGTCTGAATGTGCTCAATGTCGAATGAAGAAAGTCTTTTTGGGGAAATAATTCACTTAGATCGTAGGAGCCCTGACAGATGAGTGAGAAAACGAGCTGCACAACTCATCCAGTGTGGCAGAGGGAGTATTATCTGTCTTCGCACAATTGATCATTGTGACACTTCACGGCTTGTTGTTTGGCAACATCGATTTTCAGCCACGCTTTTACAACACGTTCTGACGTGTGCTCATGTCCCTGCACTTGAGAGAAGCCTCCTCAACAGCATTGTTCCTCTTCTTGTCACTGCCCATAGAGATGTTTGACAAAAAAAAAAAAAGAAAAAAGAAACTGTCTGATGTGCTTCATCAGCCTCTGAGCACAAATACAAGGGAATAAAAACCCATGAATGTCTTCAACCAACTTTCATTGAAGGTCTTTAATATTGTTGTACTGAAGACTGCCATATTGTTTCATAATGTTTGACCATGATCAAGGATTGGAAAAATACATCTGCATAATGCATCATTTGTTTAAGGTGTGTTTAAATACTGGCTATCTCGCCGCGCCTACAAGACTCACAGTCTCAGTTGTCATGGCTCCAGCAGGATGTCAACTCAGGGATAAACAGAGGATACACTAACACTGACATGAATGAACAGAAGTTGAATCAGGGAATAATAAGCAGTGTACACATTGCAGGAGTTTTTTTTCCTTTGTTGTTGTCTTCAGTGTGTTAATTGTTTTTGTTCCACAGCACGAATGTCTTCACTTTATATCCGATTGACTCCCTCTGACATGGGAAACTGAGGATGTCAATTAGATTGACATTTATCTGCCGTCATTGTTCTCTCGTCCCCAAGTGTTTCACATTCAGGTAAACGCTGGCTCTGCTCCCAGGATTCACAGCTGCCACATGGTGGGTTATTTATAGTTGGATGACGCAGATGTCTCACATCAGCCCCTGGCAGGGCCCTCAGCTGGAGACGCCTCTGCCTCGCTGCCCGACAACCGCGGATGCTGTTGCCACGGAAACAGGATTATGTTGACATCACAAGGATTTGAAGTGATCTTCTGTGGAGACCAAATCCATGGTACGCCCACGACCTGACCTCTCAGAGGCCTGGGAGACACTGTCCGCCTCCAGCTGTGTGTTGTTGAGAAGTGCGTGAACCAAACACACACGCACCACACACACATATGGTTGGGAGGACATTATGATGTGCGTACCTGAGTGCGTAAGAGCGTGTGTTTCCGTCTGTCTGTGTTTTATTGCTGCATCACTAAAAACCCACAACAGGTCAATCATGACATGAACTTCACTCTCTTATAAACATTTTACAGATGCACTAACATGCTGTGTCGACAAGCTTGAGAAGCTGGGGATTTTATACATGATGACATATTTGGGTCATTTTAAAAGAGGAAATTACTGATGTTTTCACCTGTATTGTTCACTGGCAAATTACATACTGCAACAACCTTACAGCCTTCACACCACTGAAAGAGTAACATCTGCCATTATGAGTAATGTCTACCATTGTGTGAGGTCCTTCATTAAGGGATATTTATTTAAACACATAATAGGCTACACAACAGGACAGGATAAGACATAAAGACAATCACAATGTGACTGCAATTCTCTCCTATAAGCCCTGGAAGATTTTGGAAAATCAGAGTGAATAATTAAAGCAGAACGCATTGACAGCATCTGACAGATCATAGATTCACCAGCTTTGCAGTTCAATGTGTTTACAGTATTCATGTGAAAGCCCTCTGCAGGTGGACAAACATACACAGTATTAAGCATAAAAAGTCAACAGATGTTTTGTTCAGACTAGAGGAATGTCTCTGCATCTGCACCAAAACAAATAAGAAACAATGCAGATAAGGAGGCAGGCTTGAAAGAAGTGGCAGCATTGTATCTGAAAACGTAAATGGAAAACTACAATGAAAAGGGCATCACGGGTTATCGGAGCCTTTTCATAAACCCCTGCACAATCATGAGCAAATTAAATGAACGATTGTTAGTGTGGCTTGTAGGCTTTAATTTTCCATTGGCTGAATAAACAAACAATTCAAAGGTAACAGCTCTCCACTTTAAACACAGGCATCTACTAAAAATGATAAGAACCTATGAAAATGTATAATTAGCAAACAACATTTTACAGTTTTAATAGACTGCTATCGTAGCTGAAATACTCAACGACTGACAAGCAGCTCCTGGGTTTCAGTGAAAGAGATGATGGATTTCCAGAATGATTAATGGGGTCTGTTTTATGCATCAGATACTGTGGCTATACATACTGTACATATTTTAAATAACAAAACAGTGATACTAGAGGCTCATATGCATTTGTATTATCTTATACATTTTACAGTATTTTTCCTAAGCCTAAGATACGAGTGAATATGTGCAAAAAAAAATCTAAATTGTCTGCGCTCTTGCTAGTTAATACAGGTGACATAGCCTTAGCTAAAGATAATTTACTCACTTTTTCCTGTTTGCTGTAATGTATTTTGATCTTTTGACATCTTAATATTTGAGTTTGTTATACCACATAAAAAAGGTTGTAGCTAAATCTAATCATAATGGAGAAAAAAAAGTAACACCAAATATACTACTGCTAAAAGCTAACTAGCCTAGCTTAGCAGGGTAAAAGTAGCAGCAGCGGTCTCAGCAGCCTCTGGAATTCACATGGTTTTAAATCATATATTTGGATGTATTTAATCAAAGATGAATCTATTAAAGTAGCTTGTAAATGGATAAGAAAGCTGAGGAAGAAACTACAGCAAATTATGTTTGAGGATACTAAGGGCACAGCAATTTATCGTCAGTACCTTATGTCTTCTTTATGTTAAGTCTGTGACAATGAAGGCATGAGGTTAAGGTTTATTTATATTTGTAAGACAGTATAGGTACTGCAGAGACTACTAAGGAACAGAACATTTATTTTTGTATTTTTGCTGATGTTTATGATGTTGTGAAATGATCAACAAAACAGGAAATGCAAAAAAATATAGTTATGCTACACAAAACCATGTTCATTCTGATGTTCCTCTATTATTTGTCATTTTCCTTGTGAAGTATGGGTTAATTTTACCTGTCCAGGGCTCTGTAAATGATTCAAATGAAAAAGAAAAACAGAAAAAAAACCCCACTTTCTGGTTGATCTGCTCACAACCAGTAGACATACAACTGGTGTTGCTTTGTCTTAACGGCTTACAAGCCAAGAAGGTTGTGAAAGACTGGCCTAGAGGTTAGTAAACTGAGCTTGTGACTACAAAGTTGCCAGGGTGAATTTTCTGGATAATACTGATTGGAAGAACACATGTAGCTCCTGTTGAAGTTCCCTCTTTACAGCTTACTACAGCACAGCCTTTAACCTATTTCGCTTGCTCAAGAATGCTAATGGTGTTCTCTTGCTTCCTGTATGATCATGAAGTGTATGATCGTGAAGGAGGGCGTTACTGCTAAAAAACATCCTGCATGTTCTGCAAACATTCCCTGGGTAAATAAAGAAATACATCATGAGAGTAAAAGTGGAGGTTGTGTTTGCACAGCTGTACTCTCCATAATCAATCATTTTTACCTATCTGCTTGCAATCGCATATAAATGGCCAAGTATTAAATTAATATATAGCCTACTAATTTCTAATATTGCTGCAGCTGAGGCCATGCAAATCTGAAGATCAGTAGATCATGAGACTTGTTTCAGGGAAAACCCTGTCAGGATGCACCATGAGTAGAGCAGAGGGGAGGAGCCTGTCAACTGCGTCACATGAAGGGTGTTCCCTACAGACAGGGCGTCCATAATAAATGATCAAACATAGCAGCCAATCACAGGGCTCATGCTAATGAGCCTTGCTTTAAACCCTCTGGACCTTCCTTATGAATCGATTCTTTGCAGACTGACCGGATTTTAGCGGCACACTCCGGAGGAAGCGGCTAATCCCACTCCAACGTCCACCACTTGAGACTCAGCGAACTTTTTCCACTCTTCACTTCAAGATTAACAACCGGACCTGCTCACCTCCGACACTCACAGGAATACCTGGCTTGTATATTAAGACAGAAGCTTTGAAGATACAGAGCTGAGCTGGGAGGAATCACTGATTCACATTCTGCTGATTTGTTTGTTTTTTTTCTTTTAAATTTTCTTTTTTTTGTAATTTTGGGGTGGGGTCTGAAAGTGAACATCGCCATGTCTTGCGGTGATGCGTCGGATCAGAGCCGGCGGTTCTGCGTCTTGTCTTGGGATCAGGTGCAGCGCTTGGACTCGATCCTGGCGGAGGCTGTCCCCATCCACGGCCGAGGAAACTTCCCCACTCTCTCCGTGCAACCCCGCCAGATTGTACAGGTACAGACCCACATCCATACATTTACATACTCACATGTTTAATTACTCATTAGTTGCTGTTATTAGTTTGAACGGACAGTTTTATATATAGGCCTACCCTATTTAATATGCATACAAATAAAAGTGAATATTACACCTTACTACACAGCATGTGGGCAGGTAATGAACACTGTGAAACCCTTGGATCAAATATTCTCTCTCTGTGATAACATCTGGGGAATTAGATATTAAAATTAAAATTTATTTGTCTGTTTTCCAACCCCACACACTGTTAATGAGTGACACCCCTATATTTGTGTTAAAGGTTTTCTATCACAGATTACGCAATAAATTTCTTTGCCCTGCTTCTTCTTTTTTTTTTTTTTTGAAAGTTTACATCTTGACTGCTTCTAATTTCTTCCCAAGGCTTCTATCTTCTCCAAAGATTTGTTCTAACAAAATATCCACAGGCAAACTATGAACCCTCAATATTTTTCTTTCTTTCTTCTTTTCTTTCCTCTTGATGACACTGAATTAAATTTTTTATTAATTTCACATGCCAAAGTCCCTCAGCATTTCCAGCATCCTATGCATCCTGGCTGGATCACATTTCACTTCGCTTAGTGGTTTCTCTATATAGCTGCCTGTGCATTAAAGTGGTAAATGCACTGTTAGAATTTCACATTGAACATATAGCTGATTCCTAACAGAACCATGCCAGGTAATCTAGTACAGAATCCCTTTTTTTTCCATTTCCATTTACACATTGACATATTCAAGATGAGCTCAACAAGCCTGTGAAGCCTAGAGCTTCAGACTTGTGGTTGTGGAAAGATGAATGCTCCAGTGAGCGTGCACAAGGCTTAAATGCAGGTTTGAGCCCCAAATGTGGGGACTCTAACCCTAACCCTTATGTTTCCCCTGTATTTGTGGAAACCGAACCATCTGCCACATAGATTCATTTAGTGGTTGGCTGAACATTGATCAACAGTAAATCTAGTGTCGTGACAAACTGTCATCAGACTTTTTACTTTAGCTTCAATGTTTATTTAATAGGTTTTTATGCCATCTTTGTTAAACATCAAAGGAGCTATGACTGAGGGAGTGGACCTTTGTCCTGCTGCAGGGTTGGAGGGATAGACAGGACGTTAACATCCACTGCAGCATTGTGAGGCGCTACAGTCCAAAGTGACTCTGTAGCTCTAAGATAAAAAATACCCTCTGTTCTTAACTGCTTCACAACTCAGACCTGTGGCTCACAGATTATGAGGGAACCAGACACAACTCCTTGCACCTTTTTTTTTTCACCCCGCTTTGGTTCTTTTTTTCTAAAGAAGTGAGACAGACTTGATTAGACAGGCGTCTAATCAAGTGTTTCTGGCAGGATTTGACGTAAAGCCAGGAGAGGCAAACCTATGCTTCCAGAGGCGATGTTTAACCACTCAGCTGTATCCAGGCATATATGATTTGACTACCTGTACTCAGAGGGCAGAGGGAGGAAAAGGTGCTGAGAGTATGCCTGAGGGTGAATTTCTGCTTTGACATAATGGGACGACCACAGAAGCACAGAAAAACCACGTTATAATTGCTTCTGATTGGAATTTGAACCCAATCAACAAGGCTGAATGATGGGAATGCCATTACTGCCAAGTCGTGCCAAAATAATTTTGTTCCTCCTCTCCTCCTTTTGAGTGAGGGTCTGACTTGCCTTCAAATGTTTGTTTGTCTTTAGCCTGACCCAGTATGTATAAATAGAGCCAGCTTGTTATCTGATCACCATGGGAGAGAGAGTTAACAGACACTAATCTGACAGGTCAGTACCAGTAGGGAGATTTAGGATTGTAGTGAGTGAGTGTGTAACAGCTAATTTGTACTGCAGCTTTAACTGCTTGAATTGTCTGCAATTATTTGTTCAGAAGAAATACTTGTGGAGTGTTAGCTCATGTGTATAGCAAATCAGGCATTCAAATGTTTTAGTTACAATCTGCTTACATGTGTATAACCTGAACTAATACGACAAACTTCTCAAATAGCTGGCCTTCCTTGTAAAATGGAAGCTGCAGCTAGCTGTTGATATGTCATATCATTCAGATCTACGTTTCAATGGGACACTTTGATCGCTTCCAATTTCCCCACGGGCATGTGGGCTGAACCCACCTTTGATATCCTACTTCAAGACATGGTTTCTCTTTGTGCTTGCTAGAAGCGATGCTGGCATGTCGTGTCCAGCTGTAGCGGGACACCTTCGTTTAAACATCCCACAGGTCACTGGGACAGAGAAAAGGAAACGCTGTTGATCCTTAATGACCTGAAATTGTGACATTTAGCCTAAAGCAGGGGTTTTTGTTTGTTTTTATTTTTATATTGGACACTGCTGGTCCAGACCACTGGTGTTCACTCTCTCTATGTTACAGTTCAGGATTATAAATCTTATCACTGTTTCTGTGATAAAATAAGACCCAGAGGGAGATGGACCTGTAGTACAGGCACAGACTTGCCAGCTCTGCCTCTGCTCTTTGTTTGGGCTCTTTAGGTTTCATTCAGACTGAGGCTGATGGTGATGAAATGGACTTTTGAGACCAGCAGTATTGATCTCGCCTTCACAAAATATTGATTTCCACTAGGCACATGTGGAGCTCATTTGGACATATTTCAAGAGTTTAACTTGAATCGTTTTTAGTGTGTATTTCTTTCATCATTTCTGAAACTACAAGGACTTTTATTTCCATCTTTTACTCTCATTTTCTTACTAATAACATGCTTAATTTCTTTCTCGTTCCTGTCTAGGTTGTGCGGGCGAGGCTGGAGGAGAGAGGTGTGTGTGTTAAAGATGTGAGGCTGAACGGATCTGCTGCCAGCCATGTGCTCCATCAGGACACTGGACTGGGCTACAAGGACCTCGACCTGATCTTTGGTGTTTCGCTGAAAGATGACCAGGCCTTCCGTCTGGTGAAGGACGTCGTGCTGGACTGCCTGTTGGACTTCTTGCCAGCCGGGGTCTCTAAGGAGCGCATCACAGCACTGACCCTCAAAGAGGCCTATGTACAGAAACTGGTGAAAGTCTGTAATGATACGGACCGCTGGAGCCTCATCTCGCTGTCCAACAACACGGGCAAGAATGTAGAGCTTAAATTTGTGGACTCTTTGCGGCGGCAGTTTGAATTCAGCGTGGACTCCTTCCAGATTTGCCTCGACTCTCTGCTCTTATTTGACCGCTGCTCAGAGACGCCCATGTCTGAGAGCTTTCACCCCACTGTGATCGGGGAGAGTGTGTATGGGGACTTCAAGGAGGCCATGGATCACCTGTGTCAGAGGACCATAGCTACACGCAGCCCTGAAGAAATCAGAGGGGGCGGTTTATTGAAATACTGCCACCTGCTGGTGCGAGGGTTCAGACCCTCTTCAGAGGCGGACATGAAGCAGATGCAGCGCTACATGTGCTCACGCTTCTTCATTGACTTCCCTGACATCGGCGAGCAGCAGAGGAAGCTGGAGGCCTACCTGCAAAACCACTTTGCTGGGATGGAGCACAAACGTTACGAGTGTCTGATGACTCTGCACCAAGTTGTGAACGAGAGCACTGTGTGTCTGATGGGCCACGAGCGGCGCCAGACGCTCAGCCTCATCTCCATGCTGGCGCTGAAGGTGCTGGCTGAGCAGAACGCCATCCCCACTGTGACGAATGTCACGTGTTACTACCAGCCAGCTCCTTACGTACAGGACATCAACTTCAGTAATTACTATATTGCACACGTGCAGCCACCGCAGGTCTCACCGTGCAGTCATTCATATCAGACGTGGCTGCCCTGTAGCTGAACTGGCTGTGAGAAGGACAGAGGTGGATGTGTCTCCATCGCTCTTTATCTTTCAAAGGAAGCGGACTGAAAATACACGACAAAGGAAACCCATGTTTGCCAAATGTGACTTGACTAAAACAATCCTGTACTTCTGTACATCTGATTGAGCCGACACATTAATTTTTCTCACTTTACTCTTGCAAAACATCTGTAAGATTGCTGGTCATTTCTGAGATGTAGCGATAATATCTTATTTAAGTATTAAAAAAAGTCTTTATGAAGCTTTATATATTGTATGTCAGAAATACATTTTTGAGGAAACAAACATTGAAGCTGGTGTAATTTTCATACTCTGGCTTTATTTTTTTTTAAATTACATACCGGACCAAAGATGTATTTGTTCTTCAGAAAGGGAATGTTGTTATGATTCCAAGTGCCTAAAATGAACCATGAAATGTTCTAAAAACATCTGTAAAGTGAGAACTGTGCATTCAGTGTTTTCTAGATTACTCCGTTTATCTTTTCAGGAACAGAAGCATTCATTTTTGTGAAATTAAAAAAAAGAAAAACTCCAGTGTTTTTGTGTTTGTGGTCATTTTATTTTAACCTTGGTCTATAATGATTGTTGACATTTCAGTCTTAGGTTCTGGGAGCTGCAGTTTGGCCATTATCCTTCACCATCCCCACAGTCATGCTGTATTCTCTCACATGGCCATCATAAACAGCATGTTTTCGTTTCACACGAGACAGGCTTTGGATAGAAACTGACAGGTAGAATGACTCACACTTTTATCCGCCTTTCCTTGGGATGGATGGATGAGGGATTGTTTGTTTCATACTTCATAAGCTGATGACAACAAGGCCGTTCATTTCCAGTAACCAGGCCCATTGAAATGCATATACTGTCGGCTGGAGTGAGTTGCATTTGTTAAACTGGGGCTGAGGATCCATTACAATCTGAGGACATGAACTATAAGGAGGCTTTTCTAAAGCACAATGGCCTCTCTCTCCTCTGTGATACTAAAGCTTTTTAACAAAGGCTGGCCTGTTCTCCCGCCCATGTTACCACTGGAAACCCAGCCCTTTTGCTTGACTGATACCATATCCATGTCATTTTGTCCGAGTCAAAATCAAAAATCTTTACAGGGATAGGCAGAATGGGAAAGATGGTGGAAACGATATAGTTCATAGAGATTATTAGCAGATCAGGGATCTACACAAGCCATGCTAGTCACATTTGGGCCAATATTTACATCCATGAGCCAAAACAAAAATGTCTCATTTTGGCCAAATTTGAGTCACACCCATTCATTCCTTCTCCACATTGAACTCTAAGTAGATTTTGTAAAAAAGATGTTGAAATATGACCATCAGCAATGTGGTAATAATGAAGACTACGTATATACACTGCCTTATCTTTTCAGAAATCAGTTAAATAGAGGTTATTGGTGGCGGCCACAGAGTCAGTTTGCTGGGAACAGTCGGAGAACTGGAGCCAATAAAAAGAAATCTAGACCTTGTGATGTTTCTAATGGGAAATTCTTTCACTTTTTTTCCCCATATATTCTTGCACACATGGTCGGATTAAACCTGTTAGGGAGCTCATGGGTAAAGGTTTCTTTTTGGGCCCCTACTGACCCCCCACTAGTGCTCTCTGTGCAGTGTGTATGAACCCTCTCACCTCCAATTTACCTCTAACTCTGGTGCAACTAGTGCTCCTACGCTAGAATAATGTTTCGTGGTAATGTGGTTAAACACAACCTTATCAGGAATATGGATGATGTCAGAAACAATACAAAAGATCAAATCTATGTTTTTACAAGACAGGGCTACAACATCATAATGTTGGATCATCCTTAGTTCTGGCACTGAGGGAGCTCTCTAAAGTTAAACTTATTATCTTTATCTCAGCTCTTGGGTTTGAAGACCTAACAAAAAGTATCTGTTACAAGACAGGACCAGGCAAAAAGGCTCTAATAAATTATGCTATCACTTTGGATTATGGGAATAGTAGGATTGAGTACTTTTGGAGACATACTGTGGAAAATATCACAGCCCTCGCAACATCAATTTCCTTGTTAGTGGAGAACCCCTTTAATCAAAATACCACAGGCGAGTGACACGCATGCGGCGAAGCCGGGGCTTTTGGAACACCTCGGTGTCTGAGGCCCGGGGTAGCTGCTCGCTTTCCAGCTTGTCTTGCACAGAAGCTTGTTTATTGTTACAAGTTGTAGTAACTTTTTCATCCACAGTAACATTAGTCAGTGCTTGAAGATGATTCAGTTTGACTTATACAAAACTCATAAGTAAACGTGCTCTGATGGGAGTCTTTACAATAGGGCAACTGCGGAAATGCAGATGATGCAGTCTTCTATGCTGCATTTGTATCTCTCTAAGTGTAACTGAGAACAGATCTGCAGACTGTGACAAACTGATGCTAAAAGCATGTTTAGTGTCTGGCTCCACTGTGACACATAGTTTATGGAAACTTACAGTGCTTGATTTTGTTATTATCGATTTAATGTTATGCATTGTCACATTATCCCTGAACATGGTTATCCTTTCTTCCACTGTATAAAATAAGAGAATAATGTATCCAACAAAGGATAAAAATGTTTGGATAAAAACAGAAATAATATGAGCTGCAGATAACACACAGGAAGTGATTTCCTGCTGGTTGGAAGCCTATACTGAGTAGTTTTGAACCTAACGCTCTGGTAATCTGTCATGATCACTGGCTCAGCTTGTTTTGGCATGGTGTCATTTCATTTAATGTTTGCACATTAGTAGAGCTGAACCACAAAATCTTTATGGTTTTTAAGATTAATTCTTAGAACTGTTGCATATAAGACATAAAAAATTCAGCTTCACTGTGACTGGCTTCTATAGCAGCAATACTGATCTCTTTATGATATAAAAAACATTAGAACGCAAAATAAAAAAATGTTACTCTACACTAATACACTTCATTAAAAAATTTTTTTTTTATCAACTACCATGTCTAAATGACAGAGGTAGAAATTGTATCCCAGCGATAACAGTGTGAGATTTCTTAGACTTTTAATTTGGGCTTTAATTTCGAGAGTATGTGTGTGGGCTGAGGTTCTGTGCACATGTCTGTGTGAAAGGAGGGTGATGACAGGACAGACACGAAGTAATGACAGAGATTTCAGAATTTCTTGCCACAACACAAATCAAACTCACCCTGGCCTGGTGTCTGTGCTATTACCTCTCCTGAAAAAGGGTTTATTCATCCAAGGGAGCGATTATAATGTCCCACTTACCCATTATCCACAGGGAGTTTCTCACTCCGTGCCTCTGTTTGGTGCATACTTTCTTTCTGTGTTGTCTCCCCAGATGCAGGCAAACTTTTAAGACTCAATTCAGATCACACAGACAGGATATGGAGATGTTTTAAATTAAGCTGTACTTTGCGAGCACATGACCCTGTGGATATGACATCATCCTGAGGGTGCAAAGGGGAAACACATGTCTTGCTTGAACTGCATGATTGGAGCAAGCTGACAGTGCAGCTTCAGCTGGAGGAGATGTGTGGGTCGTTGTCTGTGTGTTGCCGTGTTGCCGGGGTACTGTGCTGAGAAATGGCTCATCACAAGTTCAAAGTTCATCACATGCTCTTCATGAGGGGAAAGTCTCCAAACAACTGTGGAACAGCTACATCTATAGTGTATCATAAAAAAGGAAACCAATACTTTACAAGAAGCTACCATGCCTGCAATAATTAGGACCTTAAATCATTACCTGCTGTTGTTCAAAAACCTTGTATCTCCCAAATGTCAACTTTCAGGCATTTTGACATTATTCAATCTAGGGTTTTATGAGCATATGAGTTAACTTACTGAAGAAGCTCAAGTTAAGCTAAAGCCTAATCCTTTAAATTACCTGAAAACATGGAAATCCCCAAACTTTTGATACAATGTTTTCACTGGAGAGAAAATCTGGACAGCAACAAAGTAATAAATGTGTTTTGGTCTGGATATACGAAAGCTTTCTTCCACTGAGTAAGAGGCCATACAGTTCATGCAAGTGCTCTTGGTTGTCTGGATCATCAAAACAAAAGAAAACAATGTAGACTACATACATGTTGGAATGTAACTAAGTACTTACTTATTCATATACTTTTACTCTACAATTTTGAGGTACTTCTACTTTACTTACTACATTTGAAACAACAACATTGTACTTTTTACTCAACTACATTCATTTGACAGCTAAAATTACCAGTTACTTTTCAAATGAATGAATGATCTGTAGTCAGGTGTAAGTGAGGTGGTGTTACCTAATGTCAGCAAACTTAGAAATAACAAATCCAGACTAAATAGAAATGTACTTTAACTTCTGATAATTAATGTAGGCCTACATTTTTCTGATAGCACTTCCTTAGGTAGTATTGTGAATAAAGGATTTGTTCTTTAATAGAGAATATTTCTACAGTGTTATTGCTACATTTACAAGTAAAGTATATGAATCATTTTCCTTGTTCCTTTGACTCAAAGGAACAGTTGCAGCACGTATCTTGGTATATTTAGCTTGCATGATAGTGGTAAGCCAATTACCCAAATTGTTGAACTATTCTTTTAAATTGCTGGTCATGGTTTGTTTCATTTATGCTTTGGGATGGCTGGCTACTGATTTATAAAGCTTTATTAGATCTTTTTTTTAACCAGTAAAAAGCCATTAATATACATATGTGCATAATGATATAATAAATTATTTCTTTCTTTCTGTTTTTAAATTGATATGAAACATCATTAATCTGTAGTCAAACCCCAAAAAGCAGACTTTTAGAGGAGCTCAGCTGGACTCTGGCAGCTGGACACCAGTTACACTCAAGCTGTGAATGTTTGCGTTGTTGTGCATGTGTGTGTGTCTGTCTGTATGTGTGTGTGTGTGTGTGTGTGTCTCTGTGTGTGTGTGTGTTTTCTCATTTACAAAGTGATGTCATGATGGCCGGATGGAACATGCTAGAAAAAGCCAGGTCAGAGTATAGACAGGACAGTCTCTGCTGGGGCGGTGGGAGGCAGAAGGTGGGGTAATTTGAGATGGTGTGTGTGTGTGTGTGTGTGTGTGTGTGTGTGTGTGTGTGTGTGTGCGCGTGCTGGGGTACCAAAATAGCTCGCAGGAGAGAAATAGAATCTGTTATTTCACTTCAGAGTTCAGGGAGCATGGGGGTGTCACTACACATCCAAACTGCTGCTGGAGAGGCAAAATAATGTGTGAGAGACACTCACACGCACACGGGGGGAGCCAGCACTGAGCATTCCTGGCATTACAGCCGGCTGACAAACAATCCTAACTTTATCCAGTGAGCCGGGCCAACTGAATGGCTGCAGTGTGCAGAGTTTACCCACTGAGGGGGGCAGTGCCCAGACTGATCCTCCACTCTGTCCCCATCCAAACACTTAATGTCTGATGTGGAACTGTCACATCGGATCATGGATCATCACTGTTCAGTCAGTATGCTCCTGCGTTTTTGGGCTGTTTACTACAATCACAAACTAAATCCTTATCGGAAATAATGTAATCTCTAAACAAGTAATTATTTTGGTATTTTTATTTGTTTGTTATTCTCATTGTAGCATCGCCAGATGGCCTTTTCTTCATCTTAAGTTTTATACACCAACACATGTTCATAAATTCTGCCAGATACATAAGCACATGTCTGCCTCTATAAATAAAAAAAAGTTCTGTCAGCTGGGACCAAAAAGATTTTAAAGCACAAAATAACATCCGCCTCCATCGACTATAAAAGATATTTTATGATAACATAACAGCTCAACAGCCTCCTCTCTGTGGCGAAGATCAAACTATCACATGTATAAACTCTACACTCCAACCATGCCATATAATTCATACTGTTATCTGATACTGGGACAAAGGTAATATAGAGGCTGAAAGTTCATTTTTGCAATTAGAAACAGGATCTCAACAAAACAATAACGTCACAAGGTCCACAAGGTAATCATTGTGGGGCTGGAGCTTTCCTTGCAGATGGAGTTACCCAGCTGTCATGGAACTGACTTTTTGCTAAACCTTGTCCCGAACAGTGATTGTTCCATCATAGCTCAGTAACCGTAATGCATGTCAGGTCTGTCAAGCTTTGGATTTCTACACATGCAAAGCAGTGTTCAGTGAGTTTTTCAGGGTGGCGTCTATTTTAGTCTTTCCAAAACCAAAAAAAAAAAAAAAAGACTTAAAGTATAAGGAGTGCATTTAACTGTGAGTTTGTCTGCTTTAATGTAAACTGCAATTGTTATTGTATTATTTAACCTTGTGTAATTTCTAGATTTTTTGTGGGATTAGAAGTTATGTCACAAAAATACCTGTTTAGTACTGGAACAATCACCCTGTGGGAGCCAAGGTGCTAGTGTTTCGGAGTTTAGGGTAACAATAGTGGCTCTGTCGGCTCTATAGGGAAGTTCAGACTCCGGCAGGTCCAGCCAAACTTGTGAAGTGGTGAACGCTTCCAGGCAGTGTAGGGCCTGTGAACACAGCCCTGGGAAGACTCCTCCCCCAGCCAACCTCCTTATCAGGGCGAGGTGATAAGGGGCACCTGCTGGCTTCTTTTAGTGGCATTGGCTGCAGGTAAGTGGTAAAACCAAAAACATGGTTGTCTGTCTCTATATGTTTGCCCTGCGATGGACTGGCGACCTGTCCAGGGTGTACCCTGCCTCTCGCCCGAAAAGATGCTGGGATAGGCTCCAGCCCCCCCGCGACCCTACTAGAGGATAAGCAGTAGAAAATGGATGGATGGATGTTTTGCCTGGTTCATTTTGGTTTATTGGTTTCATTTGTTTAGTCAACTGGGTTGTTTGTGTGTTGTTTAGTTCCTTCCTTGTTTGTTTGTTTGTTTAATTATTTCGTTGTTTAGTAGTTTAGTTGCTTATTTACTTGTGATTAATTGCTTTTTGTGTTGGCTTTTCTTTTGCAGTGCTGAGTGCTGCCAGGTTGGGGGCCTAGGCACTCTGGCTGAGGTTCCCCACACTTCATACATGTGAGTAAGAGCACTGGGACTTGTGTAATTTTGGGGCCTGTTTGTGCTGCACCTGAGGTGAGTGAGTTGCAACACTCCTCAGCAGCCTGCCTCTCCACCAGTGGTCTCAGCTCACTTTTCCTTTTCTTTTGCTTAGTTTATGTTGGACGGGTTTTAGGTATTTTAGTACTGACAAAATTTAGTTAACTTTAAGATCTCGTAGTCCACTTTTTTTAAATTTATTTATTTATTTATTTATTTTGTTGAATTTAAAAACATGTCTGTCTTATCAGTTAACAAGCCCGAAATGGTTCTTGATCCTGTTTCCAAAATCAGTAAACTTTAAATCTATTGTTGGTGGTTATGGAAAAAGGAAATTTGAACACCTCCAATTTCATGAAACTGAGCAAGCCATCTGCCGTGGAAGATCAAAAGCTCCAGAAGAGCCACTAAATGGATCCTCTGGTGACATTGTTTTTGTCAAGAGTAACCTATATTTCTCTTCCAGCGTATATCCTGAAATTGAATTGAATTGAATTTAAAGCACTTTTCAGAAGGTGGATGGACTCCAGTTACGGTTTCCATATGAAATCCTCCTGGGCTCTTTCTCACCAGTTTGCCGTCGTGGAACCCATTACCAAGGCCCCCTTCACTAGTGTCCCCCTTCCTGCATTCCTGAAACAGGGCAGGAAGTGTAATGCTGAGAGAAGGGCTTGGTTGTGCTCTTCATCAACACTGTTGAGGAGCTACATGTGGACTTTTCATGAGATGCATGACTCACGTGGGAGGATCTGGGACCAACCTGATGGGGGTTTGTTTACTCAGCACCCAGTAAAAGTCATTGTTCCACATTTCAAGTTTTCCACATGCCTGAGCTGCTCTTCATCCTCACTGCTGCCGCCATCTAACTGCACAACCCCCACAATCTGCCTCCTGCTGCGAGTGACTGGGGTTATTGGCTACCAGTTCACTGAGCACATCGGCTCGATCTGGTTTTAATAATTCCATGGTTTTGTGCTGATATTAATCTGAGCGAAATCATTAAACGCTCCATGTCTTGATGTTGCTCCAAGGTCATGGTAGAACTTTGGAGGTTGGCAATTTCCAAACTCAAAACCAACATTTCTGTCAAACTGCATTTCTTCTGTCTGAAATAGATCTAATGGAAAATGAGGCCTCATCAAAACCCATAAATCTGTCATTTGTTTTGCCAGTGCAAGTTTTACTTCTTAAACATATGCTTTTTGCTCCAAGCTGTGTCCCTCTGCAACAGGTATCAACATCAACAATCAGGGAACTGCCCAAAAGACCATGGCAGTCTCAACCTTTCGCTTGTCTTTTCACACTTTTAAACCATAAACGGGCTCCTCTTGTGAAACTCCAAATTACACAACCTCAGTGCTAACATATTTTGAAACTTTATTGTGTACATTGATGACAGTCTTTTGTGTGGGAATTTAGCAGCATCTTTTATTGAAATATTAAAAAGGCATTCATGTTCACTACAGGCAATAAATTTTATAACTGGCAGTGAATGTCAATTGATTCCAGGTGCGTTTCAAGACTCGCATAATTTATTTCAATGAAATTTTAAAGGAAATGATACGATAATGGATTCAAACCAAATGTTTAACCTCAGGAAATTTATTTCTAATAGCATTAAACTATTTCCCAAGATAAAAACTTTTCTGGTTCCTAGCACAAACACAATGGATTTTCTGATTAATTAGTTACATACACTTCCAACCATGCTTGTCGAACAGTCGGAGGGACTGAAATATGAGCATGTCATTACCATTTTGTGCTCCAGCTGTGTTGCTGATACATTTAATTCCTGTAATTCTTGTCAGTCGTTTTTTTTTTATAGTGAGGTTTAAAACTGAGTAGTTCCCTTTCTCATGAAATCATTTTGTCCATTTACCAAAAGGTTTATTGTTAAAAGCCGTTGTGTAGGCAGGATGACTCCGGGGAAAAAAAACAAACACATTTTCCCTCTTGTGATATCCCCAGTAACTTAACTGTTATTTCAAATACCCAGCTAAGGTGGCATTTTCTTATTAACACAATTATATATTTTACTTCTTCAGAATGGCGTGTTGACTTTGGTCAGTCTATGGTGTTCTTTGGCCAGTACATTTTCCAGTCACTGGTTTTATCCTGACCGGCTGGAAGCGTAGGACCATAACGTGCGGATTTGGAAAAACCTTCTCCATCCACTTGTGTCAACCCACATCGGATAGAAGCCTCTATTTTTCCCAAGGATGAAATTATCAAATTTGGACATCTTACAGTGAGGACACAGAGCACATGAGGCTTTAGTTTGCTCCAGTCTGCTAGTCTTAGTCAGCCTGTTTACACTGAGCTCTCTAGATATTCAATATTTTCAATAAGATTTTCAATAGCCGTCTTGATTTTAATAAGAGAGTGACAGAATAAATGAAAAGAAGTTATTTTTTGTCTGCCATTTACCGTCAAAGAATAGGGAACTCTATCTGATGCTGTTTCCTGCGGTGTGCCCCAAGGCTCCATTTTAGGACCCCATTTTTATTTGCATCATACGCTTCTACGGGCTCATTTTTGCTATGCTGACAACATGAAGCTATAGTTTCCCTTAAAACCAGGTGGTATAGCTAGTTTTCTTGCGCCTCTGCTTTGAAATCTCAAAAAATCAATTCTGAAATTAGATGTATTTTTTTGCGCATTACGTCAATAGATTAAATTAAAGTTTTTTCTGTTTTGGAGATCTGGAGCCTGTTTTACATGCTTTTATTACTTCATGTCTTAACTATTGTAAATCTCTTTATGTGGGAATCAGTCAGTCAATCAGCTGACACCAGCTTACATCTCTGATATCCTTACTGCATACTCTATCAGATACTATCATTCCTCTGATCAGATACTCCTTACTAGAATCCAAAGGTGGCTGAGTCTATCACCACTTTTAACTCACAGCTGAGTTTTCAATTATATTTCAAATTTCTCTGTTAAGCACTTTGGTCGCCACCTGTTTTTTTCAGTGTGCCGTATAAATGAATAGCCAACAGTTTCAGGCATTCATCCAAGTGATGTAACACAATAACCTGATTTCTACAGCTCTGTGGACACAGATACATTAATGATTTGATTGGATAACATTGCTTTCCCTCATCTTCATAATCCTTTTGATTCCTTCTGCTTGTCTAGCTCCTCCTGAGGATAGACAGATGTCCTGTGTGTGTGTTTTTAAAAAAAAAAGAAAAAAGAAATTCAGGTTGAATATCCTCTACTCAAGGCTGCATAAAGCAAGCTGCAAATCAGCAGTCAAAAATGAAATAAGATAAAATAAATAGAACTAAATAACATTGATGTTATAACAGTAAAAAAGGAAATACATTGTTGTCATGTGAGCTACTTACAGGAAGTCGGATGAAGCCAGAAGCAGTTGAAGACAGGGACATCCTGTCCTCACTGGAGACACCTCCTCTGCTTTGAGACTTCCTGGACCCCACATAGACAGAGAGTGTCTGTGTGCTGTCAGTGAACCCAAACAGAAACAAATATACACATCATCCTTTCCTGCCTGCCCAAAAAGACACAGAAACACACCCATAGCATGCATTTAATAACCTACACACACATGCACAGGCATTGGTATATATCCTGACATCATCACTGGAGACCTCTTGGTCATGACATCACCCACGCATTAACAAGTCTGCTTGTGTGACCTTGGGGTGACCTCCAAGACCATCAGGAGGGTTTTTTCATTGGAGCTCTTGGACAGGATTCCCCGTTTCCTTTGGGCTGTTGCAGTCTCATGTGGTAGTAATAAATCCACCACAAACCTGAAACAAACACAGCTGAAAGATGTTTGGATAGCCCCTCGTACTTCAACCTTTTTTTTCCCCATAAGCTGATTTTCTCTCTTTTGGATGTTTATTTTTGTTTTGTGCCTAGTTTCACTGTTTTCACTTCTTCCCACATGGATCCAGCTGAGGGAAGAAATGTACAGTAAATGACCAACTTGAATACAATATATTGTATTTTTGGCCAAAGCCCAGTGCTATCATGACAAAAAGTAGAATCAGTATACTATGTTTTGTTCCCACAATGAATTTATCCACTGTTGCTGTGCAATATTTTGATCAAGTAGATTTTCATGAGGCACAAAAAAGCACAGGCATATTACATGTTGCAACAGGTGAGAAGACAATGGCTACAGCTTAAGGAAACAATGTATGTGTACTTTTTACAAAAACAATTAAGTAGTATCAGTCACAGGTGACAACATATAAAAACAGAAGTGGGAGAGAGAAATCAAAAGCCTCACAAAGGTAGTCTAGTCTTCTGCATATTGCGCGTAGCACAGCTACAGCCCAAAGCTAAATGTGCGGGCAGATTCACAAAGCTTATAAAGGAAAAAGCTTCCTTCTGAGTTTTTTTTTTCTCAGTCATCCTAGTCTTGCAAAGCTCAGAAAACATATGAGTTTTATAACATCTTCATATTCTGCTAAAGAAGAAAAACACGTTAATAGGCTGAAAAAATTTAATTAATCACTGATGTACACTTGCTCTACTTAATTTTAGCTAGTCTTAGACTACAGCAGTTAGTTATTATGTTTGGTCAACTGATTAAAAAATATGTATTTTCAAATCCCCCAAGGTAATTGTGAGAGACAGATAAAAAGTTATACCCCAATTTTAAGTTCCAACCTTTAATGCAACTTGACTGGTGTCATTTTGTTTGATAGTTCTTGAGTGGTAAAGGTCCATGTACATGCCCCTGGGTTTGTAGTGCAGTTTTCTTTGTGACAGCTCCTGATAGCATCATCAGGGTTATTTACTAAGACTTGACAACGCTCCTCCACAGCTACAGGAGATTTCATACAGCTGTTTTTACAGGTTGAGTAGTACTCACCATGGCCAGTTAACTCTTAATGAGTAAAACTGATGGACTTCTGCTTCAAAAAGGCACATATGCTTTGAATGAAAATACCTGCTACATCATGAAGCCATATGGTAGAGCAAACTACAACGTTTGAGATAATAAAGACCAGGCCGGTTAACTCTCAGTCCAAACTGAGAGGTCAGAAGAAGTGTTATGGTATAAGTACTGCAGTTGTATCTAGTTGCATGGATCAGATGGTAAAGCTGTATCCTTTTGCAAGACACATGTGAATAAGTTGCTTTATGGATGCCTCTAAATGTGTCTCTGTGAATAGCAGGAAGAAGTGCTGTAAATATTTTCACTCTTGTTACCCTGAGGTCTGGTCTCCATTTGGTTCCATGCACTTTATTGTTTTTGACTGTGTTATGTTTAAATTACAAGAACCATGTTGGTGACTTGTGTTTCAGAGCTCTCTGGTATTCATGGACACACATTTCAAACAGAGACCAAACAAAGTCTTGAATTAAGATTAAAATAATCTTACAAATGTGTGGCATATGTGGATTAAAACTTTTTTGTACACTGTGTATAAGTAACTGGATCATTAAACATTGAGCCCAGTTCTCACTTAAATATCTTAAATCACTGCAGTTCCTGTACAGAAACATCTAACCTGTGCAGAACTTTCCAATTCCATCAGAAAGCACCGCAAATGCTGCTAACACAGGGAGGAAAGGTAGATTTTGCAGGTTTTGAACTATGGTGCTCTAATTGGATTAGTGGGCAGTTGAGAAGGAAATGAGCGTAAGAAGGGATTTACACACTAACACAATTTGGCCTGTTAGCGTATGAACTCTGCTTTGTCAGTTAGCACAGCTTGATGTGAAGGGTTTGTGCGATTGGGTGTTTGTAAACAGCTAGATGATTGAGCGATGAGTGCAATTACTGAATCCTATTTACAGTTTTTGAACAAAGAGACAAACACAGACGAATTGTCTAGCTCGACGGTATCAAAGCACAAAATTGCAGCATTTTTCTCGAGCGCCTCTTCCATTCATGACAGACTTATTTGTTTCTTTATTTCAAAGGATTTTTATCCCACTTCAATCTCAAGCCAAATGGGTTATGCACTTGTTTGTCAGCATAAAGCCGAAGCTCAAGCATAAATGAAGAAAGCTCAGAGATCAAATCGCAGCCTTAGGAAGAACCACAAGATCTTTTTGCAGACGCACTATACAAATGACTCAGTGTCTGTCCACTGCGCCAGTGTGTAATTGACGGTTGTGGATAAGTTATAGTACATATTTTACATTTCCCTTTCCAACTTTTTCTGCCTTTAAAGGCATATTTGGGGATGCACTATAGAGGCTAAAGGGTGAATCATTTTCTCTGTCTCATTTACATTTACATTACATTGAGGGACATCACTAAAGCTTCAAAGTCTCAGTTCTTCATCATCTACAGTTCGGGTGACATGCAGAACAATAACGATACTTTTTGTAGTCAGGGGTTAAACATCTCTTGCTCAGTGCATAATTCAAATTTAGTGTGGTTTGTCATTTAGTTATTTTGGTTGGATTGTGTCTAACGGTGGCACCACCGGTTATTTTGGTCAAGCGTAGCCTAAAACAGTGGCACCACCAAAACAGTTTTGGATATGGCAGATTTGGTGTGTGTGTCAGTAAATAGAGACTTAGAGACAGCTGAAGGTACAAGGATGTGCTTAAAGTCTTTGGGTGGTCTAACCTCTCTGGGAGATTCAGCCTATTTTTTGTGAGTGTCGGTGTTGAACAGTGGTCATTAATAACAGACAAACCAACCCCACCAGGCTGGGATTGCCTTCCAGCCAAATTCAGATGTTCACGCCTAAGCAATTCTCCCACTCTGTTTTGACATGCTCTATTACAGGTTCTGCATCCTACACCAGATCCAGAAAAAAATTGACAGCTAAATGAAATCATTCATTTTCTGGTCTGATGTCATCCAAAAATTGCCATAATTGCTCAGGCCTGGCGTCTATGGTCTGTAACTGGCAAGGACACCATTGCAGGGCGAGGTGCACGGAGAGGAAAGAATACTTATGGATGTTTCCTGCAGGATCTGTGTTAACTCTTTGTCTGTTAAAACACGAGGGATGTATAGTACAGTAAGTGGTGCAGGACCACTTTCCTACGTCTGCTCGGAAAGCTCGACCAGCTTTCTGCTGCACTGACAAGCAAAGGCAAGATAGGACTTGATGTGGTCAGACCCGAGAGGCTAATGATAGACTATCAAACCCAGCAGCATAGGCTCAGGGTACTTCTGTGCAGTGTATGGGAATGCACACAGATGCTGTTATGTAACCATGTGGAGCCACCATGAATTTAGAGTGAGGGGAGATTAAACGACTGCACAGAAAAACAAGGACCTAGTCCTGGTCCTTTGTGCAAAATTCACATCTCAGCTGCTTCAAGGAATGAAAATCTTCCATATACAGAATATATATATAAATATATATATATATATATATATATATATATATATATATATACATACACACACACACACACACAATAATTCATGAGGTTATTATAAAGATCAGCTCTATATGTGATTAAAAAAGAGCAGAGGGGCAGAATCACTTCACCTTATATATATATGTATATGTACAAATGTACATATACGTATATGTACATATGTGCATATGTACATATACATATATATATTCCTTGATGGGTATAGATTGAAGGGGAAGTCACTAATTCTCAATATTTAATGCATTAGCCTAATTTAAGCTTTGAGCTCAAGGCTGGTGGTACAAGGTGTACGCAGAGTTCTTTTCTTAAGAATGAAGAGATCAGACAGTTTATTTAGTCTGAGCGTCTGGGAAAGGGGTCAGAGGTCGCAGGATTGCAGCAGCTCTTTTTCTTCACCCTCTGCTTTTTCTTTCCACAGCCCCAAGCCGAAGGGTTTAGCACATTGAGTTAAAGGATGTTGCGGGTTGATCTTGATCGCTGGTTCTTCCTCTTGGCCTGCTTCCTCTCTTACCTCACTGCGAACTGTCCCACTTCTGGAGCTGGTCAGCACTATCCCTACCTGCTAGACACACTGCTGTCTTCAGGCGGAGACAGGGATGGGTTATACACTCAGCCTGTTGTGTAAGAGCAGTGTAAAGAGATAATACTCTTTGCTCAAGACAAGCTCTTAGCCTGTACTTTCACCTGCCATCATTAACACAGTTATCTCTCCAAATCCCTGCACCACAAACAAGATAGTCACAGTTTACTCTCAGATTAATGGGTCATACTTTATATTTTAGGGTTACAGATCTGAACGCAGTGTTGCATAAAAAAAATCCCAAAGACTTACACTTCACCTTTAAGGCAGACATTTAACTTTTCCAGCCAATACTGTTCTGTAATGATATACAATTATGTTAGAGAGCATTCTGTCTACATAAACTGTGTCCATATAAAATGTTGGGTATGAGTACATTTCTAGACAGAGAAATTCAAACCAATTAAAGTCTTTATCCCAGTGACATTTGATCTAACTTCAACTGTTGCAACTTGCATCTCACATGTCTCTGCTTCCCACAACTGTCGAGACACCCAGCAGCAGGGATGCCTCTAAGATCTGAACTGTAGCAGGGCTCAGTTCCTGGTCGACTGTGGGAGTAAACCTTCATACATTTAACTTCTGGGAGTCTTTTCTCCCAGGAATAGATTTGCTATGAAAACAGTCTGTAAGTGATTGCTTCCAAGAAGTTGTCAGAGTTGAGATATAAACACATTTTATTTTACAAGGATACAAAAGACCTTGTAGAAAGCACTTGCACGAGGAATCTCAAGTAATTTCGTTCTGTGAATGTTTGTTTAACTGACCTCAGCTAACTCACTGTGCACCACAGGACTCAAAGGCAGACTGTGAACGGCATAGACTTGTGCAATTACAGGCTCAAGTCATTTTAAATAATATCATTCCAGTTCAATATTAGGATAATTTCACTGCAGCTTTTGAGTGTCTCTGCAATTCTTGTAAACAGCCTCAACAGTCTCAGCATTCATCCTTTAAAAGGGAATGTTTGCTCAAGCAGGTTCCTGAAAGCGAAGATGAAATATTGTGTAACAGGCCAAATGATTATAAAATCTCAATGTGAGCTCAAAAGATTTCAGAAAGCCTGGATTGCATTTCTTTCTTTTTACAAATTTGCATGATGTACATGGCAAATAGAAGACAACAAAACAGGATGACGACTGTAAGATCAATGTTTTCAGAGGGAAAGCAAAGTTAATTCTCATGAAATGATCTGATCAGTTGTCCTGAGGAGTTGTGAAGTTGTCTGGGACTGTGGACTTACACCACAGCCCCCTCTGGTGGCAATGACGTGTAAATAAAACCAGGAAGACACCGCCAAACTTTATTTTCTAAACTAAAGGGAAAATCTAGTCTGCAAACACTCCAAACTCAAATTCCCCTACTTGCTATTAAAAAAAATCTCTACTGCTGTGTGCTGAAATTGTAAGTGAAGTATTAAACATGTAGTGAACTGTGATTCAGTGTCATGCTCCCGTGTGGCACGACAGCTGCTGGGACTGGTGTGCAGACAACTGGAGTGCAGCTGCATTCAGTTTGTGAAAGATTAATCATTAGACAGTGACCTCGTTTGAGCTGAGAACCGACATCAACACTCAGCTGCTGATATAATGCAGCCATGATACAGAGAAATAGCCTATACAACAGAATATGGAGTCAGTGATATCAAAGAAGGACAAAAGAAATAAAATAAAGTTGAAATCGCTGATTTCCTGCTTGAATGGAGGAAATGAGGAAGCATTTTAAAGTTGATTAATTAAGTATATTTTATATGAATCATTATTGAGATTTACATATTTGTGTGTTTCCCCATGAGTCTACTACGGGGTCTATATTTAGTTGTTGTCATGTGTCGCGCTGGTCAGCTGGGATCCTGCACCAGGACACGCCTCTGGGCTGAATGGAGTGCGCCGTGCGCACAGTCCGAACTGCAGCGGAGCCAAACTTTTTTCTTTTTTTCTTTTTTAACCTCATTTGACGGGGTTTAATAAGTATCCAATCGACATTATTGAGTCGCTTAAAGTCGATTAAATGCAGCAATGACGCGAGAAGAAGATCTCATCCGGATTGCAAAGAAACTGGACAAGATGGTGTCTAGAAATAACACGGTGAGACGATATTTTGACACCCACAGGTGGCGCGTTGTCCTGCCACCTCGTGCTGTGCAGAAGGCCCGTGAGTGCCTGTGAATGTAAATGAAATGTTTACCTCCAATCTAACGGAGACGATACGTTTGATTTCGTGTATTTTGGAAAATTTGCACAATTGTAACACGAGCCTGACTGAACTGTAACAAATGATCAACCGGTGTTTGGCGCGGGTTTGCAGACATTTCGCTTTGCAGGACGTTTCGTCTTCGAGTGTGCAGCGCAACGCCTCATGGGTCATGTTTTGTCCCCCGTGTCCAGACTTTTTGCAAATCTTTTGCTGGTTGACATTTGAAACAGTAACTAAAGTGTGCAACAGAAAGTAAACAACGCGGCCTGTGGGCAAGGTCGTGTGTGTGTGTGTGTGTGTGTGTGTGTGTGTGTGTGTGTGTGTGTGTGTGTGTGTGTGTGTGTGTGTGTGTGTGTGTGTGTGTGTGTGTGTGTGTGTGTTGTGACTGAATGTGCAAACAGGACGTTGTTTCATGGCGCTCTTTCACAGTTGGAGCAACGTTACCGCGTTGTATCAACAAATACTGACTTCTAGCTTGTAATCAGATAAATTGAATGAATGCTTATTTAATGCCTGTTGCGACACATTATTTGAATTTATGCCATCAATATTTATTTAACTTAATGGCTGCTGAAAACTTCAAAATACAGAAGTGAAACTGTAACTGCCTACTTATCATTTTGTTTTGATGTCCGCGTTTGCACGCTGTCAAATCTGTATTTTACATTATTGTCACATATTTCAAAATGAACGCATTCAAGATTTAAAGGTTAAAAGTATAAATGTCAGCTGTGATTATTTTGTATGTGCAGGAGGGCGCCATGGACCTGCTGAAAGAGCTGAAAAGTTTCAATATGACACTCAAGCTTCTCCAGGTAGAGTACACTATATTGTTTATAGTTGTTTTTTTTATTTTTTTATACCTGTATACTAGATTAGAGTACAGTTTTATTATTATATGTATTTATTGCTCTCCAGCCAGTTAACTGATTAGAAGCAATAACTGGCACGAAAAAAGAAATAACTGCATAATTATGTCTTACATGTGTATGTTTGTTTTAGGAAACGAGGATTGGTATGTCTGTGAATGGTATCAGGAAGCACTGCACGGATGAGGAAGTCATTGCCTTGGCAAAGGTTCTCATTAAAGACTGGAAAAGACTTCTGGGTACGCTTGACTTTGTGATATGATACATGATTTACATACTGTACATAGATGATTTATTGAGATGGTAAATGGTCTCTTATATGATTCCCTCACACAGACTCTGGCCATTCTCACTCTGAGAAACCGGCTGAAATGAAGAACGGATTGGACTCCAGCAAAACAGCAGCGTCTCCAAACAGCTCACCCTCCGAGACACAGAGTAGGTCAGTACTTTCACGGATACTGCACAGAAACTACACAGGTGAAATTACAGTTAACACAGAAGAAGAGACTTTAAAGTTCTGGTCATTACCAGAATACCTGCAACACCTGACCTACAGTGACTAAACTGCTGTAGGTTCAGCCACACATGTTACATACAGTTATACACCCTGAGAAATAGTTCAACCCCCCATGCAACAACAGCGTTGTGCAAAGATACTCAACAAATTAAAAGATGAAAATGTCAGAAGTAACGATGTACTTGCCTGGAGAGTGTTCTGCAAAAATAATCTGTGACGCAAGTATTAAATAAGACAATATTCAGCACCAAGGACAGTGCTTCATGATTAGGATAAAAGTGATAAAAGAAACTTCATTTCAGATCACATCTTCTAGCAACAGTTCATCAAATGTAAAAATCAGTTATAACGGCAAAGTGAATTAAAAGAATTTGTTCTGTAGTGTTTTTGTACTTGCTTTGGTATGACTGTGATCAAACGAGGACACCTGAAATTTACCTTAAAGTCTTGGCGCACGTGACTGCGTCTAAATGACTGAGGCTGTAATTTGTGTGTTTTTTGTTTTTGTTTGTTTAATTACTTTCAAGGCATTCATATGTACAAGTGGACATTTCTAAAGTGGTTACAAAAGCAGTGATAGCCTTCAAGTTTTTTTTTTTTTTGCATGAACTTAAGCAAAGAATTTCATCAGCTTGGAGCACAATGTGACAACGTAAGAGGCAGAGAGGATATTTATCTTTATAAAGCACTTGTTAATGTCAGTCAACTCATAAAATGAATAATATTCATTTTATGAGTTGACTGTGTTGTTGCTGGTTCACCTTTGCATAGCCAAACTGATGTGATGTGCAATTTACATTGTAGCTTCATGTATTTAACACTGTTGCAGATATGAGTTACTTTCTTAATGTAAAAGTTGCCTCGTCAAAATTGAACATGTTAATAATTAAATTACAGCTAAATAATTACTGGTAAATGATACTAATGTTCAAAATAAGATCAGGCCTGTAGGTGATGAAGGTCAGATGGTTTTCCCACATCACATTGTTATGAAACCAAGTAGCTAGTGAGCAAAATGCCATCTGGAATGACTTTTATTACAATGGAGAAGAGAAGATATTTTATTACCCACATCCCTATTAAATATTTAATCCTGTCTGGATATGGCCGAAATTGCATTGCGACGATGAACCTGGCGTGAGTGAAGCTGGTAAATGTTTGCTGGCTCTTGAACGGAGGTAAAAACGATACTTCCTTTGTTTCTGTTAGTCACAGGAGACTGGACGTCAAGGCGAAACATGACTCAGATCCTGACAAAAAACACTTCGATAAAAACAGAAAAGAGAAACATAATGACGAGCACAAAAACAAAAAGAGGCATTCAGATGACCTCAGGGATGAAAAGCACCTGGACGAGCCCAAAAATGAGAAACATCCGCAAGAAATGAGAAAAGAAAAGCATTTAGAAGAATCCAAAAAACAAAAAGCTGTGGAGGATCCCCATCTGGAGATGGATAACAAGAAACAGAAGCATGTGCAAGACCTGCAGAGTGAAAGACACAAGCCAGACCCAAGGAAAGAAAGACCGTTAGAGGAACACAAAAAGATGAGACACGTGGAAGAACTCAAAAAGGAAAAACACCCCGAGGAGCCGAAGAAGCACAGCAAAGATGACATGAAGAGGGACAAGCACAGAGAAGACGGCAGACACGAGAGGCCGATAAACACTCCGCAACGAGAGAGACCGCCGAGTGAACCCCAGAGAGAGAAACCTGCTGAGGCTCACAAGTCCATATTTGAAAGGTGAGAAGAAGGTGGCTCAAACACTGATTATTACACATCAAAATGATCCAGCAGAGCTTCAGACTGAATTATTCATTTCAGGAGAGGAGTCTTGGACAGCAGCATTCTGTATCCCACCCGGTTCCCCTCTCCTCCTCGCCCCACTCGACCTCCTCTCCCGATCAAACGTCCCTCTTTGGACGGGAAAAAAGACAGGTCAGGACTTTTACATCGCCTGAGCCGGAGAGCATGAAAGACTCAAATGCTCCTGCTGGTATTGCATGACATAATGGTTTTTGAGTTACTCATATGCATGTTGACATTTGTTCCTGCAGTTTTGTAACCAGACTCATGGGCAAACAGGACACCCATGGTGCATGGTGCATGCTGTGATGACTAAGTCAGGTGTGTCTTTACTAAAAGGATTTTATATTTAGCTTGAACAGCATGCTACATTTTTGGGGGAGTCCTGAGGTGCAAGCGCTCTGATCTGTACTGTTGTGACATTTATTCAGGAAGGATGGTAAAGACTCCGCCTCCCGACAGCCTCGCCCTCACACTCCCCGACCCGCCTCTCCTCCGGCCAAGTGGCCTTCACTGGAAGTAAAGAAAGAGAGGTCAGGCGTGCTTTGGTGCATGTTTGTGATTGGATTCTTAAGTGTGAAGAAGTGTGAAATTTTAGGGGGGTTCTCATACAAATGTTGATTGTCACATCAGGAAAGTTCCACCAGACCCAAATGCTCCAATTCCTCCTCTTCCTCTTCACCTGCATCCTCCTCCACCAAGGTCAGGGTCTGCATGTCCCCTTGCATTGCATCACATTGACATTTTCTATTATTCACCCTCACCGTGGAGTGATTCAGCTCAGCTAAAAACGTGTCTTTTAAATTAGAAAAGAGCCTCCTGACCCCAACGCCCCTCTTCCTCCGCTCCCTCTTCACCTCCATCCCCCACCGCCTCCTCCGAAGCGTCCCTCACTGGACAGGAAAAAGGAGAAAGAGAGGTCTGACTGCATGTCTGCGATCACTGCCTTGGAGTGTCTGGGAGGATTATTTTGGAAAAAATTACCTGTAATCTTATTTGGAAAATTCTGCTCTTCATTGAATCCTTGTGTTATTTGCCACAGCAGGAAGGAGTCGTTGGACTCGAAACCTCCTTCACAGAAGAAGACATCAGATCATGTGAAGAAAGACAGGTCCGCCCAGGATCTGGAAATTATTCTGTGCCTCATTCATCCTTGAAAAATATGTTTTTCTTTTGTTTCTGGGGGATCATCAGTGATCTCAGACTGTAATCTCTGTGTGTCTTTTACATTAAATATTTACATAATAATGTATATCACAGTAATGTATTGTGTGCTGCTGTTATGAGAGTTGTATCAGAGTTTAAAGAATAAGCTTTTACAGATTTCTAATACGGTTTGTAAGTTTGTCATTTTTCATTGTCCCGCCATCACATTTGTATTGAGACATATATTTGAGAGTTCAAGCTGGTGTAGAACTACTGGCTTTTGTTAGTTTTCCTTCTGGTACAAAGACTGTTTTCTTTTTGCAGGAAAGACTCATCGGATAGCAAAGTGTCTAACAAACACTCCGATGAAGCCAAAAGAGAAAGGTTGGCGCATCGTGAGCGTGAAAATGATGAATGTGTGAAATGATGAATGTCACATGTTGTGGTTGTTGGTTCAACACAAGCTTCGAGCTTCTTGAAACAAACTTTTGGGGGATGTCAGTGTATGAGAAGCTTTCTTTTTTACACCTTTGCTGTCCTTTCTTTTTGTCAGGAAAGATTCCTCTGACTCTAAACCACCACCTCCCAAAAAACCCAGTTTGGATATCAAAAAAGAAAAACACAGGTGTGCAGGAGCAGGAAAATAAGTTCTGCTGTGTTCTGCTACATCTTGTCAAACATAATCCCCAAGCGTGTATTTTATGTTTTTACACTTTAATAGAACAAAAATAGTGCCAGTGTCACAACTCCATTTCTCTTTTGTTGCAGGAAGGACTCCAGCGACTCAAAGTCTGCCCAACCTGTGAAACGTCATTCAACTGACTCCAAACCTGACAGGTTGGACTCATATGCACTAGTTGAAATGAAATAGAAATAAAGACATTGTCAATAAAGCCAGGTTAACTGAAAGAGTCTCTCTACATAGACGGGAATCCACTGAGTCAAAGAAAAGCAGCTCACTACCAGCAAAGGCGCTCACAGGTGAAAGGTAAATGACTTAAACTGCTGTTTCACAGGTTTCTATGGACAAGTGGAAGACAAACAGATAACGACTTTGACTCTGTGTTATAGGAGAGAGT
Organism: Seriola aureovittata; assembly: GCF_021018895.1. Taxonomy (NCBI): domain Eukaryota; kingdom Metazoa; phylum Chordata; class Actinopteri; order Carangiformes; family Carangidae; genus Seriola; species Seriola aureovittata. The sequence continues at coordinate 16,620,960 of NC_079370.1, read as the reverse complement.
CTCAGGGCTCTAAGACCTCTCAGCCTGCACCTCCACAGAGGAAGCCCTCAACTGACAGCAGTGAAAGGTATTTCTATATGAATCTTTATTATTGTAGGTTCATTATGATTTATGTGATTATGTGGGTTTTTTTTTTCTTCTTTTTTTGGTTGTACAAACTTTAAGTTCACTGTTTGGTCCAGTCTCACTTCTCTCATCAGCCTTGTTTCCAGCAACAACTGGTTTTGGTAAAAAAGCTTTGATAAACTCACCATACACTACTGTACCTGCACAACAACAACAAAAAAAAAAGTTAGCGACTGGCTGGTGGACTAGCTGGAGCAGATATTTTTATCAAGAGTTGGTGGAGACCAAAAACAGAGCTAAATGAGAGTGGAAAAAAATCAAAATCAAGATGAATGCCTGTTATGTCCAGGCAATGGGGAATTGTTTGACAACATGTTAGCCATATCAACTTTATGTTGATAATATTTTGTATTATAGTGTTACATTCTGATGCACCTGAGTGGGTAAAGTGACACCTTGGACAGTGATGACTGGGATCACCAGTTCAAATACCAAAGCTCAGCTTGGACAACATTCCTCTGGTGCAAATCCGACCCAAACACCCCAGATGTGAGACTTATCATCCTCCTTTGTGATTGCTGAAATGCCTGTTTTTTTTTTTTGTTTTTTTTTTTTAACAGAAAGGGAAAGATCGATGCCCCTAAAACTCCCACCACCCCGACCAGCCCCATGTCACCCAGCTTCAGTTCTCCCGGGGGTCCACTGTCCCCTCACCTGGCTACTGGAGACTCCATCAGGGACAAGTGCATTGAGATGCTGGCAGCTGCCCTGCGCACAGACAGTGAGGCTTATATTACACTTTATCACTGACAGTGATAGACAACAGCAGCAAATGTCTTAATATGCTGACAGAGTAACTCATACAAACACAGACTGCATGTAGGAATTTGCAGCAATAAACTATGCAATTAGTATATCGGTGATATGTGCAGAATAGCATGAATAACTTTTTTCTCGTCTTCACAGACGACTACAAAGATTTTACAGCTAACTGTGACAGCATGGCAGCAGAGATTGAAGATCATATCCTTCAATTGAGTTAATTGTTTCCTGTTATCTTTGGTGTGACTAGTCTGTACTTCATACAGTGATGATCCAAATGGAAAGATCCTGTTAGACACTATTACTGTGATCAGATACAAACCATGAGAGATTTAAATCTCCCTTGACTACATGGGTGCACATATCTACCAGGAGATAAAGGCCACTGATATGAAGTATAAGAACAGAGTCCGCAGCCGCATCAGCAACTTGAAGGACCCCAAGAACCCTGGGCTTCGCAGAAACGTACTGGCAGGGAGCATTGAGTTGAGGCGCATTGCCACCATGTCTGCCGAGGTACAGAGCGCCGCAGCGCCGTCTTTACTCACTAATGAACTCCTTTCATCATGCTCAGATTTGTTTCTGACGCTGGAAACACTTTGTCAAGTATCTGCTTGTTACACTGTCTGTCCTCTAGCTTGTCAGTCTGCATGTCACACAATGTTTCATCTCATATCCACCTTACTTCACATCGTCCCCTCTGCTCCCTTTGCATATATAGGAAATGGCCAGTGACGAGCTGAAACAGCTGAGGAACGTTCTCACCCAGGAGGCCATCAGGGAGCACCAGATGGCCAAAACTGGTGGCACCTCCACTGACCTGCTGCAGTGCGGCAAGTGCAAGAAGAGAAACTGCACCTATAACCAGGTAAACAGACAGGCACATATGCACTAGCGCACGCTACATGCAAACAAACCTTAACACATACAGAAACTGGATGTACATTAAAAAGCTACTGGGATTTTGGGGATTTTTCTTAGTCTTGCATCTTAGGGTTGACTGAAGAGTTTCAACAAAGCGAAATTTATAAAAAAGAAAGTTGTAAGACTGCAGTGTGCAGGTATCAGTGTCAGACTACAAGAAGAAAACCTACTTTACCTTCCTGTGTAATCAGGCTGTCAAATTGGATTGTAAAGTGTATGAAATAGTATTTAATCTGGATTTCCCTTAAAAGAACACTGATTCCTGGGCCTTTTTCATAGAGAGAGGGTGATATAATATTAATAAGAGTCCTTTATCCTTACACACCATGTTACAGACCTGCATTGAAAAGTTAATTTTTGTATATGTGTGCACTTATGAGAAGCCAGATGGATTTTAAGGGCTGCCTTAGTGCTGCAGGATTAAATTTGCTTTGATTATATCATCACTATTTTCTGAATCAATGACCATCTATCAGAGACATGGAAGCCTGAGCCTGTGTGTGTGTGTGTGTGTGTGTGTGTGTGTGTTTGTGTGTGTGTTAGGTGCAGACACGCAGTGCTGATGAGCCGATGACCACGTTTGTCCTGTGTAATGAATGTGGTAACCGCTGGAAGGTAAGTCCTTGCCTTGGTCTCAATAACTGATATCCTTTATATTGTACTTGAATAATTTTAAAAACACTCTTTTAATACTTTTTTCTTTTCATTTTTCTATATTTCAGTTCTGCTGATGCTTTCCAGGTGAAACCACGTTTCTTTGTTTTGTTTTGTTTTTTCTGAGCATATTGAATTGCATATTTTCTATAATGAGAGGGAACGGCGTTTATAAATTATTGCAACTAGTGATTTAAAAACAGCAGTATTCTTACAATTTTTACTTGAAATTTTGAGATTTATAAGCATGTGCTAATAAGAAGGGTTTGCTTTATGTGGGTTTGAAGACTGAGCATGAATGTCAGTTTGATGACTGAGTCATTGAATAATCCAGTTGGAAGACATTAACAATGATCATGGTGCTATCATGATGGAAACACAATCATAATCCAGTTAATATGTTGTCAGTCATATTGCAGCTATTCACTTTGTATATATCGAATAACCAATAAACTGCATAAATAATCAGTATGATGGCTTTGTAAACTGTTTAATAAAAAACATTTGACAATCAGTCTTATTCAGAGTCACTTTGCACATTTTCAGCCTGATGCCATAATTTCTTTTGGCATAATATTGTTTGTGTGGTCTAGATGCATTTCTTTTTGTTTTAATTATTTAATTTTATTTGGGCACAATAACTGGGATTCACTACAGTTTTTAATATTTTTATCTGTATTTTTTAATGATTTCAATAAACACAAAAGATCAAAACTCAACAAAATAAATAATAACTGATCATATATTAAAATCTGCATTATATTTACAATGTGTTAGTATACCAAGAGGAATAAGAGTACATTTTAATAATTATTAATAAATCAGGTTATTAATCAATTTCACAGATAAATATCAGTTCAAAGAAAGTCATTTTAATGAAAACAGTGTAATGGGAGATGGACAACATAGTTTGCCTGTTGCACCAATGAACACAAACAGTAGATGGCAACAACTCATCATAAGTCACAGGCACCATCAGTTCCCACAATTAAATTTTTCTTTCCTCAGGTTACAGACCACAAATTAGACGCTCACTTGTTAGTGCCAGTTCAACAGGCTGGTAAAGCTGGTGAGAAGTGTTGCTGAAGATTTTCTTGACAATATTAAAGCAACATTACAAACCTGTTTCCTGAAGACAACTGATATTGTTATGTTTGTGCCTTGAGCAAAGTGAATTACAATCAATCAATTCACAGTTTTCTAGAGAAATGACTAAATACAGTTGATGTAAATTTTAGTGGTATATGGTAGAAATATGGTCTTGATTTCAGAAGCAGTGATAGAAAGAGAAAAGCTTCCCTGCAGCCCTCTGACTGAGTATCGACCATCTGGTTTCCTGTGAGTTGAAACCACATACATTTACTTCTTCTGCATCATTTCCACCATTAAAAGTCCACCGTTGATGTGCAGGCAGAGCTCAGAGAGCCTCAACTCTGTCAACACTGACTCCATTATTCTACACTGGTGCATTGCTGTTATAATCATCATCCCTCTTTCATTCTTAAATCTAGTGAGGAGGAAACTGTCACCTGAAAGACAACTTGAACTCACCAGATTCTCATAAACAGAAATACAAACATATAAAAAATAAAACCGTGTCTCTGAAGTCATTCCATTAACTGGCTCTTTAGCTTGGAAATTCGCACATAAGCAAGTAAAATTAATAATCTGTGCAAAGACCAAAATTTCTCTCTGGAGTAATTTGTTAATGGATTCTGCAAGATACTTCCCCATGTTTTCACTCAGTGGCAGCTGCTCCGCTCTGTGACCTCCAGTTGGTGAATGTGAATTCTGATGTGAGAAAATGCTGTTACATCAGTAACGCTCTCTAAAATGTTTTCCAAATGAATTATCTTTTCATAAACCATTTATTATATGACTGCAAATTATATCTATATATTTTTATAATAGTAGAATGAATGTCTGCAGTACAGCCAAAGTATAATTCTGCAATACATACTAACGTGGCCTGCCATGTTGAGTAAAATCAAAGACACACTGTGATGTAAACTCAGAATACGTGTCACAGTTTCTCCCTTGAGCGCATTTGTGCCAATCCATCAGTGTCAGCCATGTACAGGAATCGTCCAACCAGATTTTTCCATCTGCTTTAAAACAACCAGATCTGAGGAGTTAAAGCGACTGTAAGTCTAGATGAATTTATTTCACTACAAAGCAGAAAACTTAGGAATAATTACATCTCTGTTAGATGAAAACAGACATTGCTGAAATGTGTCAACATTAAAACTCACAATTTTTTCAGTCATGTATTTGAGAGGTTTAATGCTGAATAATACTGTGCATATATTGATATTTGTATTGATATTTCTGTAAGTTTATTGCTTTGTTTGCCTTTCAAAGTCTTCTTGGTCTGAAAGGATTTTTCTGCAGACAGTGTTATGATGAGTCTGTATCCTCTCAGTCTCTTGTTGTTGCTGCATGCAGCCTGTCTATAAATGGAAATAAATGAGACTTGGTAGACATGCAGTGTACCCTGCATCACATTGAAGGCATTAAATGTACCCAACGCTTCACCCTGCAGCTACTTATGTGCTTTGAATAATAAAGGTCTGGCTGGTCATATTGTCTCAAATGTCTTAAATATTTAAAGTAAAATCAATCAAACCCGTGTTTTATAATTTAGCAAGACTTAGAGTCTATATCCATGTTAATAGCTCTGTAAATGTCTCTAAATGTGAACTGTCCCAGTCACAGTATATTGCAGGTTTTCCCCTGAGTCATCATTAAAAACAATATTTGTGTTTGTGAGTGCAACCTTGGACATGCAATACAAACTGAGTTATGACAACAGAAGTTCCTAAATTTATTTCATATACACAAAAATGCAGTGAGAGAAGTGTTCAGAAGCTTAAGTAAAAATAGCTAAATATAAAAATAGTAATATCACATTGTAAAAATTTGACCATTAACCTACTATTACATGTAAAACTCCTGTATAAAATATTAATATTAAAATTATTTACCAGTAAGTGAAAATAAGGATTATTACAAGAGCACAGGTTTGCATATGGACAGTAGGGACATGTCCCTACCAATATTTTGGGGGGACAGAATTGTTCTTACCAATATTTGAGTGAACTTGTTCGCATAGTGTTTTAAGTGAATTCATATTAGATCATTCCAATGTGCCCTCCAAGAGGCTACGTCTCCAAGACAACCAATTTAGGCATGCTAGCATTTGATTGACAGAAAGGACAGGGGCTATCTGAAGGCTCAAGTCATGTGAGAATATCACAGGTACCTAACGTCACCAGAAAAATGTCATCTGATGTTATTTAACCATGTTAGCTAGTGTTAACTAGCAAGCTAACCCTGGCTTTGATTTCTGTCTTCTGCAGGCGAGCAGTCAGGTTGCCAGAAGGACTTAACATAAAATGGTGGACATATCAAAGTATGAGTTCATTTTCTGTAGAAAAATCACATGAAAATGTCACCATAATTGCTATGACTTTTTTCATGCCTTAGTTTACTATAAGGTTTTCATGCCTTACTATACTATGACATTTTTATGCCTTACTAGACAATCTTTTATTTATAGGGCGGCATGGTGCAGAAGTGGTTACAACTGTGGCCTCACAATAAGAATGTTCTGGGTTTGACCCAGGGCCTGGAGCCTCTCTGTGTGGAGTTTCCAAGTTCTCCCTGTGCCTGCTTGGTTTCTCTCCAGGTACTCCTTCCTCCTGTGGCATGCTCCTGCAGTCCAGAGACATGCACACTAGGTTAATTGGCGACTCTTATGCTTTACTACACTATGACGTTTTTATGCCTTACTATACCATGACCTTTTATGCTATGATTTATATATGGGGTGGCTCAGTAGTGCAGTGGTTAGAACTGTCATCTCACAGTGAGAGGGTTCTGGTTTCGAATCCGAGGACTGGGGCCTCTCTGTGTGTAGTTTACATGTTTTCCCTGTGCGAGCATGGGTTCTCTGCGGGTATTCTGGCATCCTCCAGTCCAGAGACATGCACATTTAATTGGAAATTAAATTTTTTTGACAATTTTTGTCAAATGACTTGCTATACTAAGACTCTTTTATGCCTTACTGTACAATGACTTTTTTATGCCTTGCTATAAAATGACTTTTTTATGCCTTATTATACTATGACATTCATATGCCTTAATATACATTGATTTTTTGATGCCTTACTGTACTATGACATTTTTATACCTCACTTTATATGACTTTTTTATGCATTACTATACTATGATGTATGTATGGGGTGGCTCGGTAGAACAGTGGTTAGAATAGTCTGTACAGTGAGAGCATTCTGGGTTCGAATCCTGGGCTTTGGTCCTTTCTTTGATAAGTTTGCATGTTTTCCCTGTCCGAGCGTGGGTTCTCTCCGTGTACTCTAGCATGCTCCTGCAGCCCAAAGACATGCACATTAGGCTAAATGGAAACTCTAACTGAATTTTATGCCTTTCTATATATACTATGATTGTTTCATGCATTACTATAATATTACTTTTTTATGACTTACTATACTGTGACATTTAATGCCTTACTGCACTGTGGCGTTTTTATGTCTGACTATACTGTAATGTCTTGACTTTTTGTGCCTTATTATTCTCTGATGTTTTATGCCATCTTTATGCCTTACTATATTATATCACACTTATGCCTTACTACACAATGACGTTTTATGCCATTTTCATGACTTATTATACTATGACGTTTCTTGACATTTTATGCCTTATTATACTATATCATATTTATGCCTTACTATACTATGACGTTTTTTGACGTTTTATGCTTTACTATGCTATGATGTTTTTTTACATTCATGTCTGACTATACTATGATGTTTTTAGGCCTTCCTATAATATGACATTTTTGTGACGTTTACAATGCCTTACAATGACAATTTTATGACATTATTTACGCCTTACTATACTATGACGTTTTTTATGCCTTATTATATTATGAGGTTTTTTATGCCTGACCGTACTATGACCTTTTTATGATGTTTTTATACCTTACTCTACTATGACGGTTTTTATGCCTTACTATACTATGAGGTTTTTTTTTTGCCTTACTATATGTTACGACCCTGGTGGTCGTGTTTGGTGTTACTGCTCTCTCTCCAGGTGTTGCACCTCCTCCAGTGATGAACATGAACTGCACACAACTGCGTCTATTTGTTGATTAGCGGGAGGTATCATGTTGAAGGACGAGAGCTAAGTTGAGGCCAGTGGACCAGAGTGAGGCAGTGTGTTTCCTGCACATGGGATATTCCTTGCGTGAAGGTGTTTTCTGAGTTTGCCTGAGTTTTCATTTTGTTCTTTGGTTGTTAGTGAATAGTTCTACATCACTGGATGTTTAGAACAAGCGCGTTTGTTTTATTTTTCGCAAGGTTTTGGGTTTAATAATAAAAGTCTTTGTTTTCCTCACACGTTTGTTTTGCCTCTTTATCTTTCTTTCCACCCGGAACAGTTTTTCATTTGTTACTTCTCTTTATCCACTGGCACTCATCTGGGAACGTAACACTATACTATGGCGTTTCAATACCTTAATATAATATGACAATTTTATTACATTTTCTTATACTTAACTATAATTAGACATTTTCAAGATGTTTTTTATGCCTTTCCATATTATGACGTTTTTATTTATTATGCCTTACTATACAATTATGTTTTTTTGGCTTATTATACTATGACATTTACATGACGGTTTTCGTGCCTTACTATACTATGACTTTTTTTTGCCTTTCTAAACTATAACGTTTTTTATGCCTAACTATACTACTTCATTTGATGCCTTATCATACTATGATGTTTTTATGACCTTTTATGCCTTAATATACTATGATGTTTTTATGACCTTTTATACTTAATAAATTAATTTTTTTTAACGATTTATGCCATACTATACTATGACGTTTTTGGATATCTTTATGCCTTGCTTTACTATGTCATTTTATTCCTTACCACACTATGATGTGTTTATGACCATTTATGCCTTAGTATACTATGATATTTTTGTTATTTTTACACCTATGTTGTTTTATTCCTTTTTATTCCTCACCATAATATTGCCTTTCTAAACTATGACATTTTTTATGCCTAACTATACTACTTCATTTGATGCCTTACCATACACTATGATTTTATGACCTTTAATGCCTTAATATACCATGGAATTTTTTTGAAGTTTTATGCCATACTATACTATAACATTTTTTGTCGTTTTTATGCCTTACATTACTATTTTATTTGTGGCCTTACCATACTATGACGTTTTGATGACATTTTATGCCATACTATACTATGACGTTTTTTAGCATTTCTATGCCTCACATTACTGTTTCGTTTGATGCTTTACCTTACTATGACGTTTTTATGACCTTTTATGCCTTAATACACTATAATAATTTTTTGACATTTTATGCCATACTATACTATGACGTTTTGTGACATTTTTATGCCTCACATTACTGTTTCGTTTGATGCCTTACCTTACTATGACGTTTTTATGACCTTTTATGCCTTAATACACTATAATGTTTTTTTGACATTTTATGCCATACTATACTATGACGTTTTGTGACATTTTTATGCCATACTATACTATGACGTTTTTTGGCATTTTATGCCTCACATTACTGTTTCGTTTGATGCCTTACCTTATTATGACGTTTTATGACCTTTTATGCCTTAATACACTATAATGTTTTTTTGACATTTTATGCCATACTATACTATGACGTTTTGTGACATTTTTATGCCATATTATACTATGACGTTTTTTAGCATTTTTATGCCTCACATTACTGTTTCGTTTGATGCCTTACCTTACTGTGATGTTTTTATGACCTTTTATTCCTTAATATACTATAATAATTTTTTGACATTTTATGCCATACTATACTACGTCGTTTTTTGACATTTTATGCCATACCATACTATGACGTTTTTTTTTAAAGTGTATTTTTTTTGGGCTGTTTATGCCTTTATTGGATAGTATAGTAGAGAGAGACAGGAAACAAGGAGGCAGAGAGGGGGAATGACATGCAGTAAAGGGCTGTCTGATGCGGGACTTGAACCGGGGCTGACTGGAGCGAGGACTGTAGCCTCTTCACATGGGGCGCCTGCTTAGACCACTACGCCACAAGACACCCCTACTATGACGTTTTTTAGCATTTTTATGCCTCACATTACTGTTTCGTTTGATGCTTTACCTTACTATGACGTTTTTATGACCATTTATGCCTTAATACACTATAATGTTTTTTTGACATTTTATGCCATACTATACTATGATGTTTTTTTGACATTTTTATGCCATACTATACTATGACGTTTTGTGACATTTTATGCCATATTATACTATGACGTTTTTTGGCATTTTTATGCCTCACATTACTGTTTCGTTTGATGCCTTACCTTACTGTGACGTTTTTATGACATTTTATGCCTTAATACACTACAATGTTTTTTTGACATTTTATGCCATACTATACTATGACGTTTTTTGACATTTTATGCCTCACATTACTGTTTCATTTGATGCCTTACCTGACTATGACGTTATTATTACCTTTTATGCCTCAATACACTATAATGTTTTTTTGACATTTTATGCCATACTATACTATGACGTTTTTTGACATTTTATGCCATACTATACTATGACGTTTTTTAGCATTTCTATGCCTCACATTACTGTTTCCTTTGATGCCTTACCTTACTATGACGTTTTTATGACCTTTTATGCCTTAATACACTATAATGTTTTTTTGACATTTTATGCCATACTATACTATGACGTTTTTTGACATTTTATGCCATACTATACTATGACGTTTTTTGGCATTTTTATGCCTCACTTTACTGTTTCGTTTGATGCCTTACCTTATTATGACGTTTTATGACCTTTTATGCCTTAATACACTATAATGTTTTTTTGACATTTTATGCCATACTATACTATGACGTTTTGTGACATTTTATGCCATATTATACTATGACGTTTTTTGGCATTTTTATGCCATATTATACTATGACGTTTTTTGGCATTTTTATGCCTCACATTACTGTTTCATTTGATGCCTTACCTGACTATGACGTTTTTATGACATTTTATGCCTTAATACACTATAATAATTTTTTGACATTTTATGCCATACTATGACGTTTTTTGACATTTTTATGCCATATTATACTATGACGTTTTTTTGGCATTTTTATGCCTCACATTACTGTTTCATTTGATGCCTTACCTGACTATGACGTTATTATTACCTTTTATGCCTCAATACACTATAATGTTTTTTTTGACATTTTATGCCATACTATACTATGACGTTTTTTGACATTTTTATGCCATACTATACTATGACGTTTTTTAGCATTTTTATGCCTCACATTACTGTTTCCTTTGATGCCTTACCTTACTATGACGTTTTTATGACCTTTTATGCCTTAATACACTATAATGTTTTTTTGACATTTTATGCCATACTATACTATGACGTTTTTTGACATTTTATGCCATACTATACTATGACGTTTTTTGGCATTTTTATGCCTCACATTACTGTTTCGTTTGATGCCTTACCTTATTATGACGTTTTATGACCTTTTATGCCTTAATACACTATAATGTTTTTTTGACATTTTATGCCATAGTATACTATGACGTTTTGTGACATTTTATGCCATATTATACTATGACGTTTTTTAGCATTTTTATGCCTCACATTACTGTTTTGTTTGATGCCTTACCTTACTGTGACGTTTTTATGACCTTTTATTCCTTAATATACTATAATAATTTTTTGACATTTTATGCCATACTATACTATGACGTTTTTTGACATTTTTATGCCATACTATACTATGACGTTTTTTGGCATTTTTATGCCTCACATTACTGTTTCGTTTGATGCCTTACCTTATTATGACGTTTTATGACCTTTTATGCCTTAATACACTATAATGTTTTTTTGACATTTTATGCCATACTATACTATGACGTTTTGTGACATTTTTATGCCATATTATACTATGACGTTTTTTAGCATTTTTATGCCTCACATTACTGTTTCGTTTGATGCCTTACCTTACTGTGACGTTTTTATGACCTTTTATTCCTTAATATACTATAATAATTTTTGGACATTTTATGCCATACTATACTACGTCGTTTTTTGACATTTTATGCCATACCATACTATGACGTTTTTTTTTAAAGTGTATTTTTTTTGGGCTGTTTATGCCTTTATTGGATAGTATAGTAGAGAGAGACAGGAAACAAGGAGGCAGAGAGGGGGAATGACATGCAGTAAAGGGCTGTCTGATGCGGGACTTAAACCGGGGCTGACTGCAGCGAGGACTGTGGCCTCTTCACATGGGGGCGCCTGCTTAGACCACTACGCCACAAGACGCCCCTACTATGATGTTTTTATGACATTTTATGCCTTAATATACTCTAATGTTTTTTTGACATTTTGTGCCATGCTACACTATGACGTTTTTTGGCATTTTTATGCCTCACATTACTGTTTCGTTTGATGCTTTACCTTACTATGACGTTTTTATGACATTTTATGCCTTAATATACTCTAATAATTTTTTGACATTTTATGCCATATGACGTTTTTTGACATTTTTATGCCATACTATACTATGACATTTTTTGGCATTTTTATGCCTCACATTACTGTTTCGTTTGATGCTTTACCTTACTATGACGTTTTTATGACATTTTATGCCTTAATATACTCTAATGTTTTTTTTTACATTTTGTGCCATGCTACACTATGACGTTTTTTGGCATTTTTATGCCATACTATACTACGTCGTTTTTTGACATTTTTATGCCATACTATACCATGACGTTTTTTTTAAAGTGTATTTTTTAGGGCTGTTCATGCCTTTATTGGATAGTATAGTAGAGAGAGACAGGAAACAAGGAGGCAGAGAGAGGGGGAATGACATGCAGTAAAGGGCTGTCTGATGCGGGACTTGAACCGGGGTTGACTGGAGCGAGGACTGTAGCCTCTTCACATGGGGCGCCTGCTTAGACCACTACGCCACAAGACGCCCCTACTATGATGTTTTTATGACCTCTGATGCCTTGATATACTCTAATGTTTTTTTTTGGCATTTTTATGCCTCACATTACTGTTTCGTTTGATGCCTTACCTTACTGTGACGTTTTTATGACCTTTTATGCCTTAATATACTATAATAATTTTTTGACATTTTATGCCATACTATACTATTATGTTTTTTGACATTTTTATGCCATACTATACTATGACGTTTTTTTTTAAAGTGTATTTTTTTTGGGCTGTTTATGCCTTTATTGGATAGTATAGTAGAGAGAGACAGGAAACAAGGAGGCAGAGAGAGGGGGAATGACATGCAGTAAAGGGCTGTCTGATGCGGGACTTGAACCGGGGCTGACTGGAGCGAGGACTGTAGCCTCTTCACATGGGGCGCCTGCTTAGACCACTACGCCACAAGACACCCCTACTATGACGTTTTTTAGCATTTTTATGCCATATTATACTATGACGTTTTTTAGCATTTTTATGCCTCACATTACTGTTTCGTTTGATGCTTTACCTTACTATGACGTTTTTATGACCTTTTATGCCTTAATACACTATAATAATTTTTTGACATTTTATGCCATACTATACTATGACGTTTTTTGACATTTTTATGCCATACTATACTATGACGTTTTTTAGCATTTTTATGCCTCACATTACTGTTTCGTTTGATGCTTTACCTTACTATGACGTTTTTATGACCTTTTATGCCTTAATACACGATAATAATTTTTTGACATTTTATGCCATACTATGACGTTTTTTGACATTTTTATGCCATATTATACTATGACGTTTTTTTGGCATTTTTATGCCTCACATTACTGTTTCATTTGATGCCTTACCTGACTATGACGTTATTATTACCTTTTATGCCTCAATACACTATAATGTTTTTTTTGACATTTTATGCCATACTATACTATGACGTTTTTTGACATTTTTATGCCATACTATACTATGACGTTTTTTAGCATTTTTATGCCTCACATTACTGTTTCCTTTGATGCCTTACCTTACTATGACGTTTTTATGACCTTTTATGCCTTAATACACGATAATGTTTTTTTGACATTTTATGCCATACTATACTATGACGTTTTTTGACATTTTTATGCCATACTATACTATGACGTTTTTTGGCATTTTTATGCCTCACATTACTGTTTCGTTTGATGCCTTACCTTATTATGACGTTTTATGACCTTTTATGCCTTAATACACTATAATGTTTTTTTGACATTTTATGCCATACTATACTATGACGTTTTGTGACATTTTTATGCCATATTATACTATGACGTTTTTTAGCATTTTTATGCCTCACATTACTGTTTCGTTTGATGCCTTACCTTACTGTGACGTTTTTATGACCTTTTATTCCTTAATATACTATAATAATTTTTTGACATTTTATGCCATACTATACTACGTCGTTTTTTGACATTTTATGCCATACCATACTATGACGTTTTTTTTTAAAGTGTATTTTTTTTGGGCTGTTTATGCCTTTATTGGATAGTATAGTAGAGAGAGACAGGAAACAAGGAGGCAGAGAGGGGGGGAATGACATGCAGTAAAGGGCTGTCTGATGCGGGACTTAAACCGGGGCTGACTGCAGCGAGGACTGTGGCCTCTTCACATGGGGGCGCCTGCTTAGACCACTACGCCACAAGACGCCCCTACTATGATGTTTTTATGACATTTTATGCCTTAATATACTCTAATGTTTTTTTTGACATTTTGTGCCATGCTACACTATGACGTTTTTTGGCATTTTTATGCCTCACATTACTGTTTCGTTTGATGCTTTACCTTACTATGACGTTTTTATGACATTTTATGCCTTAATATACTATAATAATTTTTTGACATTTTATGCCATATGACGTTTTTTGACATTTTTATGCCATACTATACTATGACATTTTTTGGCATTTTTATGCCTCACATTACTGTTTCGTTTGATGCTTTACCTTACTATGACGTTTTTATGACATTTTATGCCTTAATATACTCTAATGTTTTTTTTTACATTTTGTGCCATGCTACACTATGACGTTTTTTGACATTTTATGCCATACTATACTACGTCGTTTTTTGACATTTTATGCCATACTATACCATGACGTTTTTTTTAAAGTGTATTTTTTAGGGCTGTTCATGCCTTTATTGGATAGTATAGTAGAGAGAGACAGGAAACAAGGAGGCAGAGAGAGGGGGAATGACATGCAGTAAAGGGCTGTCTGATGCGGGACTTGAACCGGGGTTGACTGGAGCGAGGACTGTAGCCTCTTCACATGGGGCGCCTGCTTAGACCACTACGCCACAAGACGCCCCTACTATGTGTTTTTATGACCTCTGATGCCTTGATATACTCTAATGTTTTTTTTTGGCATTTTTATGCCTCACATTACTGTTTCGTTTGATGCCTTACCTTACTGTGACGTTTTTATGACCTTTTATGCCTTAATATACTATAATAATTTTTTGACATTTTATGCCATACTATACTATTATGTTTTTTGACATTTTTATGCCATACTATACTATGACGTTTTTTTTTAAAGTGTATTTTTTTTGGGCTGTTTATGCCTTTATTGGATAGTATAGTAGAGAGAGACAGGAAACAAGGAGGCAGAGAGAGGGGGAATGACATGCAGTAAAGGGCTGTCTGATGCGGGACTTGAACCGGGGTTGACTGGAGCGAGGACTGTAGCCTCTTCACATGGGGCGCCTGCTTAGACCACTACGCCACAAGACGCCCCTACTATGTGTTTTTATGACCTCTGATGCCTTGATATACTCTAATGTTTTTTTTTGGCATTTTTATGCCTCACATTACTGTTTCGTTTGATGCCTTACCTGACTATGACGTTATTATTACCTT
This sequence comes from Seriola aureovittata, assembly GCF_021018895.1. Lineage (NCBI taxonomy): Eukaryota > Metazoa > Chordata > Actinopteri > Carangiformes > Carangidae > Seriola > Seriola aureovittata. The sequence goes on along the minus strand of NC_079370.1, from coordinate 16,605,516 downwards.
TTATGCCTCAATACACTATAATGTTTTTTTTGACATTTTATGCCATACTATACTATGACGTTTTTATGACCTTTTATGCCTTAATACACTATAATGTTTTTTTGACATTTTATGCCATACTATACTATGACGTTTTGTGACATTTTTATGCCATATTATACTATGACGTTTTTTAGCATTTTTATGCCTCACATTACTGTTTCGTTTGATGCTTTACCTTACTATGACGTTTTTATGACCTTTTATGCCTTAATACACTGTAATAATTTTTTGACATTTTATGCCATACTATACTATGACGTTTTTTGACATTTTTATGCCATACTATACTATGACGTTTTTTGGCATTTTTATGCCTCACATTACTGTTTCGTTTGATGCCTTACCTTATTATGACGTTTTATGACCTTTTATGCCTTAATCCACTATAATAATTTTTTGACATTTTATGCCATACTATGACGTTTTTTGACATTTTTATGCCATATTATACTATGACGTTTTTTGGCATTTTTATGCCTCACATTACTGTTTCATTTGATGCCTTACCTGACTATGACGTTATTATTACCTTTTATGCCTCAATACACTATAATGTTTTTTTTGACATTTTATGCCATACTATACTATGACGTTTTTTGACATTTTTATGCCATACTATACTATGACGTTTTTTAGCATTTTTATGCCTCACATTACTGTTTCCTTTGATGCCTTACCTTACTATGACGTTTTTATGACCTTTTATGCCTTAATACACTATAATGTTTTTTTTGACATTTTATGCCATACTATACTATGACGTTTTTTGACATTTTTATGCCATACTATACTATGACGTTTTTTGGCATTTTTATGCTCACATTACTGTTTCGTTTGATGCCTTACCTTATTATGACGTTTTTTGACATTTTATGCCTTAATACACTATAATGTTTTTTTGACATTTTATGCCATACTATACTATGACGTTTTGTGACATTTTTATGCCATATTATACTATGACGTTTTTTAGCATTTTTATGCCTCACATTACTGTTTCGTTTGATGCCTTACCTTACTGTGACGTTTTTTGACATTTTATGCCTTAATATACTATAATAATTTTTTGACATTTTATGCCATACTATACTATGACGTTTTTTGACATTTTTATGCCATACTATACTATGACGTTTTTTGGCATTTTTATGCCTCACATTACTGTTTCGTTTGATGCCTTACCTTATTATGACGTTTTATGACCTTTTATGCCTTAATACACTATAATGTTTTTTTGACATTTTATGCCTTAATATACTATAATAATTTTTTGACATTTTGTGCCATGCTACACTATGACGTTTTTATGACATTTTATGCCATACTATGACGTTTTTTAGCATTTTTATGCCTCACATTACTGTTTCGTTTGATGCTTTACCTTACTATGACGTTTTTATGACCTTTTATTCCTTAATATACTATAATAATTTTTTGACATTTTTATGCCATACTATACTACGTCGTTTTTTGACATTTTTATGCCATACTATACCATGACGTTTTTTGACATTTTTATGCCATATGACGTTTTTTTTTAAAGTGTATTTTTTTTGGGCTGTTTATGCCTTTATTGGATAGTATAGTAGAGAGAGACAGGAAACAAGGAGGCAGAGAGGGGGAATGACATGCAGTAAAGGGCTGTCTGATGCGGGACTTGAACCGGGGCTGACTGGAGCGAGGACTGTAGCCTCTTCACATGGGGCGCCTGCTTAGACCACTACGCCACAAGACACCCCTACTATGACGTTTTTTAGCATTTTTATGCCTCACATTACTGTTTCGTTTGATGCTTTACCTTACTATGACGTTTTTATGACCATTTATGCCTTAATACACTATAATGTTTTTTTGACATTTTATGCCATACTATACTATGACGTTTTTTGACATTTTTATGCCATACTATACTATGACGTTTTGTGACATTTTTATGCCATATTATACTATGACGTTTTTTGGAATTTTTATGCCTCACATTACTGTTTCGTTTGATGCCTTACCTTACTGTGACGTTTTTATGACCTTTTATGCCTTAATACACTACAATGTTTTTTTGACATTTTATGCCATACTATACTATGACGTTTTTTGACATTTTTATGCCTCACATTACTGTTTCGTTTGATGCCTTACCTGACTATGACGTTATTATTACCTTTTATGCCTCAATACACTATAATGTTTTTTTTGACATTTTATGCCATACTATACTATGACGTTTTTTGACATTTTTATGCCATACTATACTATGACGTTTTTTAGCATTTTTATGCCTCACATTACTGTTTCCTTTGATGCCTTACCTTACTATGACGTTTTTATGACCTTTTATGCCTTAATACACTATAATGTTTTTTTGACATTTTATGCCATACTATACTATGACGTTTTTTGACATTTTTATGCCATACTATACTATGACGTTTTTTGGCATTTTTATGCCTCACTTTACTGTTTCGTTTGATGCCTTACCTTATTATGACGTTTTATGACCTTTTATGCCTTAATACACTATAATGTTTTTTTGACATTTTATGCCATACTATACTATGACGTTTTGTGACATTTTTATGCCATATTATACTATGACGTTTTTTGGCATTTTTATGCCATATTATACTATGACGTTTTTTGGCATTTTTATGCCTCACATTACTGTTTCATTTGATGCCTTACCTGACTATGACGTTATTATTACCTTTTATGCCTCAATACACTATAATGTTTTTTTTGACATTTTATGCCATACTATACTATGACGTTTTTTGACATTTTTATGCCATACTATACTATGACGTTTTTTAGCATTTTTATGCCTCACATTACTGTTTCCTTTGATGCCTTACCTTACTATGACGTTTTTATGACCTTTTATGCCTTAATACACTATAATGTTTTTTTGACATTTTATGCCATACTATACTATGACGTTTTTTGACATTTTATGCCATACTATACTATGACGTTTTTTGGCATTTTTATGCCTCACATTACTGTTTCGTTTGATGCCTTACCTTATTATGACGTTTTATGACCTTTTATGCCTTAATACACTATAATGTTTTTTTGACATTTTATGCCATACTATACTATGACGTTTTGTGACATTTTTATGCCATATTATACTATGACGTTTTTTAGCATTTTTATGCCTCACATTACTGTTTCGTTTGATGCCTTACCTTACTGTGACGTTTTTATGACCTTTTATGCCTTAATACACTACAATGTTTTTTTGACATTTTATGCCATACTATACTATGACGTTTTTTGACATTTTTATGCCATACTATACTATGACGTTTTTTGTCATTTTTATGCCTCATATTACTGTTTCATTTGATGCCTTACCTTACTATGACGTTTTTATGACCTTTTATGCCTCAATACACTATAATGTTTTTTCGACATTTTATGCCATACTATACTATGACGTTTTGTGACATTTTATGCCATATTATACTATGACGTTTTTTAGCATTTCTATGCCTCACATTACTGTTTCGTTTGATGCCTTAACTTACTATGACGTTTTTATGACCTTTTATGCCTTAATATACTATAATAATTTTTTGACATTTTATGCCATATATTATACTATGACGTTTTTTAGCATTTTTATGCCTCACATTACTGTTTCATTTGATGCCTTACCTTACTATGACGTTTTTATGACCTTTTATTCCTTAATATACTATAATAATTTTTTGACATTTTATGCCGTACTATACTATGACGTTTTGTGACATTTTATGCCATATATTATACTATGACGTTTTTTAGCATTTCTATGCCTCACATTACTGTTTCGTTTGATGCTTTACCTTACTATGACGTTTTTATGACCTTTTATGCCTTAATATACTATAATAATTTTTGGACATTTTATGCCATACTATACTATGACGTTTTTTGGCATTTTTATGCCTCACATTATTGTTTCCTTTGATTCTTTACCTTACTATGACGTTTTTATGACCTTTTATGCGTTAATATACTATAATAATTTTTTGACATTTTATGCCATACTATACTATGACGTTTTTATGCCATACTATACTATGACGTTTTTATGACCTTTTATGCCATACTATACTATGACGTTTTTTTCTTAAGTGTATTTTTTATGGGCTGTTTATGCCTTTATTGGATAGTATAGTAAAGGGAAAAAGGAAACAAGGAGGCAGAGAGAGGGGGAATGACATGCAGTAAAGGGCTGTCTGATGCGGCACTTAAACCGGGGCTGACTGCAGCGAGGACTGTGGCCTCTTCACATGGGGGCGCCAGCTTAGACCGCTACGCCACAAGACGCCCCTACTATGATGTTTTTATGACATTTTATGCCTTAATATACTCTAATGTTTTTTTTGACATTTTGTGCCATGCTACACTATGACGTTTTTTGGCATTTTTATGCCTCACATTACTGTTTCGTTTGATGCCTTACCTTATTATGACGTTTTATGACCTTTTATGCCTTAATACACTATAATGTTTTTTTTGACATTTTATGCCATACTATACTATGACGTTTTGTGACATTTTTATGCCATATTATACTATGACGTTTTTTAGCATTTTTATGCCTCACATTACTGTTTCGTTTGATGCCTTACCTTACTGTGACGTTTTTATGACCTTTTATTCCTTAATATACTATAATAATTTTTTGACATTTTATGCCATACTATACTATGACGTTTTTTGACATTTTATGCCATACCATACTATGACGTTTTTTTTTAAAGTGTATTTTTTTTGGGCTGTTTATGCCTTTATTGGATAGTATAGTAGAGAGAGACAGGAAACAAGGAGGCAGAGAGGGGGAATGACATGCAGTAAAGGGCTGTCTGATGCGGGACTTGAACCGGGGCTGACTGGAGCGAGGACTGTAGCCTCTTCACATGGGGCGCCTGCTTAGACCACTACGCCACAAGAAACCCCTACTATGACGTTTTTTAGCATTTTTATGCCTCACATTACTGTTTCGTTTGATGCTTTACCTTACTATGACGTTTTTATGACCATTTATGCCTTAATACACTATAATGTTTTTTTTGACATTTTATGCCATACTATACTATGACGTTTTTTGACATTTTATGCCATACTATACTATGACGTTTTGTGACATTTTTATGCCATATTATACTATGACGTTTTTTGGAATTTTTATGCCTCACATTACTGTTTCGTTTGATGCCTTACCTTACTGTGACGTTTTTATGACCTTTTATGCCTTAATACACTACAATGTTTTTTTGACATTTTATGCCATACTATACTATGACGTTTTTTGACATTTTTATGCCTCACATTACTGTTTCGTTTGATGCCTTACCTGACTATGACGTTATTATTACCTTTTATGCCTCAATACACTATAATGTTTTTTTTGACATTTTATGCCATACTATACTATGACGTTTTTTGACATTTTATGCCATACTATACTATGACGTTTTTTAGCATTTTTATGCCTCACATTACTGTTTCCTTTGATGCCTTACCTTACTATGACGTTTTTATGACCTTTTATGCCTTATTACACTATAATGTTTTTTTTGACATTTTATGCCATACTATACTATGACGTTTTTTGACATTTTATGCCATACTATACTATGACGTTTTTTGGCATTTTTATGCCTCACTTTACTGTTTCGTTTGATGCCTTACCTTATTATGACGTTTTATGACCTTTTATGCCTTAATACACTATAATGTTTTTTTTGACATTTTATGCCATACTATACTATGACGTTTTGTGACATTTTATGCCATATTATACTATGACGTTTTTTGGCATTTTTATGCCATATTATACTATGACGTTTTTTGGCATTTTTATGCCTCACATTACTGTTTCATTTGATGCCTTACCTGACTATGACGTTTTTATGACATTTTATGCCTTAATACACTATAATAATTTTTTGACATTTTATGCCATACTATGACGTTTTTTGACATTTTATGCCATATTATACTATGACGTTTTTTGGCATTTTTATGCCTCACATTACTGTTTCATTTGATGCCTTACCTGACTATGACGTTATTATTACCTTTTATGCCTCAATACACTATAATGTTTTTTTGACATTTTATGCCATACTATACTATGACGTTTTTTGACATTTTATGCCATACTATACTATGACGTTTTTTAGCATTTTTATGCCTCACATTACTGTTTCCTTTGATGCCTTACCTTACTATGACGTTTTTATGACCTTTTATGCCTTAATACACTATAATGTTTTTTTGACATTTTATGCCATACTATACTATGACGTTTTTTGACATTTTTATGCCATACTATACTATGACGTTTTTTGGCATTTTTATGCCTCACTTTACTGTTTCGTTTGATGCCTTACCTTATTATGACGTTTTATGACCTTTTATGCCTTAATACACTATAATGTTTTTTTGACATTTTATGCCATACTATACTATGACGTTTTTTGGCATTTTTATGCCTCACATTACTGTTTCATTTGATGCCTTACCTGACTATGACGTTATTATTACCTTTTATGCCTCAATACACTATAATGTTTTTTTTGACATTTTATGCCATATATTATACTATGACGTTTTTATGCCATACTATACTATGATGTTTTTTTTTAAAGTGTATTTTTTTTTGGGCTGTTTATGCCATTATTGGATAGTATAGTAGAGAGAGACAGGAAACAAGGAGGCAGAGAGAGGGGGAATGACATGCAGTAAAGGGCTGTCTGATGCGGGACTTGAACCGGGGCTGACTGTAGCCTCTTCACATGGGGCGCCTGCTTAGACCACTATGCCACAAGACGCCCCTACTATGACGTTTTTTAGCATTTTTATGCCTCACATTACTGTTTCGTTTGATGCTTTACCTTACTATGACGTTTTTATGACATTTTATGCCTTAATACACTATAATAATTTTTTGACATTTTATGCCATACTATACTATGACGTTTTTTGACATTTTTATGCCATACTATACTATGACGTTTTTTGGCATTTTTATGCCTCACATTACTGTTTCGTTTGATGCCTTACCTTATTATGACGTTTTATGACCTTTTATGCCTTAATATACTATAATAATTTTTGACATTTTATGCCGTACTATACTATGACGTTTTGTGACATTTTTATGCCATATTATACTATGACGTTTTTTAGCATTTCTATGCCTCACATTACTGTTTCGTTTGATGCCTTACCTTACTATGACGTTTTTATGACCTTTTATGCCTTAATATACTATAATAATTTTTGGACATATTATGCCATACTATACTATGACGTTTTTTGGCATTTTTATGCCTCACATTATTGTTTCCTTTGATTCTTTACCTTACTATGACGTTTTTATGAACTTTTATGCGTTAATATACTATAATAATTTTTTGACTTTTTATGCCATACTATACTATGACGTTTTTATGCCGTACTATACTATGACGTTTTGTGACATTTTTATGCCATATTATACTATAACGTTTTTTAGCATTTCTATGCCTCACATTACTGTTTCGTTTGATGCCTTACCTTACTATGACGTTTTTATGACCTTTTATGCCTTAATATACTATAATAATTTTTGGACATATTATGCCATACTATACTATGACGTTTTTTGGCATTTTTATGCCTCACATTATTGTTTCCTTTGATTCTTTACCTTACTATGACGTTTTTATGAACTTTTATGCGTTAATATACTATAATAATTTTTTGACTTTTTATGCCATACTATACTATGACGTTTTTATGCCATACTATACTATGACGTTTTTATGACCTTTTATGCCATACTATACTATGACGTTTTTTTTTTAAGTGTATTTTTTATGGGCTGTTTATGCCTTTATTGGATAGTATAGTAAAGAGAGAAAGGAAACAAGGAGGCAGAGAGAGGGGGAATGACATGCAGTAAAGGGCTGTCTGATGCGGCACTTAAACCGGGGCTGACTGCAGCGAGGACTGTGGCCTCTTCGCATGGGGGCGCCTGCTTAGACCACTACGCCACAAGACGCCCCTACTATGACGTTTTTTAGAATTTTTATGCCTCACATTACTGTTTCGTTTGATGCTTTACCTTACTATGACGTTTTTATGACCTTTTATGCCTTAATACACTATAATAATTTTTTGACATTTTATGCCATACTATACTATGACGTTTTTTGACATTTTTATGCCATACTATACTATGACGTTTTGTGACATTTTTATGCCATATTATACTATGACGTTTTTTAGCATTTTTATGCCTCACATTACTGTTTCCTTTGATGCCTTACCTTACTATGACGTTTTTTGACATTTTTATGCCTCACATTACTGTTTCGTTTGATGCCTTACCTGACTATGACGTTATTATGACCTTTTATGCCTTAATACACTACAATGTTTTTTTGACATTTTATGCCATACTATACTATGACGTTTTTTGACATTTTTATGCCTCACATTACTGTTTCGTTTGATGCCTTACCTGACTATGACGTTATTATTACCTTTTATGCCTCAATACACTATAATGTTTTTTTTGACATTTTATGCCATACTATACTATGACGTTTTTTGACATTTTTATGCCATACTATACTATGACGTTTTTTAGCATTTTTATGCCTCACATTACTGTTTCCTTTGATGCCTTACCTTACTATGACGTTTTTATGACCTTTTATGCCTTAATACACTATAATGTTTTTTTGACATTTTATGCCATACATAAAAATGACGTTTTTTGACATTTTTATGCCATACTATACTATGACGTTTTTTGGCATTTTTATGCCTCACTTTACTGTTTCGTTTGATGCCTTACCTTATTATGACGTTTTATGACCTTTTATGCCTTAATACACTATAATGTTTTTTTTGACATTTTATGCCATACTATACTATGACGTTTTGTGACATTTTTATGCCATATTATACTATGACGTTTTTTGGCATTTTTATGCCATATTATACTATGACGTTTTTTGGCATTTTTATGCCTCACATTACTGTTTCATTTGATGCCTTACCTGACTATGACGTTTTTATGACATTTTATGCCTTAATACACTATAATAATTTTTTGACATTTTATGCCATACTATGACGTTTTTTGACATTTTTATGCCATATTATACTATGACGTTTTTTTGGCATTTTTATGCCTCACATTACTGTTTCATTTGATGCCTTACCTGACTATGACGTTATTATTACCTTTTATGCCTCAATACACTATAATGTTTTTTTGACATTTTATGCCATACTATACTATGACGTTTTTTGACATTTTTATGCCATACTATACCATGACGTTTTTTAGCATTTTTATGCCTCACATTACTGTTTCCTTTGATGCCTTACCTTACTATGACGTTTTTATGACCTTTTATGCCTTAATACACTATAATGTTTTTTTGACATTTTATGCCATACTATACTATGACGTTTTTTGACATTTTTATGCCATACTATACTATGGCGTTTTTTGGCATTTTTATGCCTCACTTTACTGTTTCGTTTGATGCCTTACCTTATTATGACGTTTTATGACCTTTTATGCCTTAATACACTATAATGTTTTTTTGACATTTTATGCCATACTATACTATGACGTTTTGTGACATTTTTATGCCATATTATACTATGACGTTTTTTGGCATTTTTATGCCATATTATACTATGACGTTTTTTGGCATTTTTATGCCTCACATTACTGTTTCATTTGATGCCTTACCTGACTATGACGTTATTATTACCTTTTATGCCTCAATACACTATAATGTTTTTTTTGACATTTTATGCCATATATTATACTATGACGTTTTTATGCCATACTATACTATGATGTTTTTTTTTAAAGTGTATTTTTTTTTGGGCTGTTTATGCCATTATTGGATAGTATAGTAGAAAGAGACAGGAAACAAGGAGGCAGAGAGAGGGGGAATGACATGCAGTAAAGGGCTGTCTGATGCGGGACTTGAACCGGGGCTGACTGTAGCCTCTTCACATGGGGCGCCTGCTTAGACCACTATGCCACAAGACGCCCCTACTATGACGTTTTTTAGCATTTTTATGCCTCACATTACTGTTTTGTTTGATGCTTTACCTTACTATGACGTTTTTATGACCTTTTATGCCTTAATACACTATAATGTTTTTTTGACATTTTATGCCATACTATACTATGACGTTTTGTGACATTTTTATGCCATATTATACTATGACGTTTTTTAGCATTTATATGCCTCACATTACTGTTTCGTTTGATGCTTTACCTTACTATGACGTTTTTATGACCTTTTATGCCTTAATATACTATAATAATTTTTGACATTTTATGCCATACTATACTATGACGTTTTGTGACATTTTTATGCCATATTATACTATGACGTTTTTTGGAATTTTTATGCCATATTATACTATGACGTTTTTTGGCATTTTTATGCCTCACATTACTGTTTCATTTGATGCCTTACCTGACTATGACGTTTTTATGACATTTTATGCCTTAATACACTATAATAATTTTTTGACATTTTATGCCATACTATGACGTTTTTTGACATTTTTATGCCATACTATACTATGACGTTTTTTGTCATTTTTATGCCTCATATTACTGTTTCATTTGATGCCTTACCTTACTATGACGTTTTTATGACCTTTTATGCCTCAATACACTATAATGTTTTTTCGACATTTTATGCCATACTATACTATGACGTTTTGTGACATTTTTATGCCATATTATACTATGACGTTTTTTAGCATTTCTATGCCTCACATTACTGTTTCGTTTGATGCCTTAACTTACTATGACGTTTTTATGACCTTTTATGCCTTAATATACTATAATAATTTTTTGACATTTTATGCCATATATTATACTATGACGTTTTTTAGCATTTTTATGCCTCACATTACTGTTTCATTTGATGCCTTACCTTACTATGACGTTTTATGACCTTTTATGCCTTAATATACTATAATAATTTTTGACATTTTATGCCGTACTATACTATGACGTTTTGTGACATTTTTATGCCATATTATACTATCACGTTTTTTAGCATTTCTATGCCTCACATTACTGTTTCGTTTGATGCCTTACCTTACTATGACGTTTTTATGACCTTTTATGCCTTAATATACTATAATAATTTTTGGACATTTTATGCCATACTATACTATGACGTTTTTTGGCATTTTTATGCCTCACATTATTATTTCCTTTGATTCTTTACCTTACTATGATGTTTTTATGACCTTTTATGCGTTAATATACTATAATAATTTTTTGACATTTTATGCCATACTATACTATGACGTTTTTATGCCATACTATACTATGACGTTTTTATGACCTTTTATGCCATACTATACTATGACGTTTTTTTCTTAAGTGTATTTTTTATGGGCTGTTTATGCCTTTATTGGATAGTATAGTAAAGAGAGAAAGGAAACAAGGAGGCAGAGAGAGGGGGAATGACATGCAGTAAAGGGCTGTCTGATGCGGCACTTAAACCGGGGCTGACTGCAGCGAGGACTGTGGCCTCTTCACATGGGGGCGCCAGCTTAGACCGCTACGCCACAAGACGCCCCTACTATGATGTTTTTATGACATTTTATGCCTTAATATACTCTAATGTTTTTTTTGACATTTTGTGCCATGCTACACTATGACGTTTTTTGGCATTTTTATGCCTCACATTACTGTTTCGTTTGATGCCTTACCTTACTATGACGTTTTTATGACCTTTTATGCCTTAATACACTATAATGTTTTTTTGACAATTTATGCCATAATATACTATGACGTTTTTTGACATTTTTATGCCATACTATACTATGACGTTTTTTGGCATTTTTATGCCTCACTTTACTGTTTCGTTTGATGCCTTACCTTATTATGACGTTTTATGACCTTTTATGCCTTAATACACTATAATGTTTTTTTGACATTTTATGCCATACTATACTATGACGTTTTGTGACATTTTTATGCCATATTATACTATGACGTTTTTTGGCATTTTTATGCCATATTATACTATGACGTTTTTTGGCATTTTTATGCCTCACATTACTGTTTCATTTGATGCCTTACCTGACTATGACGTTTTTATGACATTTTATGCCTTAATACACTATAATAATTTTTTCACATTTTATGCCATACTATGACGTTTTTTGACATTTTTATGCCATACTATACTATGACGTTTTTTAGCATTTTTATGCCTCACATTACTGTTTCCTTTGATGCCTTACCTTACTATGACGTTTTTATGACCTTTTATGCCTTAATACACTATAATGTTTTTTTGACATTTTATGCCATACTATACTATGACGTTTTTTGACATTTTATGCCATACTATACTATGACGTTTTTTGGCATTTTTATGCCTCACATTACTGTTTCGTTTGATGCCTTACCTTATTATGACGTTTTATGACCTTTTATGCCTTAATACACTATAATGTTTTTTTGACATTTTATGCCATACTATACTATGACGTTTTGTGACATTTTTATGCCATATTATACTATGACGTTTTTTAGCATTTTTATGCCTCACATTACTGTTTCGTTTGATGCTTTACCTTACTATGACGTTTTTATGACATTTTATGCCTTAATACACTATAATAATTTTTTGACATTTTATGCCATACTATACTATGACGTTTTTTGACATTTTTATGCCATACTATACTATGACGTTTTTTGGCATTTTTATGCCTCACATTACTGTTTCGTTTGATGCCTTACCTTACTATGACTTTTTATGACCTTTTATGCCTTAATACACTATAATGTTTTTTTGACATTTTATGCCATACTATACTATGACGTTTTGTGACATTTTTATGCCATATTATACTATGACGTTTTTCAGCATTTTTATGCCTCACATTACTGTTTCGTTTGATGCCTTACCTTACTATGACGTTTTTATGACCTTTTATGCCTTAATATACTATAATAATTTTTGACATTTTATGCCATACTATACTATGACGTTTTGTGACATTTTTATGCCATATTATACTATGACGTTTTTTGGAATTTTTATGCCATATTATACTATGACGTTTTTTGGCATTTTTATGCCTCACATTACTGTTTCATTTGATGCCTTACCTGACTATGACGTTTTTATGACATTTTATGCCTTAATACACTATAATAATTTTTTGACATTTTATGCCATACTATGACGTTTTTTGACATTTTATGCCATACTATACTATGACGTTTTTTGTCATTTTTATGCCTCATATTACTGTTTCATTTGATGCCTTACCTTACTATGACGTTTTTATGACCTTTTATGCCTCAATACACTATAATGTTTTTTCGACATTTTATGCCATACTATACTATGACGTTTTGTGACATTTTTATGCCATATTATACTATGACATTTTTTAGCATTTCTATGCCTCACATTACTGTTTCGTTTGATGCCTTAACTTACTATGACGTTTTTATGACCTTTTATGCCTTAATATACTATAATAATTTCTTGACATTTTATGCCATACTATGACATTTTTTGACATTTTTATGCCATACTATACTATGACGTTTTTTTTGGGCTGTTTATGCCTTTATTGGATAGTATAGTAGAGAGAGACAGGAAACAAGGAGGCAGAGAGAGGGGGAATGACATGCAGTAAAGGGCTGTCTGATGCGGGACTTGAACCGGGGCTGACTGGAGCGAGGACTGTAGCCTCTTCACATGGGGCGCCTGCTTAGACCACTACGCCACAAGACACCCCTACTATGACGTTTTTTAGAATTTTTATGCCTCACATTACTGTTTCGTTTGATGCTTTACCTTACTATGACGTTTTTATGACCTTTTATGCCTTAATACACTATAATAATTTTTTGACATTTTATGCCATACTATACTATGACGTTTTTTGTCATTTTTATGCCTCATATTACTGTTTCATTTGATGCCTTACCTTACTATGACGTTTTTATGACCTTTTATGCCTTAATACACTATAATGTTTTTTTGACATTTTATGCCATACTATACTATGACGTTTTGTGACATTTTTATATCATACTATACTATGACGTTTTTTGGCATTTTTATGCCTCACATTACTGTTTCCTTTGATGCCTTACCTTACTATCACGTTTTTATGACCTTTTATGCCTTAATATACTATAATAAGTTTTTGACATTTTATGCCATACTATACTATGACGTTTTTTGGCATTTTTATGCCTCACATTACTGTTTCGTTTGATGCTTTACCTTACTATTACGTTTTTATGACATAATATACTCTAATGTTTTTTTGACATTTTATGCCATACTATACTATGACGTTTTTTTGGCATTTTTATGCCTCACATTACTGTTTCGTTTGATGCTTTACCTTACTATGACGTTTTTATGACCTTTTATGCCTTAATATACTATAGTAATTTTTTGACATTTTATGCCATACTATACTATGACGTTTTTATGCCATACTATACTACGTCGTTTTTTGACATTTTTATGCCATACTATACCATGACGTTTTTTTTAAAGTGTATTTTTTAGGGCTGTTTATGCTTTTATTGGATACTATAGTAGAGAGAGACAGGAAACAAGGAGGCAGAGAGAGGGGGAATGACATGCAGGACTTGAACTGGGGCTGACTGGAGCGAGGACTGTAGCCTCTTCACATGGGGCGCCTGCTTAGACCACTACGCCACAAGACACCCCTACTATGACTTTTTATGACCTTTGATGCCTTAATATACTCTAATGTTTTTTTTGGCATTTTTATGCCTCACATTACTGTTTCGTTTGATGCCTTACCTTACTATGACGTTTTTATGACCTTTTATGCCTTAATATACTATAATGTTTTTTTTTACATTTTTGTGCCTTACTATACTATGACGTTTGATGCCTTACCTTACTATGACGTCTTTTATTACCTTTTATGCCTTAATATACTATAATAATTTTTTGACATTTTATGCCATACTATACTATGACGTTTTTTGGCATTTTTTTGCCTCGCATTACTGTTTTGTTTGATGCCTTACCTTACTATGACGTTTTTATGACCTTTTATGCCTTAATACACTATAATGCTTTTTGACATTTTATGCCATACTATACTATGACGTTTTTTAGCATTTTTATGCCTCACATTACTGTTTCGTCTGATGCTTTACCTTACTATGACGTTTTTATGACCTTTTATGCCTTAATACACTATAATGTTTTTTGACATTTTATGCCATACTATACTGTTTCGTTTGATGCCTTACCTTACTATGATGTTTTTATTACCTTTTATGCCTCAATATATTATAATGTTTTTTGACATTTTATGCCATATTATACTATGACGTTTTTTTGGATCATTATACCTCACATTACTGTTTCATTTGATGCCTTACCTTACTATGACGTCTTTTATTACCTTTTATGCCTTAATATACTATAATAATTTTTTGACATTTTATGCCATACTATACTATGACGTTTTGTGACATTTTATATCATACTATACTATGACGTTTTTTGGCATTTTTATGCCTCACATTACTGTTTCCTTTGATGCCTTACCTTACTATCACGTTTTTATGACCTTTTATGCCTTAATATACTATAATAAGTTTTTGACATTTTATGCCATACTATACTATGACGTTTTTTGGCATTTTTATGCCTCACATTACTGTTTCGTTTGATGCTTTACCTTACTATTACGTTTTTATGACATAATATACTCTAATGTTTTTTTTGACATTTTTATGCCATACTATACTATGACGTTTTTTGGCATTTTTATGCCTCACATTACTGTTTCGTTTGATGCTTTACCTTACTATGACGTTTTTATGACCTTTTATGCCTTAATATACTATAGTAATTTTTTGACATTTTATGCCATACTATACTATGACGTTTTTATGCCATACTATACTACGTCGTTTTTTGACATTTTTATGCCATACTATACCATGACGTTTTTTTTAAAGTGTATTTTTTAGGGCTGTTTATGCTTTTATTGGATACTATAGTAGAGAGAGACAGGAAACAAGGAGGCAGAGAGAGGGGGAATGACATGCAGGACTTGAACTGGGGCTGACTGGAGCGAGGACTGTAGCCTCTTCACATGGGGCGCCTGCTTAGACCACTACGCCACAAGACACCCCTACTATGACTTTTTATGACCTTTGATGCCTTAATATACTCTAATGTTTTTTTTGGCATTTTTATGCCTCACATTACTGTTTCGTTTGATGCCTTACCTTACTATGACGTTTTTATGACCTTTTATGCCTTAATATACTATAATGTTTTTTTTTACATTTTTGTGCCTTACTATACTATGACGTTTGATGCCTTACCTTACTATGACGTCTTTTATTACCTTTTATGCCTTAATATACTATAATAATTTTTTGACATTTTATGCCATACTATACTATGACGTTTTTTGGCATTTTTATGCCTCACATTACTGTTTCGTTTGATGCCTTACCTTACTATGACGTTTTTATGACCTTTTATGCCTTAATACACTATAATGCTTTTTGACATTTTATGCCATACTATACTATGACGTTTTTTGGCATTTTTATGCCTCACATTACTGTTTCGTCTGATGCTTTACCTTACTATGACGTTTTTATGACCTTTTATGCCTTAATACACTATAATGTTTTTTGACATTTTATGCCATACTATACTGTTTCGTTTGATGCCTTACCTTACTATGATGTTTTTATTACCTTTTATGCCTCAATATATTATAATGTTTTTTGACATTTTATGCCATATTATACTATGACGTTTTTTTGGATCATTATACCTCACATTACTGTTTCATTTGATGCGTTACCTTACTATGACGTTTTTATGACCTTTTATGCCTTAATATACTATAATGTTTCTTTGACATTTTATGCCATACTATACTATGACGTTTTTTGGCATTTTTATGCCTCATATTACTGTTTCGTTTGATGCCTTACCTTACTATGACGTTTTTATGACCTTTTATGCCTTAATATACTTTAATAATTTTTTGACATTTTATGGATAGTATATTAGAGAGACAGGAAATGGGGAGACAGAGAGAGGTAGAATGATATGCAGCAAAGGCCGTCCAATGCAGGACTCAAACCGGGGCCAACTGCAGCGAGGACTGTAGCCTCTACACATGGGGCGCCTGCTTAGACCACTACGCCGAACGACGCCCCGTATCCCATACATTTTTATGACATTTCATTCGTTTCCACACTGTATAGTTTGCATGACTTTTTATGCCTTACTATGCTATGAAGTTTTTTGCCATTATATAGTATGACATTTTTATGTTTTTATGCCTTACTATACTATGATTTTATTATGACATTTTTGTGACATTTTTAAGCATTCCTATACAATGACTCTTTTCATGACTTACTACACTAAGACCTTTTATTCAAAAGAATGCCCCCTGTTTAGTGTTTTACTACTGTTAGATTATTATAACTGATGTATTAATATGTAGGTCGAGCTAATTGGAGCCACTACTAACTATTTGATGTATTGTTATTGGTAGTTAATCAATAAAAATACATTATATTTGAAAAGCTGATCACATGCTCTGTATGTAGAATCTGAAAGTGAAGCTGTAGTGTTGTGAAAAGTACAAGATTTGTAGTAGTGTAAATATAAAGTAACACAAAATAGAAATACTTAAAACATTTTGTAACTGAGTACAGTACTTCATTCCACCACTCCAAATAGGGAGCTAAAGAACAAAGTTTACAGTGGACCAATGTTTCTGACACAGTAACAAATGATGTAAAATATTTAAGTATTGCTTAAACACTGAGATAAGCTGCATCACCCTAGAACAGTGTGTTGCATACTTTAGAGAAGAGATATATGACTTAGCTTTTCTTCCAGCTCATAGAAAAGCTGAACAGAGCATAAGCTCATGAAGGCAAAGGCCTCGGGTTCGAGCTCTGTAATCTAATTTTTATGCTTCCTCGTTGGGGACAGCTGTTGCCTGAGGCATTATTTGTCCGTCTCATTCTCGTGAACATAGTATCTCAGGAATGCCTTGAAGGAATTTCTTTAGATTTGGCTGAAATGTCCATCTTGACTCAAGGATGAACTGATTAGAATTTGGTGGTCATAGGTCAAAGGTTAAGGTAATTGTGACTTCACAAAACACGTTTTTGGCCATAACTCAAGAATTTATATGCTATTTATAACAAACTTTCACTCAAATGTCTAAAAGGATAAAATGATGAAGGGATGACATTTTATATCCAAAAGGTCAATGGTCAACTTCACAGTGAGATCATAATGTTCAGCAAAAACACTTTTCTAGTCATTATGAAAAGCCATAACTCAGGAACAGAAGGGGAGATTGTGACTATATTTCACATTTGGTGTGATACTGAATTGATAACACTTATCTTGGGTGCCCACCTTCAAACTGGTGATTGTAAAGCTCTTCTGTACTGCTGGGCTGGAGATGTGTGAATTTGTACCTTCTTTGCAGCAACATCCATATTTTAAGCATTGTCTACTGTCATGGCTACAACTTTATGTTCTGTCAGAATCAGCTTTAATGGCCAAGCATTTGAACAAAGTCAAGTTAAATCTGTTTTGTTTACCATGCATTCAGAAAGTATTTCAGTTTTCCCTTCTTAATAAATTTGCAAAAATGTCGAAAATTCTGTTTCTGCTTTTTCATAATGGGGTATTGGGTGTAGATTGATGAGGTAAAATATGAATTTAAACAATTTTAGCATAAGGCTGCAACATAAAAAAAGTGAAGGGGCCTGAATACTTTCTGAATCCCCTGTATGAATCACAAATAAAATAAATACACCTCATACCTTTATTTATATTCCTCAAAAGTTTTCACTACATATATTATATGAGTCTGAACAAACTTAGATGCAAACTGCAATTTCACTGGCAAAGGCATACATGGTAAGGTGGTAATTTAATCTGCCTCTGCAATGTATCTTAAAAGCGGTGGTGTCATGCTGACCTGCTGAAAAGAAACATTATCTCCATATGAAACTTTTCAGTTTAGAAGCAGCCTCCAAAGGATTCAGACTGTCTAACCCCTTTAAATTGTGCACTCCAGCAACCTGCTGGAGTCTTTCAGCCTCTGCCACTGTCTCATCCCCTGAAAGCTCATAATGCTCTAAAATTAAACTTTCAAAAACTCCATTAATGTTATATATAGATATAATGGCCTATTAGAATATGAGGTGAATCCTATGTTAAAAATGCCATTGCATCACTTCCATCACCTCTTTTAAAAACTAAACCTAAATCTGCTAATTTCTTGGAATTTATTTTATCCGTCTCACAATCAATATTGCGTTGTAGCAATAGAAGCAGGACAATTTCAATCATTTTGATGCTTAATGTTTCGAGTCGTCTTTGATAACTCTGCATGGGAGGGGGCGTAAAATGTTAAATTTTCACCTTAACTGCTGCTGTGGCTGCTGAAAGCGTCACGGTTCTTAAATTGCAAAGAAAATGCACTGAGGAAGAGAGGGAATGGATCATCCATAACTCAGGACTCCTGTGGATCTGCCTCACTCTCAGCCTCCTGCCTTTTGCTCTCAATTAAGCAAATTCTCCTTCACTGCATTTGCTCATGAGAAGTGGAACAAAATGCATATGATGTTGATAGCTGTTAGACTTTTGGGAATATTCCCATCCTGGATATACACATGCCTCTTTACTTTAGAAGTTATTTATTTAGGAAAAGCAAAGTTCCCAAGCCAAGAAACTGCCATCTGATCCAAAGCTATAACGGGTGAATAATCTTACACCCTGTAGGGATGAAACTTTGATGGTAATTACCTAGGGGCTGCAATTGCTCTTAAATCGGTTGAGAAACTCCTCTCAGGACGTTGGTGTCAGGGAGATTTTGAACGTGGTATGACAGAAGTATGTTTGGTCTGCCCTCACACTCACAGTCCTTTTTGTCAGACTGTCCAGTTTCTTTGTCTTTGCTTGTGACTACAAATGAACAGTTGGTGGACTGAAGATGTCTAAGCAGCAGGAGTATCTGGACCTGCACCTTGTAAGATGTTTGGAGCAAGTCATGTTTCTCAGGTTCAGGGAGCCAGGGAAGTGGCGTTCAAAAAGTACCAGATATAATATGCATGGATGTGCAATGCTGGGTGAAATGACCTGGACCAGACGGGGGCACAGTGCTCTGCTAAAGAGCATTTGAAGACAAGCTGCGGGACTCCATTTGGACTGTGCTGGACTTCACCTTACCTGGCTTTTATTTGCCTTTAGGGTTGTGTTAAGACTCACTTCTAAGTACTACAGTACAAAATATTTTTTTGTCATTATTGGTTGTTTTACACACTGAACCCACAGACAGAACAACTAAAAATGAGTTATCTTTGCAGCTTACAGAACACGCTTATCTGTCTTCTTTCTCTACAACTGTGCTGGCAGGATGTGGGAAAAACTAATTTCCACCACATCAAAAAGTTCCAAGCCTTTAAGCGAGCTGTCTGTGGTCGTACCAAATGTAAATGCTGGATCTGCAGAGCTTAGCGCTGGTAATACAGAGATATCTGACGACTGAAGATTTAAAACACAAGTGCGATCAGCCACTGTCTGAAAGGAACATGTAAAGAAGTAAAACATTCTAGAGACTTCCTTACCAAGAAAACAATAACACCTGACGTGTTACAGGATGCAATGAGCTTGACAACAAACCCTATGTCTATAGACATGGGGTTTAATGAAAGAAGCAATGTAAGGCTGGACATCAACCAACAAGACTGAGAGTGTGCTGATGTTTAGCAGGTTCAATGTTCACCATGTTCACTGATGTTGTTTAGCATATTAGCATGCTAACATTTGCTAATTAGCGCTGAACACAAAGTGCAACTCAGGATGGTAGAAATCCCATTAATTTCGGAGGTGTGTGTGTGTGTGTGTGTGTGTGTGTGTGTGTGTGTGTGTGTGTGTGTGTGTGTGTGTGTGTGTGTGTATGTGTGTGTGTGTGTGTGTGTGTGTGTGTAAAATTCAAATGGAAGGTTATTACAATTTATCCTGAAAGGATCATGAGTGTTTGGCCAAATTTCATGGCAATCCAACCAATAGTTGTTGAGATCTGTCAGTTTGGACCAAACTGCTGGACTGAAAGACTGATGTTTGCAGTCATATAGCCACACTACTAGCATGGTTAAAAATCCAATTTAAAAAAGTCTAATTTAAGAGTACTAGATAAGAGATAAACCTTGGTCAGCCTGTCAGAAGAGAAGTCGTCTCTTCCAGGTGCAGCTGTTTGATTCGAATTTTAAATCAAGCCAACAAAATAAACAACCTTTATATGAATATGCAAATGTTCCTGCATGATGTTCAAAATGTCATGTCCATTTCAGATGGTTCTTATCAACACCATTATCATGTGTAATGAGGCTGAAGCCATTCTCATGGAAATTTTACTCCCTTCTCCTCTTCTGCTGAAAATTATTCAATGAGCCTTGTAGAGCCTTGAGAGGGTAAAAAACTGAGACAGAGTGGTGACCAAATGCTGCCTTTTTAACTCAAGCAGGAGGAAGGATGTGAGGCCAATAAAAAGCTTATGTTTTTGTTATTTAAAATTTTGTAGAAGTACAAATGTGACGCACACAGGAAGATCTTTATACAACTGGCAACTCTTTATACCACCTGTGTCAACTGGAAACTGGAAGTGTTTACATTCACATAACAACAGTGCCTCCCTTTTGTGTGTCGCTCCTTTTATCTTGCTCTTTGAGAAACTAACTGCAACAGTTTTTGAATTAGTAATAGTGCCATGGTGGACTTAAAGGCCATGTCAGAAGTACAAATAAGATGTTCAAAGTAATATCAATAAAATATGCTCGCAGCCATATGTGGCTAGCATTATAATAATATCAGGTTTCCTCAGAAGTTCAGAAAATCAGTCCACAATCCTACTTTCCTTTTCCTCATGAATTTTCACCTAGGGGATAAATATAGTATCTATCTCTATCTATGTAAGTCACATTCATCAGTAACCTTGGGATGCGCTTCTCTCCTTTGCTTTTCACAGCTCATCGAGGCCAAGAAGAAACCAAACTCTCAATGAGATGTAGTTTCTAATGATACTGTACTGAGGACTGTAAAAGTGTAGTCTATTTTAAAAGACTTCCTCCTGGCAAAATAGTGGTGATACAATCTTGTTTACAACACCATGATGCACCTCGCCCGTATTGAGCCAACAAAACTGTGATCTGGTGGAACCTGGGAAAACACTGTTCCTCGCTGTCCTCTGTTATTGCGGGGACCAACAGGGAAAGGGGAGCAGTGTTGAGAGGAGCCAGCTACAGCATTCATCCTCACTTCTGTTTTCATGCCTGACTAATCTCACTGCAGTGTGATTTCTGGCTAACAACCCTCTGTCTCTCAACAAGGACCTAATGAGGGCTTGGGTTTGCAGACGGCCTTTCGCCATTGAACGCTTCGCCTCCGACATTAGCGTTTGAAGGAAAACAGGAAGCTTAGACTGCAATTAGCCGCTCTATTGCCTGCTTTTAAATCTTGCCTTGGAGTCATTCATTCAACAGTTTCCTTCCATGCGCTGCTACAATGTGGGCCTTCTTTGGACTTAATAAAATGGATATAATGCAAAATGTTTGTGCAAACTCGATAACATCCTCTCTCTCTCTCTCTCTCTCTCTCTGTATACATATATATATATATATATATCAGTATAAATGTTCATTTATTTCATGCTGCCCTTTTGTTGTTATATTTTGTTGTACTTTTTGTTGTTATATTTTGCTCTCAGGTATTTCCCTGTCAGTTCATTTTGTTTGGTGCTACATGTTTTGCTGTTGAAATTTTTGAAATGAAATATTCATTTTCTGTCCCTCCTTTCTGTATCATGTCACTGTTTGATGCTGCAACAACCCAGTCTCTCCACATTCATCATCAAAGTTTCATCTTATCATCTTATGTTTAGTGCCCTGGCAGTTTCTGTCAATCCTAGATGTGCAGAAACTTGATAATATAATCCCCTCTCTTCTCTCCAGAGTGTAACCCGGCTATATGTCACTGCAGTCCTGGGGATTGCTTCTTGCATCAGACATTCATTAAATCTAATCCCCTCCTCTTGCTTTGCAGAGCCTGAAGACCCTTCATAATCCTACAGGCTCTCTGACTGAGAGACAGATGACTCTTGAACAAGACTTATTTTACACAGTTCAAAATTACTTAAAAATGGCTGAATTATTAAAGTTAGTGCTGAGCACTTAAGATGGAGACAGAATAGAACTGCTGCCAAACATATAAGCAGCACCTGTCAGCACACTACCTGTTAGTACATAGGCACTGAGCCAAGTGATACATCTTCAGGTTATTGCCTTGTCCTTCTTAAAAAGGAGACATTGTCAAGGCTGAATGGCGCCATGGCCTTTAGACAGCTGCAAATGTCAGTAGCCACCAGAAGCTTCTAACTCAAATGCTATCATCCAGTGACAATCATACGGTAAGGAACTGGAGCTTTCTGCATGAGCAATGACGACCTGAATGGCATTTACTCTCTAAAATCGATTTTATTTGTATTACGTGGGCTCCAAACTCCTCCCTCCCCATTTCCTTCTCCTTCAGTCTCCACCTTTTTCTATTCCTCTGCTTCTTTACATCCTTCAAAGTGCCCTCCTGACTACTTAAGGTCACTGCCTCCACTTCAGCTCATTAGCTCGGTTTTAGTCAATCACAGGAGTGAGCAGTGACTCCATTTCAGCTCTGTCGTGGTTTTCACACCTGGAAATAGTATTAACATATATCCAGAGGAGCTGCTGTAACACCCTGTCAGACCGTCCTCCTGACATTATCAATGCCACAGTGACTCGTCACCATCTTTTATTTTCTTTTTCTTGTTCAAAACATCTTGAATCATCATTATCATGAAAAACAGTAGGTTTTGTACTGACAAGTTATTGACACCATATTGACTATTGACTATTATTGACACTATAGCCAGATCATAAAGTCAGTTCATTTTAGTCACACCATGTTCATTTAGATTTTTTTTTTTGACCCATAGCCGACGCTCGTGAACCAACCATTAACCATTAATCGACAAGATTAAAATAAACTATTTATAATAGACACACATGCGCACATGCACGCACGCACACACGCACACACACACACAGGCAGGAAAGAAGATTTCATTATAAAGATCAGCTCTACGTGTGATTAAAAAAGAGCGGAGGGGCAGAATCGCTTTTTGACCAGTGCAAAGTGGTGAGAACAGCCAGGCTACTGCTCACAGAATGCAGAGTTGGACTGGCATAAATACTATAAAATAAACAGGCTTACCTCAGTCTTCAGCTTAGTGGACAGCTTGTGCACTGTTTTTTATTTAGAAATAGCAACATTATTGTCGGTAAACAGTTAAGTGGTTAATTATGAGCAATCCTAGTCACACCGTTTCTCTAGAGATACCAACATTAAAATAATTCTTTCAATTCAGTGCTTTGGTTCTAGTATTTATTTACTGTAAACACTACATGGGGTACAACTTTCTACCATCCTTCAAAAAAAAGGGTTCAAAAGTTGTTACTATTAAAGAAATTAATTACTTGTTAAATCGCAACATCACAATTGAACTAATTGCAGATTACTTACTAACCTTTGCTGATGAGAAAGTTCAAGAAAAAAACTATGACCTGTTATATAATAACTTCATGACCCAAAAGTTGTTCTTATTAATGGCTTGTAACTGGTCTTTAAAGCATTAGTGAATGATTTATTCACCACTTACATACAACATTAGATACAGTGCATTGAAACTTCTGAAGTAAGTGTACCTGATTAAAAAGTTAAAAGCTAATTCAATTCTTACTTTCCAGTACAGCTGCCAACAGGAGCAGAGGTTCATTTGCAAAAATCCTTTTGTAAAACAACACAAAATGTCATTTTCATTTGTAGGTGGGAACAAATCACCAGAAAGTAATTTACTAAAAATATAGCTAACATTAAGAAATTTCACAGAGAGCATGTAATTACACAAAATTGCAGGGAATGTGAGAAATAGCATTTTATTTTGTAACCTGGCTTTGTACAGAAAATAGAGAATCAAATAAAGGGCAGAAAAATAGCATAGACACCATTCAATATTTATGTTTTACATGAAATTTGCATCATACTCTGCACCTCATCTCTCATCACTAAAGGTATTAAATACACTTTAATTCATTTTAAATTGAGGGTCAACAGTCTAGCTAGAGAGCGAGT
Source organism: Seriola aureovittata (assembly GCF_021018895.1). Taxonomy (NCBI): domain Eukaryota; kingdom Metazoa; phylum Chordata; class Actinopteri; order Carangiformes; family Carangidae; genus Seriola; species Seriola aureovittata. Next base: position 16,580,167 of record NC_079370.1, on the reverse strand, counting down.
CGCAGGTAGATTCTGACACTCAGTGATATCAGCATTGATCCCCACAGGCACTTCTCTTATCAACAGACTGATGCCATCTCACAAAGCAACCTCGCTCGCTCTTTTCACTCTATTAATCTGTTCTTTAAGCTGGCTTTCAGCAAAACTGCAGTTTAAATCCTTTCATATTCACCATGCAGTGTCCTTGTTGGCTGAATGCTGATGTAAACGTCTCAGCAGGTGTCACCGTCCTCCAGGCGTTACAGTGAGGGCAGCAGACCTCTCAGAGGACGGCAAAAAGCAGAATTAGAGAAGCAGTCTACTCTGCTCTTTCAGGGAGAATTCGTATGGAGATTGGGGCCGCTGTTTCCTTGACAACCACATTTTACCAACTTACATTTTTTTTTATTTGTCACACTGATCAGTGAGGTCCTCTCACTTTTTATTCTCTTTTCCAGCCGCTGAGCATGCACTTTTTTCTCAATCTTCTTCAGACATCTGCTCTCCAACTCATCTTTGCTGTTTTTCATCTCTTCTTGTTCCTTTTCGTCTCTCAGCCTTTTGTCGCCCTGTTACTCATTGAGTCCGTCTTTCTGTTCTTCAGTTGGCCCATACTTTTCATTTGCTGCCTTAATTCATACTTCCCTCCTCTCAGATCAGTAGCACAGACGTGGATGTTGTCACATTGATCTGTTAGCTTAGCTTTACACCTATTCAAATGGTGTAAAGTACAAATCTCAACTTGACAAAACCTACTGACACAAAGAGACCAAACCTAAAATGGACAATTCCAGGATCCGTTGGTCTTTCACAATAAAAAAAAAAAATAGCAGTATCCACTGTTTCTATTTATGTTGAAAATCCATTAAAACCTGACATGGTGTTGGAGGATTGAAACCACTGGCCTAGACCTTGACCTAAGGTTGTACAGAGTCCTGGACACTTTGAAAATAAAAATTTGGTGCTGGAGTGCAGGCATCAGGGGATTTTTCAGAGATGGAAGTCAAATCCATTTTCACTCTTTTAGCAGGTTTCTTTTTAGCGAGTCACAGGGAGCGCTGATGATCATCTGCCACTCCAACGGTCATGTGTATAATTAGATGTGATCTGTGCCTCTTTGCAGTGTTGCATAAGCCTTTCCCCCCCTTGTTTTCTCATGCGAGTAGCATTTTTCTGTTTAGGTAATAACTGTGTTTGTACATTTTTGTGATTTGCTTCTCTTTCTCTCTCTCTGTGCATATATATGAGTGTGTGTTTGAGAATTAGCATCTAGCGCTGCTGTTCTCTTGTACGTTGTACTGTTTTCCATCTCATTTCACACCTTTCTGACACCCACCCGCATATTGTACCTTCACTGTGAATTAGTGCAGATATCCAGTGACCCTGAAGAAGATTGTGCAGTGAGAGTAACAACAATAAGGGCTGCTACTGCATCAGTGAAATTAAGTTTGTGTGTGTGTGTGTGTGTGTGTGTGTGTGTGTGTGTGTGTGTGTGTGTGTGTGTGGAGGCCAGCATGTCGAGGACAAACATGCTGTAAAAACCTGTGATTCAGTTGAAAATATCACAGACAGTCGACAGGAAATTAGAGGAGAATTACGCAGATATCTTCTTTCTGTATTTGCAAACCTGTACACCTAGCCTAAATGTCTGGAAATGTGCTGGAGTATATAATCAATACTAAGATATTTGACCTGTTAGACAACCAGCTTTCACACCAGATTTCAAACTCCTCCATTGACAGTCTAGACTTTGTGTACGTGCTTCAGTCAGTTTGGGTTTTAACCTTCTCTTGTGCAAAAAGCAATTTAAATCAATATAAGAAGCAGATTGAATATGAATCCTGGCTTCTGCATCACCACTCGGCTCTGCACAGTTCTTTTCACAACAATGTTCTAATTTATAACTAGCTTCCTTGGCGGTAACAGAGAGCATACAGTATGACAACACATGAATTGGCTTTGTGTGGGTCATGGACAGAAGCGCTGCCATCACACATAACCCCCAGTGGATGACTGCGATGGCTAACACTTGCTCTTTCAAAAGAAAAGATGCCTCAGACAGTGACGTGAAGAAGAACCTTTAAAAAAAAAAAAGAAAAAAAAAAAAAGAGAACTTTTAAAAATGTACGTCTCTCCATACTGAAGACTCTAACCTGTATCTGCCCCTTTCTGCTTTCATGCTGCCTCTGTCTTGTCATATCTAAACTGTGATGACTGCCTCTGCAAGACGGAAATCAGAAAACTAATCAAGTCCCAGACCCAGACAAATCACTGTTGCGTAACTAATTGTCAGCTGAAACTGCTGAACCTCTGCCTGTTATTCCCGAATACTGCTGTGAAAGAAAAAGAAAAAAGGTAATTGTGAGATGGAGAGATTCTAATTCAGCAGGTGTACAGAGCTGTACAGAATGTAAATAATGTATCCGTCAATCACAGCTATCATGTCGGGGGAGGTCTCCTGTTTAAAATTAGTAGCACTTCAATCAGGGAGAACTCTTCACATTTTACATTAGGAATGATTTATTACCTCACTAATGATGATAAGAAAGAAGAAACACTAAATGGATTTGTTAAGCATGAGTAACTTTGCAATCGAGGCACTGACGTAACGAGTACGATTTGAAGTGATAAACTATTAGTGTGACTAATTATTTTCTCATAAACCAGCCAACCAATTCTAAATAAATTGTATATTTATAAGATAATATTTTTGTATCAGTCAGGTTCCACGTCTTTATTTTAAATTTTTTTTGTATCTTTCCAGTTGTAAAGAAAAAGATCACAAACATGAAGCTCATGAAACTTAAGCCTCGATAAGGCACTACAAATTTAACAATATTCCAATTTCCTCTGAGTGATTGCACAGTTGTGCTGACAACTCAGTAGTTTACAGACTCCTGCAGGTTCTCCTAAGAAAAACCTAAGTACATTATTTTCTTTCAGGGTTGCTCATTTAACATTTCACACTCTCTATCCTTCCTCTGACCAAACTAAAAATCCTTGGATGGAAGCAAAAAGAAGAAAAAAGACAAGAACGTACCAGAAGTATATAATCATCGTCCTTAACTAAGGGACTGTATGAAAATTATTAGGGTGGGGGCAGAAACGTATATTTCATTTCATAAAAAAGAAAGACTGCGATATCCTCAGTCCAAGATGTCCTCCAACCTGAGTTACCATGTAGGTCATTTGTCCCTACCCTCTCATAAGACCCACAGTAGTGTCTAATGAATTAGCGCCCAAACAGTGGCCGAAGGTATACCACAGATACACTGTTAACAATCGTTGTTGAAAAATGAATAACTAACCCTTTAAGTTGTGACAATGCTACGGTAAAGGTTTGGCTAGGTTTAGTCACAAAGACGTCTTAGTTAGTTTTATAAAAAAGATTGTAGTTTGTCTTAAAAGAAGTACTTGGTTAGACCTTCATCTCCTGCTGCAACACCCAGAGGGTTAGGGTTAGGGATTGCCAAGTTGCAAGGAAGTTGATAATGAACGTACAGTATCAGTAAAATAAAACTATGCTAAAACTGCAATAAAACTGTAATTACTGCAGCATTATTAAACTTTTTGTGGTTATGTTTAGGCACTCACAGCACTTGGTTAAGGTGAGAGGAAGATTGCAGGCTGGTTTATCACAGAAAAAGCCCACAGTGAATTGAAACACAAACTGTTTAACAAAACTACCATCTAATCTGATTTTGTTGCTTTGGATACAAAACAGTCTTTGGTGTAATAGTCCTCCTAATTTCTAGGAAAGGGGTTGATAAACTATATCTTTATGGCAGACATAAGAAAATAGGTGAAAAAAAAATAGGGATGAATATATGTATGTATGTATATGTGTATGTATGTATAGATAGATAGATAGATAGATAGATAGATAGATAGATAGATAGATAGATAGATAGATAGATATTGACACTCATGATTTAGAAAGCATTCCACATTATCCACATGCTTCATGTTTCTCAAGATTTAAGATACTTTCAAATATTCTGTTTAGATGTGTAAATATCTTGGGTGTGACACAGATTTGCAGGTCACAGCATGCTCCATTTTGTTCTGCACCAGGACTGCATAAATGCCCAGCAGGACATCTTCTGTACACATAAATGTACACAATGCACTGTCACATTTTATACAAGCTGACAGTTGTTTAAAAAAAAAAAAAAAAAACCTACAACAACGTGATGTTTCAAAGCCTGCAGGTGCTCTTGTTTATCTGTGTCACTACGGTACAGTTAATGGCTGTGCTCTATTGATATTAACCAAAAGCACATGCACGTGCACGCACGCACACACAAACACACACAAGCACACACACACACACACATACACACATTTAACTATATGACACAGCCTGAAAATGAATCAGATTGCTGGCTGCGCAGTCACACAGTGGTGTTAAGGAAAGGGGGCCTGCTGATTTCTTCTTCTCTGGTCTTTTCCTGATAATGACTATTTTTTTCTGTTTTATTTTTGCTGCTCCTTCAGTCCAAAAGATACGTACAGGACATATTGATCCTACAAAGATACATCTTGTGCATTCATGAGGAATGTGACCTGTAAATAATACAGATGCCCTGTCCCAATCGACAAATACAGCTTCAGGTTTTCAGATTTCTCATGGTTTCTTGCTGTCACAGTGACACTTCCTTTGTCTGTTTCTCAGAGTGTTTAAATGAACTAATAAAGGTCACCTTCACACAGCTATTGACCCTACAAGATGTCATTGCTGCGGTGAAATGGTAACATTTTGAACGTGTGATGGCAGCATTACATGACCACACTGCAAAGAATTCACACAAATTTTTTAATGTAATTATGGAAACCACTGATAGTCCTTGCATATCTCCCAGTCAAAAGATAACACGAGTTCACACTTGACAGTTGAAAAGGTGATGTGTGATTGTTAGATATCGATGCAATGTGACAGCAGAGGCTCAGCTTTCCAGTGCGCTTCCACACTGACAGCTGCAGAACAAACAAACTTAATACATTACAAAGCCTCAGCAAGTGTAGTTTCTCTCACATCTAATACTGTCTGCACAGATAGATACTGGCAATGCGGAGAAATAAAATGTCAGGATATAATATGGTATGTATTCCTTTTCTCTCTGACCTTTCAGATGTTCTGAGGTATATCCAGCGTATATCATAAATGCAGACGTGCATGATATTGCAACCGGATAGCAGATATGAAACATATCCAGTGCAACAAGTATGATTATTCAATTGATAGCAGATCATATGTCAGTGTATTAAAAGTCATCAATTAAGAATGAATGAACCACCAGCAGAGTCTTCTTATCTCATTAGAAAATTGATCGTGCATCATCATCATCACTCAATCCTCATGCAAAAACCGAACATCAAGTGTGTGCACTCTGTATTCCCTGCCAGGAACATGATGGTTTCGGAGAGGCAGCGTAATGCTTCCCAAGGTTTCCATTGGGCTGATGAGTGATGCGAGTAATCATGCTGCCTGTACAGACTAATCATGAGTGATTCTCCCTGAGGCGAGAAGTGAAAACATAAACACAACAACAGCAACAGCAGCATTTTGTTTCTGTCAGCTACTGTATGTCCAGACCCATTTCAATGTCTTTTATGACACATTTCCTCCGGATCTCAAATTGTGTGCAGAGAGAGATAAAGGCTCTTCATACACACTCAGCCTGCTGCCATTACAGAGTGCACCTCTCCTACACTCATACATTATAGTATTTTTAGTCCTCTTCATTAGGACAGATAGATAACCCATCATAGGTCCTGCTGCAGAAGCAGGTGTCATATACAGCTGTAGCAGAAATTAAACTTGGTGGATGTTTTTTCTGAACTGCTGTGTAAGTCATTTCACGCTGGTGGGGTAAGCAGTCTCACTTGGACTATTTCTGTTGAGATTGAGTGCTGTGGTCAGAGTTGTGTAGGTATACAGGCCAGAATTTACCACCGAGGTCTCTGGAGGTGTCGTGGGCTGATCTCAATGAAATATATGTGCAGGGTCTGTCCAATAACTACCGTGACTTCTCTGCGTCCTCTGCATTCCTCCCTCTTCCTTAACTCACTGAGATCTCACCCTCACATTTGACAACAGACTGTTTTTTGTAAGCACCTTTCAGACTTTCCCCAATTGAAAAGTTGATATAGCACTACCATAACCATACTTTACACTGTGAACTTTTTAAGATGTTAGTCACTGCTCTGCTTCTCTTTCTCTGTCATTGTTTGATGTCATCTTTAGAAAAACTGAAGGAACTCAGACTGAAATTACACTCTTGTGCTGTATTCTTCTTTATTATCTATCAATACACTCCCACGCATCTGTGGTGCTTTTCACAATCAAATCTTTATAAACACAACTAACAGTCTATAGCCCGGCAGCTCCGTGAGCCTGTACTTAGGTACAACAGTGCTTTAAGCTAAATGTTACAAGTTACTATTAACATGCTCACAATGACAGTGCTAACATGCTGATGTTTAGCACGTGTAATGTTGGCCATGTTCACCATCTTAGTTAACATGGTAACATTTGCTAATTGGCACTAAATGGAAAGTAGCCTGCAGCAGGATGTTAATTTTGTATTTGGTCATAAACCAGAATACTTTACGAGGTAAGATTTTTACCTGATGATGGCGCTACGTAAAAAGTCTGGAGATCACAAAAGTCATTAGATACATAGTCTGGGAACCATGAATGTCTGTACTAAATTTAGTGCTAATCCATCTTGTACATGTTTGCATATTTTTTAGGATAAATATAAACTTTGACCTGCTCATGGAACTACAGGAGTAGTCAGAGGATCACCAAAGCCATTTGAATTCAACCTCTGGGGAACATGGATATCTGTACAAAATTTCATAGGAATCCTTCCAACAGCTGTCAAGACGTATCAATAAAAATAAAACATGTCAATGTCACGGTGGCTCTAGAGGAAAAGGAAAGGATCCCCAGCGTCATTAGGATCCATCCTCTGGGGACCATGAGTATTTGTATGAAATTTCATAGCGATCGATTCAACATTTGTTGAGATATTCCAGTTTGGACCAAAGTAGTGAACCAGCTGAGCAACCAACAGACCAACATTGCCATTCACAGTTTGGCTGAAAATCATTTTGAGAATCATGCTCACCTGTGGATGGCCCAAAATCTTAACGGAAGCTTGCAACAAATATCTTCCAGTAATGATATAGAAATGAGCTCACTGAACTCCCACAGCATGAGCCAGATAATTGTAATTACTGCTCTTCATCTTAGGAAGACGCGCATGGTCTATCTTTAGAAGGAACAGTAAAGAGGGAGGCTTCAGAGCTTTTGTTCAGCAAACTGGCCCTATTCTTCTGATTGTCCCCTGCTTTGTACGTCGCTGATGGTGGTTGCTTAAAGGCGGATTTTGTAAAGGTCACTTCGCAGAGTGCATGAAGACTGTTGCAGTTACGAACACTATGCAGCCACAGGAGGATGTTAATCTGTGTTCAAATAAACAATTACCCCTGAGAAATGCTCTCAAACAGGCCTCAAACTTGCATATGCATGAGGCAATTTCAGCAGACCCACACAATCACTTGCAGCTGCATGATCCTAATGGTTTCTGATGTTAGCAGTAATGGGCTATGGACGAAAGGCAGCTACAGATAAATGAGTGCTGTGTGAAAATTTTAAAAAGGCACACCTGCTTGGCATTCAAGTCAAACATTTGTTTAATCAACAATTTATGCAACATGTTGTGAACTGAACAGGTCGAACATATTGGAATAAACACTGAATGCTTCAACATTTTTACTGCCCAAAAAGGATGAGAAATGTTCCAGATGTATTAAAAATCATCTGAGACAGGAAAATAAATATCTTAAATATTTCATCAGCCTTGCTACTGGCAAGTAATTGCACTACTATGGTTTAGTAAGGTAATTTCATGGAGGTGACTGCCTGGTTAGAACAGTCAGTCCACTAATGGATCTCTGCTAACACAGGCCACAGGCCATGGAGAGCAGGAGAAGAAGTACCTCAAGGGTGAAAGCTGGCAGACAATGAGAGGAGCTGCTCAATAAAGACGTCTAATTGAGCTGTAAAGCCACAATATGAGAGATTCTTGGGCAGAGATGTTAGGAGCTGTTGGGTGGCAGGTGGAGTAAGAGGCTGTTAATTTTGGATGACAGCCATAATGAGAATCACAAAAACGATGTGATGAAGCATTAGTCTATGCTCCAATTAAAGCACTTGGACAAACGGCATCCCTGTAGGATAAGAAATAGGCAGGAAAACAGTCCTCATATATTGCTTTGCTTTGTGCGCTTTGCCTAAAGGAGCGCGCGGAAAGGCAGACACACTCTCACACACACACACAGCGCAGGGAGGGGGGGGGGGGGGGGAGAGAGAGAGAGAGAGAGAGAGAGTGAGAGAGAGAGAGAGAGAGAGAGAGAGCGACCAACCCTCTTCTGGGCGCCGCGTCACTAATTTGCTGTCCAGTTTCCGTGCACTCCTGTGCACCTGCCTGACTTCTTAGTAACAAAATCTCACCTGAATTTTAGAGAATGGAGCCTACCACTCTTCCTTCCCTTCTTGGTGATTTTAACGAGCGCTACTCGGTCTCCGTAACTCCTTTCAATGTTACATTCTCCGAGGATCTGCTGCTTCTGCCTTCAAAAAGCAACGACACCATCAGGGCTACAAACAGGGACACTACAAGTCTCATCATCGCCGTGTGTATCACGGCTCTCTACTCTCTCATCTGTGTGGTGGGACTACTAGGAAACGTGCTTGTAATGTACGGGGTGGTCAGGTAAGACTAATTAGTAAATGAAAAAATATTTAAAAGGAGGACAAGTTATTTGTGACTAGTTTAATATTAACTATAATTTGCTGCTGGCTACTTACTGAACAGTGAAAACCGAGACACGCACACACTTAATAGCATAAGATCCAGTGTGGAAATTGTAAAAAGCCTATATTTTTCATGAAATGTTTCAAATTGCATTTAAGTGCCCTGCAAACTCACTTATGGCAATATTTAATATTCTAGGACTATAATAATACATTTTAATGATGGGCTATGTCTAAAAATATAATTTTTTTAATTGCCCACAGTTCCAGTTGGTGTGAGAGCCACTTTCTAACACACCCACAGGAGCACACACACCTCCTCCTACACATATGAGAGGAGAGAGGGGATAGAGGGCGGTGTGAGCTACAGCTTAGCCTTGAAATTACTTCATTGCACCTCTCAGGAATGATGTTGTAAACACAGGTGATTAATTTGCATTGGGAATAAGCAGCATGCTGAATCCTTACCTCTAAATCAAAAGCAATGACTGCGCTCCTGTGTGTGTGTGTGTGTGTGTGTCAATTCGTGTCATGTTGATTTGATGCTGAAATAATGCAACTTAAATGAGAGAGCACTGATGTGGTGGTTCCTCCACTGTCAATCAATC